>NC_045438.1:125685372-125764491 GCF_002776525.5 Piliocolobus tephrosceles
TAGTGTTGCAGCTTCCACTTTTGCCCTCTCGGAACCCAGTCACCAGGTGAGGAAGCCTGGGCTAGCCTACGGGAGATGCCATGTGAGGAGAACTAAGGCACCCTGGTCAATACCCCCAGTCAACCGCCAGGCAGGTGAGTGAGGCCACCAGGGACCAGCCAGCTCAACACAAACATGTGTACACCCAGCTGATAGCACACCAGGTGGACGAGCAGGCCCACCTGAACCTGTCCAGAGAATCATAAGCATATCAATGGCTGTTTGTTGTTTCAAGTCACTACGGTTTTGGTTTTGTTTGAGACAGTCTTGCTCTGTTGCCCAGCCTGGAGTGCAGTGGTGCAATCTCGGCTCACTGCAACCTCCATCGCCTGGGTTCAAGCGATTCTCCTGCCTCAGTCTCCCAAGTAGCTGGGATTACAGGCATGTGCCACCACACCTGGCTAATTTTTGTGGGGTTTTTTATTTCTTATTTTATTTTTAGACAAGAGTCTCACTCTATCGCCCAGGCTGGAGCACAGTGGTGCAATCTCGGCTCACTGCAATCTCCGCCTCCACCACGTCCGGCTAATTTTTGTATTTTTAGTAGAGATGGGGTTTCAGCATGTTGCTCAGGCTGGTCTGAAATTCCTGACCTTGTGATCCACCCGCCCTGGCCTCCCAGAGTGCTGGGAATACAAGGCACGAGCCACTGCGCTCAACCATTTTTGTATTTTTAATAGAGACGGGGGTTTCACCATGTTGGCCAGGCTGGTCTCAAACTCCTGACCTCAAGTAACCCACCTGCCTTGGCCTCCCAAAGTGCCACCACAGTTTGAAGTGGTTTGCTATGTAGCAATGGATAACTGATGCCAAAGCCAAAGTCCTTACTAGGTTTTTACAAGACTTAGGTAATCCAGTTTCCACCTCTCAGGCAACTTCAACCCCTCTCACCATCGTTTATTCAACTCAAGCCACACAGGCGACAACTGTTCCTCCAACATACAAGGCCATCTCCATCTCAGGGCCTATCACATGGCTGACTCCCTTCTTAATTTAAATACCAGCTCAAATGCACCTTTTACAGAAGTCTTCCCTAAACTCTCTCTGGCCCTGCCCTTTCTCTATCACTTGCCCTATTTTATTTTTCTCCCTTGTTCTGCTGGCACCTAAAATTATATTTGTTCATTTGATAGTTTTTCTTACTGGCTTTGTCACCCCTACTAGAATATGAACTCCACAAGGAGAGGGGCTTCTGCCTACTTTGTTCACAGTTGCATCCAGTACTGGGAACAGATCTAGCACAAGGAAGGTGCTTGACAAATCTCTATTGACTGACTGCATTCCCAGAGTTCTCCATCCTCTGGGATCTACCCTCTAACACCCAGCACCTGATCTGGCCCTGTTTGCATCACACACTCTCAAATGCCACAGGCCTCCTTCTCAGAGCATAGCAAGGGACACTGGCGTGGCTCAGTCAGTGTCAGCTTCAGTTAGCATCTGTGGAATGACTGATTAAAGCCACTGGTTCCCAAACTTGAGCACACATGAAGTATCACCCAGAGCACTTGTTAAATACACACCTGCCTGGGTCCCACCCCTAGAGTCTGGGTTGGGAGCTGTGGAGTGGGGCCCCGAATTCTGCATGTTTTTCTTTTTTTTTCAAGGCTCCAGAAATGTCCTAGACATTTTTTTGGAGACAGTCTTGCTGTCATCCAGGCTCCAGTACAATACTGTGATCAGAGCTCACTGGAATCTCCAACTCTCAAGCTTATCCTCCAGCCTCAGCCTCCCAAATAGTTGGGACTATAGGTGTGTACCATCATACCTAGCTAAGTTTTTAAATTTCTGTAGACACAAGGTCTCACTATCTTGTCCAGCCTGGTCTCAAAGAGATCTTCTGGGTTCAAGAGATCTTCCCATCTCAGCCTCCCAAAGCCTGGGATTATAGGTGTGAACCACTGCACCTGGCCTGCGTTTTTAAAAGTATTCCTAATGAGGCCAGACGCAGTAGCTCACGCCTGTGATCCCAGCACTTTGGGAGGCCAAGGCAGGTGGATCACTTGAGGTCAGGAGTTTGAGACCAGCCTGGCCAACAGGGTAAAACACTGCCTCTACTAAAAATACAAAAATTAGCTGGGTATGGTGGCACACACCTTTAAACCCAGCTACTTGGGAGGCTGAGGCATGAGAATCACTTGAACCTGGGAGGCGGAGGTTACAGTGAGCCAAGATCACGCCACTACACTCCAGCCTGGGGGACAGAGCGAGACTCCCTCTCAAATAAGAAAAGACAAAAAAAGAAAAAGTATCCCTAATGAAAGCAGGTGATTCTCAGACCTCAACTGGAGGAAGGCTTGACTGTGCTTCTTGCCTTTACACCTGCACTGTGAGTGTCCTGAGCACCTGTTACACGTGTGCTGTGATTCCCACCCAAATCACTGCCTGAGCATGGGCGCATGTCTTCTAAGATTTCAGTATCCTAATGGGAACACTAGCATCACAACTTCACATTTACAAAGCCACTTTCATATTCAAATCTTTTTGCAAAGTTACCCACTCAGATAATAGTAATATAAAGATAAGTGGAAGAAGCAGATTGCAAAATAGTTTGTATGTATGTGTGTCTCTGTGTGAATACTGTAATTTTTATTTTGTTATCCTTTTAAACTACCACAAAAGGTTTGGAACAAGGCGTGGCATAAATAAATAAGTAAACAAATCCCTATGCCTGTAGCAAGGATATAATGGGTTTTTTTTGTTTGTTTTGTTTTGAGATGGAATCTCACTCTGTCGCCCAGGCTGAAGTGCAGTGGCACGATCTCGGCTCACTGCAACCTCTGCCTTCTGGGTCCAAGCGATTCTCCTCCCTCAGCCTCCTGAGTAGCTGGGATTACAGGCACGCACCACCACGCCCGGCTAATTTTTGTATTTTTAGTAGAGATGGGGTTTCACCATGTTGGTCAGGCTGGTCTCAAACTCCCGACCTTGTGATCCGCCTGCCTCGGCCTCCCAAAGTGCTGGGATTACAAGCATGAGCCACCAAGCCCAGCCGGATATAAAGGGTTTATCATGTGTACTTTCATTCATATTTCTTGCTTTTCTCCCCCTTTTTTCCATAAGTAATATGTTTAGTAGAGAAATTTGGAAAGCATAACAAACTGAAACAAATTCAAAATCACCTATAATTTTGTCCAACATTACCTCCCAAAAAAGAAAAAGAAAAAGAATTTTCATCTACTTCATTTGGCCTTTTCAACCACCTTGCGGGGTAGGTAGATTACTGGCTCCATTTTATGGATGAGGAGACTGAACCCCAGTAAGGTGGGTGATTTGCTACCATCATCACTCTGTGCATTGGGAGCATAGTGGGACCCAGGTCTCTAGACTCCTAGTCCATTGCTCTTTCCTCTGCACCTAGAGGACCGTTTTCCTGTGAGGACTGTCACTATTTCCTCCAGAGCACCCACCCTAACCCCTGTGCCTGGCTCTCTACTGTCTACTCCGACTCCCAGTAGTGAACTGATTTCCAAGCCTGCAGGGCCCAGAACCGAGAGGGCCTCAGGTGAGCACCAGGGAAGCCTCTGTCCATCACACCCAGACCTGCGTTCCCCTCCACCTCTCCTTGACCTTCAGAGCAAAGGTGCTCACTGGCCACAGTGATGTTGACATCCTGTCTCTGCTGACCAGCCAGGTTGGCCGCGTGGCAGGTGTAGACACCAGCATCACTTTCAGCAATACTGGTCAACACCAGTTCGTGGCCCTTCTGGTAGACCCTGCCATGGGTGGGCAGTCGGACTCCTGCGTGCTCCCACCACACACTGGGCTCTGGCAGACCCTTGGGGGGAAGGCAGGTAACACGCTCCTCGCTGCCCGCTGTAAACACCCGTGGCTCAAATAGAGGCATGTCTTCAATCTCTGCAAGGATATAAGTGGGAGGAATGGCCCGATTACTGTGGGTCCCAGGGTACATGATGTTCTCCCACAGCAAGCCTAGGCCCTTTTCCAGCACAAACCCTCCCCTGAAGCCCTCCGCATATCCTCCTCCTACCCCCAGCATCCGCTTCTTCCCCTGCCCTCCAAGCTGCTGAGTAAAAACAGGAGCCTAAATCTCTATGTGCCAAAAATGTTAAAGGCAGTCCCCACGTCAGCACCCCAGACCCAGAGACTCACCTGCTAGATGAAGTGTGGCCTCCAGGATGACAGGTGGGCCCCTCTGCCCCTGGCCGATGCAGCGGTAGACTCCTGCATTGCGTGGCCGGACCTGGGTCAGCAGCAGAGACCCGTTGGCAAATACTGTAGCTCTGCGAAGGTGTGGGGGGCTGCAGAGGGGAGAGTGCAATTTGGAGAAAGTGGCCAATAGGCCTACTTCTGGAAAGGAATGCAAGAGAACCCCTTTCCTGCAAAAGTTGGAAATGTAGTAAGGAATCGACCAGGAACAGAGCAGAAAGAAGGAAGTTGACACTCCACACTGGTGTGTGTGCCTGCATACACTTGCTCAGGTGTACGTGCAGGTGTGTGTTCCAACTACAAGAGATCAGCTCGGGAAGCGATGAGGCAAATGACAATGCAGGTGAGAGACAGACTGATATGGTTTGGCTGTGTCCCCACTCAAATCTCATCTTAAATTGTAGCTCCCATAATTCCCACGTGTTGTGGGAGGGACCCAGTGGGAGGTAATTGAATCACGGGGGTAAGTCTTTCCCGTGCTGTTCTCATGATCGTGAATAAGTCTCATGAGATCTGATGGTTTTAAAAAGAGGCGTTCCCCTGCACAAGCTCTCTCTCCTTTGCCTGCTGCCATCCATGTAATACATGACTTGGTCTTCCTTGCCTTCTGCCAAGATTATGAGGCTTGCCCAGCCATGTAGAACTGCAAGTCCAATTAAACCTCTTTCTTTTGTAAATTGCCCAGTCTTGGGTATGTCTTTATCAGCAGCATTAAAATGGTCTAATACACAGAGTAACCACCATGTGCAACTCTCAAGACAGGGGAGCCACCATCCTACAGGGCCACACTGATAGGGCACCCAGCTCCAGAGTCAGATACCCCTCAGCCATACCAGGCAGGCTACTGATGATGTCCTCAGAGCTGAAGCCAAGTGGCATCCAAGTCCCTAGCCTAGGAAGCCACACCCCCAAGGACCATGGTCATGTCTGATACTACAAAGGTGTTCTATGCTCTCCTAGGGTCCAGGCAAGAATAGAAGTCCCTGCAGTGGGGCTGGAACCTTCTAGAGGTATTTGCTTCCTCCAAAAAGTGTGTTTGTGTGTGTGTGTGTGTGTGTGTGTGTGTGTGTGTGTGTGATGTCTTTGCCATAC
Organism: Piliocolobus tephrosceles; assembly: GCF_002776525.5. Classification (NCBI taxonomy): domain Eukaryota; kingdom Metazoa; phylum Chordata; class Mammalia; order Primates; family Cercopithecidae; genus Piliocolobus; species Piliocolobus tephrosceles. The sequence goes on from NC_045438.1 coordinate 125,690,671, forward strand.
TGGATCATGCTATCTAGACTGTGACCACCTGACTACCAGGTCTCTTGTGTCTCTCTCATCCCTGGGGTCTCTACCCTTCCATCCCAGACGACCCATGTAGGCAGTGGGGAGAGAGAAGTAGAACCACCACTAGCTCAGAGGGCCTTTGTGCACACTGGAAAACAGCTCTTCCCAGAGACTCTTCCCTGTGTTAGACTCATCTTATAAAAGCAAAACATTCAACTGTGTCTGTTGGAAATTTGAAATAACACATGTCCAAATCTGTGATGTCTGTGATATGAACCGCACCCCCTTCTAGAGAACGCATGTGTGTGGTACATGATACTGGAATGCCCCCGGCCAGATGCCTTACCGACTGCGGTTAGTGACGGGAGTCTCATCCTCAAAGAGCCACTGCAGGCTCGGGGGTGGCTGGGCTGAGAACTGGCAATGGAACATGGCCTCCTCATTCCTTGCTACTATCACGTCCTGGGGTGCTAGCACCACCCTGGCAAAGCTTTCATCTGGAGAGGGAAAGATGGGGGAGCAGGCAGGCTGGGTGGTGAGGCCCTCCTGTACTTACCTCATCCCTTCTGCCCCCAACCCAGGCTCACCAGCAATGCTCAAGGTGAAGTTCTGACTGCTGCAGGCCTGGCCAAAAGCATTGTGGGCGCAGCAGGAATAGAGCCCACTATGCTCAGGACCAGCTGGCCGGAGCATCAGGTTCCGCTCCTTGCTGCTGACTGTGTTGTTGCTCTGACCATCAGAAAGGGGAGTCCCATCTCGGAACCACTGGTAGGTGGGCCTGCAGGGCAGACACAGTCAGCAGTCGGGGGCAGGGGTACTCACTGGCCAGTGGAGAGGATACAGAATCAGAGAGTCAGGGCTAGACCTTTCAGTTTATACATGGAGAAATGGGCACTGGGGAGGGGAAGGGACTTGCATAAGGGCACACAGTAATTCTGATTCAGGGACAGAATCAAGTTGAGATTAGATCTCTCAGCTCTACATACAATGTGGCCCACTCTTCAGGTCACCAGGGGCCGGTGTAGGGCAATATCTCGGGGGAGGCGGGGTGAAGAACACTGTGGTGATGGAAGGAGTGGTCACAGAATGGAGCGAGATAACATCTGCATAGAGTCCAGGATTTGGGGAGACATCCCTGCCGGAATAACCCTCTCCCATTCCCACTTCCTTGACTCCTTACCGAGGGTGCCCATCAATGTGACAACGAAGTGTGACCTGGGTCTGTGGCTGGATCTCAGCTTCTGAGGCTGGATGTTTCAGGACCACAGGACCTGCCTCAATCCCTGTAGCAGAGGCCATGGTTGCAGTGAGGGGCAGAGCAGAGCAAGGGCGGGAAGGCAGAGGGCAAGGAGGACAAGCAGGAAGCCGTGGAACCTCGAGGCTCTGTGCCAACAGACACAAGGAAGCCCTGGAGGCTGAGGCTGGGGCTACAGGTACCAGATACTAAGTGCCTGCCTGGTCCCTGGCAGGTCAAGTCTGACACTTGGCCAAGGGCTCAGCCACCCTTTCCATTTGCACAAGCATGCAACAGATAAATGGGCCTCAGACTTGAAGGAAAAAATTTTTGGAAAAATGTAACTTTTAATTTCCTCTTATCCACATGAGCAAAAAGGGCTGATGATAAACGCATTCTGCCTGCCCCACTTAACTGGAAATGGGAGAAGCTGAAGCAAGGGAGGGGTCCTCCAGGCCTCAGACATTGAGGGTCTGACAAGGGGACTGGGCACAGCCCCCCGGCTCTCACATTTGATGTTGAAGGAGGCATTGGCACTGCGGGCTTCTTCTCCAGTGACATCATCCCGAGCCACACACTGGAAGGTGCCAGAGTCCTGCAGCCGGTCCACAGCCGCAAAGCTCAGGCTACTGCCCTGGGTGAAACGCCGTTCCGTGTCCTGGACAGGCGCCCCATCGAGCAGCCAGTACACATGTACCAGGCCCGGAGCCTCGACCTCACAGCGAAGCAGTGCCCGGCGCCCCTGCAGTGCATCCTGGGAGGACGGCTGCTTGATGAAGACGATGGCTGCCTGGGTACCTGTAGATGCGGACAGAGGAGAGGCAGGGTCAGGGGGAGCTAGCCTCTGTTCTAACACAGGCCACCCTGTGCATAGGAGGAAAGGGACTGTGTACACAGGAGGCATCCAATAAGTCCAGGTGTGAAAGATCATGATGCCACAATTGCAAGAGTCCCCTGAAAAATTTTTCTTTTTCTTTTTGAGATTTCTTTTTCTTTTTTCACTCGTCACCCAGGCTGGAATGTGGTAGGGCGATCTCAGCTCACTGCAACCTCCACCTCCTGGGTTCAAGTGATTCTTCTGCCTCAGTCTCCCAGGTAGCTGGGATTACAGGCATGAGCCACCATACCCAGCTAATTTTTGTATTTTTAGTAAAGACAGGGTTTCACCATGTTGGCCAGGCTGGTCTTGAACCCCTGACCTCAGGTGATCTGCCCACCTCAGCTTCCCAAAGTGCTGGGATTATAGGCGTGAGCCACATTAGCCTCTCCTCAAAAGGTCTCAAGACTAGAGGGGCACACAGAACACAGTTACAGTCACATAAATGCCAAATGAATGGGGTGGGCAGGCAGTAGTGACTCTGGAGCACGAAGGAAGAAGGGATCCCTGAGGGCTGGCTGCACAGGGAGGCTTCCCAGCAAAAGAGAGCCTGGGCCTGCAGGGTCAGAACACAGGTTTTGATGGCAGGCTGAGGAGCCAGGGACATTGCAGGTCACTTTCCCCTAATCCAGAATCAGGAGGTTTAGTAAAGTTAAATCATGACCCAAACAGCACCCTGGAAAGATGGCTTCATTCACGCCCCTTGACAGTGCCAACATCAGAGGTGGCCAGACGGGATGCTTTGAATCTCACCCACAAATGCTCTGCAGCCCAACGTTCCCCAGACGCTTCTTTGAAAAAACCCACCCCATCACTGGAGAAGCCAGTATTCTCTAGAAACCTGGGCTGCTGCCAAAGACAAGCCATTCTGTGTCCTGTTTTTTGGTTTGTTTTTTTTTTTTTTTTTTGAGACTGAGTCTCGCTCTGTCAGCCAGGTTGGAGTGCAGTGGCGAGATCTTGGCTCACTGCAAGCTTCGCCTCCCGGGTTCACGCCATTCTCCTGCCTCAGCCTCCCGAGTAGCTGGGACTATAGGCACCCGCCACCACGCCCGGCTAATTTTTTGTATTTTTAGTAGAGACAGGGTTTCACCGTGTTAGCCAGGACGGTCTCAATCTCCTGACCTCGTGATCCGCCCGCCTTGGCCTCCCAAAGGGCTGGGATTACAGGTGTGAGCCACCGCGCCCAGCCCCATGTCTTGTTCTTTATCCCTAAGAATCCATCTGTGGCCAAGGTCAGCTTCTCTGTGGTTCCAGAGTTCCACTTAAGGCCATTCCCCTTCCTGTACTATTATAGTTCAGCTCTGGCCATAGGGTCCCTGCAACCAAAGGTGGAACCGCAGTCAGTGGGAACAAAGGAAAGAGGAAGAAGCCTACACTGCATGGCAGATGGGTTTAGGGAGGCGGAGGGCAGAGCCAGGCAGGTGGGTGGCATGGTTACGGCGGCAGCAGGAGCAACACACTGGGCTTTGTTCTTAGCCCGCGTGGGTGCCTTGCAGAGGCCTGGAGCCACTGGGCCTTGAACACAGAAGAGGACTCCCCGATCCCACCCCCCAGAAGAAGAAACGGGCCACCTGGAACTGCTACATGAAGCAGCAGGCTCTGCCTTGAGCCAAACTGGCTGGGCAAGTGCAGAAAGGTACTAACGGGGTCTTTTCCATCCCTTCCCAAACCACTGGAAACTAATCCAAGTCCCCGGAGATGGGGTTCTGTTCTTTATGGAATGAGAATCAGTCTTCTCATAAAGTCAGTGTCAAGACAATTCCAGGATCCCCCATCCTGGGTCCAGATGAGGGGCTGCCCCTCGTGTTGGTCCATCTCCCAATGAGCTCATAAGTGCCAGCCCGCATCTCCTGACACAAAACCCAGTCATGGAGCTGGAAGCAGCTCAGAGCAGCCAACTCTGTGCTCTTCCCAGCTCCGCCCAGAGACTCAGAAACAACCCTCGAAGCATCTGATCCTACAATGAGGAGTCACATTCCCCACTGCCAGGTAGTGAAGTGGACACACCTCTTGCAGACAATGCCAGGCACACAAAGGCACCCAGCAAGCACTGCCTGAACTGAAGTGACCTCAAAGGAAGCGTGGGGCAAGAACTGATGCACAGAGTACTTCTGGAGCACCTCTCATGACGCAGATGAGCAGAATCAGACTGAGTCCCCAGTGGGCCTCTGCAAATGTGACTCACCAAAATCCTAGGACTTTTTTTTTTTTTTTTTTTTTTTTTTTTTTGAGACGGTGTCTTACTTACTCTGCTACCCAGGCTGGAGTGCAGTGGCGCAATCTTGGCTCACTGCAACCTCCACCTCCTGGATTTAGCGATTTTCATGCCTTAGCCTCCCGAGTAGCTGGGATTACAGGTACACGTCACCACGCCTGGCTAAGTTTTGTATTTTTTGTGGAGACAGGGTTTCACCATGTTGGCCAGGCTAGTCTTGAACTCCTGACCGCAAGTGATCCACCCACCTTGGCCTCCTAAAGTGCTGGGATTACAGACTGCCTGCCAAAATCCTAGGACCTTTGACCCAGAATTCCAGGAGGCTTGTCAAAGACCAAAGAGAGATCATCTGCCCTCGAAGAGTGGGCAAGTCCCCACCTTCCCCGCTCAGTTCCTGCAGACATGGTGGGGAGCCAGGAGTCTCACACACATGCAGTAGCAGTTAAGGGGCTGAATCAGACAGGCTGGGCTCAGATCCTGACCTGTTACATTCAGTGTGTCTGACACCTTGGATAACTAACACAGACTGTGTCTCAGCTTCCTCTGCCTCTCTCACAAGGCTGTCATGAGTTGTAAACCTGGAAACACATGAAGTGCCTTGCAAAGGGTTCACCTTCAGTAAATGGCAGCTACTGTTAATATTCTTATGATCACCCTTCCTGCTCAAGGACTCAACTTATAAGAAGATTAGAAAGCTCTCCATTTGCCAAGTGCCAGGACCACTCCCAGACCCTGGACAGGGGAGGAGCCGCCACAGCAGAGAAGTCTAAAGGGAATAAGCAGGTGGTGGGTGGGATAGAGGGGAAGGGGACCTGGGTTTGCAGGAACCACAGACCACCTACCATAGAAACCCAAGCTGGGAGAAGAGACAGCGTGACTCAGAGACCCCAGCTCAGCCTTGGCCACCCCCAGCTCAGCCTCTAGCACCCACTCCTGGGGCTGGGACTGGGCTGCTCCATAGCTGTGGTGAGAGATGCTGCATTCCCAGACTGCCACTCAGAGCCCCCTGCGCCCCAACGACTGGGCCTGGGAAACATCAAAGCCGGCCCGAGGGGGCCTCTGTCCTGACGTCAGCTCACAGCAGGTCCTGGTTAGTGCTTGGCTGGGACAGACTTTAGATGTTTCTTTTTTCTTTTCTTTTTTTGGGGCGGGGGGGGTGGAGAGGGACAGAGTTTTCATTCTTGTTGCCCGGCTGCAGTACAGTGGCATGATCTCAGCTCATGGCAACCTCTGTTTCCCCGGTTCAAGCGATTCTCCTGCCTCAGCCTCCCGACTAGCTGGGATTACAGGCATGCGCCACCACGCCCAGCTAATTTTGTATTTTTAGTAGAGGCTGGGTTTCTCCATGTTGGTCAGGCTGGTCTCCAACTCCCGACCTCAGGTGATCCGCCCACCTCGGCTCCCAAAGTGCTAGGATTACAGGTGTGAGCCATCCCGCCCGGTAGATGTTTCAAAAGGCAGAAAATGCAGCTCCCAGGCCTGCTCGAAGCCCCTGGCCCCTGCTATAAGCACCTCAACCATAAGGCTCCTTATTCAGGTTAGCCCAGTGCTGTGGCACCCATGTTTGCTCAGAAGATAGCCTGTGGTGTGCCCAGCCTGGCCATCTGCCCAGCTTGCAGGAGGGGACGTTGGTCTGCTGTTTGTTGTTGGGCTATTTTTGAGATAGGGTCTCACTCTGTTGCCCAGGCTGGTGTACAGTGGTGCAATCACGGCTGACTGCAGCCTTGACCTACAGGGCTCAAGCGATCCTCCTACCTCGGCCTCCAAAGTGCTGGGCTTACAGGCATGAGCCACACTGTGCCCGGCTTTGGTCCACTGTTTTGTTTTGGGTAAGCAGACAAAGGAGCCCTGGCAGAAAGGTCAGACTCCAAGAAAGGAGCTGGGACGCAAGGGACTCTACTTGTGCTTTGTCAGAAGCTTTGCTGATAACAAGAAATGGAGGATAGCAATGACAGAGAAGAAGGCAGGCATTTCGGGATGGAGGTGGTACCTGCCCCAAGGTGATGTAGTCACCAGCACATTCCTGTCCCCTCCCCTTGACCCGAGTATGCCCCCAGAACTGTGGTCTGGGAAAGGCCCTGGGCTTCCCAAGGCTACCTCCTCTTTCGCCACCAGGCTATGCCATGCAACCCCCTCCACTGCACACAAGCCCCCATGGAGATGCAGGCCACATGACCCCGGAGGCAGCCAGCTACATGTGCAGCTTTGCTGCTGACAAAGAGCCCTGCCTCCGCTGCTCACTAGTGACGCTACCTTATTGTGGCCTCTGCACGCTTCTTCTTTGCCGTGAAATGGGGACAGTGGGCCCCACCATCCCGCCTGAGTGAGGGCTAACAGGTTCACATTCGCAAAGCCCACACATGGCACAAAACACAGAGGGTGCTGCTTCCCCGGTAGGAGCCTGCGGCACCGGGCTCAGCAGGCAAGAAGCCCTCAACAACGACAGGCAGGCAGGGCCATCTGCCCACACCAGGCGCCGACCCCAACAAAGCTGGAGCTGCAAACACCCAATAAGGACATTTTCCAAGCCATTTCCTTGGCTCCCTAACAGCCATCTATATGCAGACACTCACTTTGCCTGCGTCTCCTGCGCCTGCCCTCCACCCCCACCCCCGCCAGCATCTGGTCTGGTGCCCACCCTCCGTGTTGCTCTCTGGGCTCGGGCCCAGCCAGCCCATGTGTGTATATGTGTGTGTGTATACACATACATATGTGTAAACACAATTGTTACAGAGAGCAGAGAGCAGCAGGAAGTTTTTCCTAAGCACTCCCACTCTTAAGTAATTTTGGCTGCTTCAATCCAAGGATCCATCTGGGCCACTCAGCTACCCATCTCTCAGGAGCTAGAACTCCTGGTTTAGGAAAAACACCCCCAGGACCTATATAGGCTCCAGAATCTGCCACACATCACTGTTCGATTCTATCAATCAACTTCTCTCTCTCATTAAAGAAAATGCCATCTGGCCGGGCACGGTGACTCACGCCTGCAATCCCAGCATTTTGGGAGGCCAAGGAGGGCGGGTCACGGGATCAGGAGTTTGAGCTTGGCCAACATGGTGAAAGAAAATGCCATCCTTCACATGTCTCAGGACAAGGGTGAGATAGAAAGACTCTGGCTGAGTAAGGAGCTTGATGCTACCAGCCCAGAAGTCCTCCAGGAGTGTGCTCCACAGAGGCATGGGGATTTTGCATGGTGGAGCATGACTCTGTGAGTAATTGCAGGATCTCCCACATCCAAAGTCAACCAGCCATACACATTTCTGACTCTTCCACACCAGCACCACACTAAAGACTCAGTCCTTTGGCCGGGTGCGGTGGCTTTAGCCTGTAATCCCAACATTTTGGGAGGCCAAGGCAGGTGGATCACCCAAGGTCAGGAGTTCGAGACCAGCCTGGCCAACATGGTGAAACCTCATCTCTACTAAAAATTAGCTGGGCATGGTGGCGCATGCCTGTAATCCCAGCTACTTGGGAGGCTGAGGCAGGAGAATCGCTTGAACCAGGGAGACAGAGGTTGCAGTGAGCTGAGATCACGCCACTGAACTCCAGCCTGGGTGACAGAGCAAGATCCATCTCAAAAAAAAAAGACTCAGTCCCTGGCTCCACAGCCCAGGCCCCTGTAGGGGATATCCTGAATGCCAGATGGCCCCTAGAGTCCAGGCCAAGGTGGGTGGCTCCTGTAGGGCATACATAGACCCCCAAGGGAGACGTTTGCCAGCTTCCCAGTGTAGGGAGACAGCGCCAGGCCACAGGCCAGGAGAAGCAGCCCTCAACCTGAGAAGCATAAGTGTTCCAGGGGAGGAGCAGCCCCGGGGCTCCCTGACCCACAGAGGACAAACTTTCTCTCACGTCCCCACCACTTGGAAACTCTGAAGGCCAAACCAGAGGGCCCAGGATGCCTCCCCATCCCCAGAATAGCTTACCTAATCCTCCCCCAGGGCCCAGTGCACTGTACCGCAGACCTCATACCTTGAAGATCTGAATGATACTCTTGACTGCTCTTGAGCCACCCCAAAGGTGTGTGGCCCATTTTTTTCCTTTTTGAAATAGGGTCTCACTCTGTCACCCCACACTGCAAAATGCAGTGGTACAATCATGGCTCACTGCAGCCTCAACCTCCCAGGCCCAAGCAATTCTCCCACCTCAGCTCCTGAGCAGCTGGGGCCACAGGCATGTGCCACCATGCCCAGCTAATTTTCAAATTTCTTTTGCAGAACTGGGGTCCCCCTAGGTTGCCCACGCTGGTACTGAACTCCTGGGCTGAAGTGATCCTCCTGCCTCAGCCTCCCAAAGTGCTGGGATTACAGGTATGAGCCACCACCACGCCTGGCCACATTTGTAATGTTTTGAAGAACAGTCTCAATCACTGCAGGAATGTCACTTGAATGAACAGTAAGTCCAGTCATCTCCCTTTCACTCACATTGGCAGAAACACAAAATGTTGCAGGGGTATTTGTGACTCTGAGGATTTAGAATGTCTCCCCCGACTACTACCAGTACACCGTATGCGGTTTCAGTGCAAGCAATCCAGACTGTCTGATGGTGGGCCCAGAGCATAAGGGTTCAGAGGTCGCTGAAGATGGACAAGCTGACTCCAAGACCCAGTGAGCTGCAGAGCATAAAATTCTGCTTCACTTCTGTCTTCCCAGGGTCTATAAGAGGCCCTAGGTTCACCAACAGCAGCCCTCCAAAATCCATCCCGGCCCTTGCCCTAAGCAGGGCAAGAGGGAGCACAGCCAAGGACCTTGCTGAGTTTTCCTGTCCTGGGACTTAATATCAGTATCTGGAGAGGTTCCCACATCCAGATTAGAGATACAGAACAGGATCACCAAGGACTGGGGCAGAAACAATTTAGCAGGCCGGCTCTTAGATCTCGGATGAAAACCGAAACTCAGACTTGCCTGTCCCACTCCCAGGAGGCCCTGGAGGGGGCAGATTAATCTCTAACGGCAGGAGTAAGGCCTTGGGTCCAGCATCATGTGGTGGTATCCAAGCATGGAGAGACAAAAATGCCAGCCAGCTGAGTCAGGCACAGCGCCTGTAATCCCAGCAGCTTGGGAGGATGGGGCAAGAGGATCCCTTGAGGCCAGGAGTTCGGACTGAGCAACATAGTCAAAAAAAAAAAAAAAAAAAGGCCAGAAACATGGCACATGGCGTAAGGTGCTCCCCAGCCAGGGGTCACCATCAGCCCCTGGCCCCCGCCTGTTTTCTTCTGGGGGTGGAAGAGTTGTACCCTGTACATGCCTCTTGCCCTTAGTGACCCTTAAATGGCTGTGGAGTCTCTTAGGAAGTAGCAATGAAGGCCGGGCGCGGTGGCTCAAGCCTGTAATCCCAGCACTTTGGGAGGCCGAGACGGGCGGATCACGAGGTCAGGAGATCGAGACCATCCTGGCTAACATGGTGAAACCCCATCTCTACTAAAAATACAAAAAAAAAACTAGCCGGGCGAGGTGGCGGGCGCCTGTAGTCCCAGCTACTCCGGAGGCTGAGGCAGGAGAATGGCGTGGACCCGGGAGGCGGAGCTTGCAGTGAGCTGAGATCCGGCCACTGCACTCCAGCCCGGGCAACAGAGCAAGACTCCGTCTCAAAAAAAAAAAAAAAAAAGGAAGTAGCAATGAATGAAAAACGCAGCTGGAGTGAGGTGGAGGGATGAGATGAAAGGAACATATGTTAGGGAAACCTGGGTTCTGGTTTGATACAGTCACTAATCAGGGTGATCCTGGCCAATCACTACTTCCTCCCAGGCAATCCTATCTGTAAAAGTACAGAAATGAAAGCACGCAACTGAACAGTCACCAAGACCTAACACTGGACTGGCTGCAATGAATCGCAGAAGTAGTTACAGAAACAGGGGCCCATTCCCCAGAATCTCCCCCACCATCCGCACAGCCAAGCCTCAGAGCCCACTTAGTAAACGCAGCACCAGGCCTGGGAGGGATTAAGAGTGACCTAACAAACAGCAGATGTGTGGGATCTGAGGCACCTGGGGGCTGCAAACAGGGATTCAGCATCATTCTGATGAGCTGCTCTGTTCCTCGGCTCAGTCCTGCGCAGCCTCTCCAGGAGACCTGCCTTTGCCATCTCCTTCCTTGGCCACACACTTGCACTGAAATCTCATTGCCTGGGATACCCTGACACTCTTGCCTCTGCTGTGACTGAGAGCTTTATCCCCCAAGCTAGTAAGCTGGAGGGAAGGGTAGACATTTGTGCCCAGTGTGAGACATCTGTGCCCCTCTGGTGCCTGGGATATGCAGTAAATACCCTGAGAGCATGTGTGGGGGAATGAAGTCACTCAAGTGTTCATCTGACCTGAAATATTGTCCTACATCTACATTTATCCATCTTGGCCAACTTAATTTTACTCTCTCAGTCTCAGTTTTCTCACTTGGAAAATGGTAGCCTTGAAACCAATTTTAGTAATGCTTTATCAGCCTACAGTCCCTCCCTATGATATTTAAATGAAATTCACATTAAGTATAGACGCACAAAAGTCTGCCTATTTTTCAAGAAAGTTAAAAACCCCAGAAATTCTAAGGAACTGTGGAACCCAAGATTCAAAAGCCCTCAGACTAAGGCGATCCCTTCCAAAGGTGAATGCAGGGAGGAGGACTTGGAACAGAATTGCCAAGGGGAACCACAAGTTCAGCACCCTCCATGCCTGGGAACGGATCTGGCCCCAAATCCATTCTTGGCCCCGAGAGGAGAGAGACAGACAGCAGCCAGCTGTCTCCTGAAGATGCCAGTGAGGAGCCTGCAGAAATAATATACATCCCAGGGAAGGCAACAGGGCTGCTGGAACAGGAGACTGGGAAATATGCCATGAGCTCAGCCTCAGGAAGACCTCTGTGGTGCTCAGCCAGTGCTCCCAGTGATCCAAGAGGACAAGGAGTCCAGCCTCTGATCACCCAGGGAAGATGGGAAGAGATTTGCTGTGGGCTCCACAGCCATTCATTGGAGGGGTTCAGACCTAGAGAGCTCCCAGGTCTCTGACTCCCAGGGGTTCCAATGTGCAGGATCCCTCAGAGTCCACCATGGAGAACGGTGCCAGGGTGGAGCCTGGGAGCCGGCTTCCCACGGTCCTTCCCACAGAGGCAGGGGGTGAACTAGACAGGCCAGGACCACTCACTACCTTGGACTTGTTGTGGCCTAATTTTTTTTTTTTTTTTTTTTTTTTTTTGAGACGGAGTCTTGCTCTGCGGCCCGGGCTGGAGTGCAGTGGCCGGATCTCAGCTCACTGCAAGCTCCGCCTCCCGGGTTTCCGCCATTCTCCTGCCTCAGCCTCCCGAGTAGCTGGGACTACAGGCGCCCGCCACCTCGCCCGGCTAGTTTTTTTGTATTTTTAGTAGAGACAGGGTTTCACCGTGTTAGCCAGGATGGTCTCGATCTCCTGACCTTGTGATCCGCCCGTCTCGGCCTCCCAAAGTGCTGGGATTACAGGCTTGAGCCACCGCGCCCGGCCTGTTTAATTATTAATTTTCAAAACAGGCTCAGAAAACTCTGATAAATTCCAATTTACGATCCTTTTTCACCCATTTCTGTCTCCCGCCTGGGAGACCAATAATCCAGGCTGAGAAGCACAGCCTGCAGATCTGGCCAGAGTGGCCATGGCAGTTCACCCCAAATTCCTGGTGGCAGGGAGGATGCCCTTTACACCCTGCCTGCACCCAACCCTGCCTCATCCACCCTACCCTTGGGGATAGGTGGCCTCAATCCCATACAGTAAGGAAAATCTTCTCTGGCTTCTAAGAAGTTAAAATAGCCTGGTTGTGGTGGCTCATACCTGTAATCTCAACACTTTGGGAAGCCGAGAGAGAATGATCGCTTGAGCCCAGGAATTCGAGACCAGCCTGGGCAACATGATGAAACCCCATCTCTACAAAAAATAAGCCAAATGTGGTGGCACCCACCTGTCATCCCAGCTACTTGGGAGGCGGAAGTGAGAGGATGGCTGGAACCCGGGAGGTAGAGGTTGCAGTGAGCCAAGATCATGTCACTGCAGCCTGGGTGACAGAGCAAGACCCTATCTCAAAAAAAATATATATATATAGAGAGAGAGAGAGAGAGAGCGCGCGCGCGCGCGAGAGAGAAGTTAAAATATTCCTTAAACCTGCTCTGTCCAATATGATAGCCCTAGTGACATGAGGCTATTTAAATGTATTTTTTATTTTTTCAAAACAGTCTCACTCTGTCACCCAGGCAGATTATACAGTGGCACAATCTCAGCTCACTGCAACCTCTGCCTCCTGAGTTGAAGCGATTCTCCTGCCTCAGCCCCGAGTGGCTGGGATTACAGGTGCTCGCCACCACACCCAGCTAATTTTTATATTTTTAGTAGAGATGGGGTTTCACCATGTTGGCCAGACTGGTCTCGAACTCCCGACCTCAGGTGATTCACCCACCTCAGCCTCCCAAAGTACTGGGATTACAGGCATGAGCCAATGTGCCCAGCCTAAATTTAATTTAAATGAAATAAAATTGAAAATTCATTTCCTCAGTAACACTAGCCACACGTCCAGTGCTCAGGGGCCATAGGTGGCTGGTGACTGCTGTACTGAATCACAGAGAGAAACAGTTCCATCCTCAAAAAAAAAAAAAAAAGGTCCATCTGACCACCTGCTTCTGGCTGCCCTGGTTCCTCTGACTGCCCACTTCTCGCCAGAGCCTGTGTGCAGACACACTGCCTTTTTCTTCTTCTTTTAATTCATAGGATTCTGACTGATAGAGGACACATTTCTTTCTTTTCTTTTTTCTTTTTTTTTTTTTTTTGATGGAGTTTTGCTCTTGTTGCCCAGGCTGGAGTGCAATGGCATGATCTTGGCTCACTGCAACCTCCACCTCCCGGGTTCAAGCAACTCTCCTGCCTCAGCCTCCTCAGTAGCTGGGATTACAGGTGCCTGCCACCACGCCTGGCTAATTTTTTGTATTTTTAGTAGAGAGAGGGTTTCGCCAGGTTGGCTGGTCCCAAACTCCTGACCTCAGGTGATCTGCCCGCCTTGGGGTCCCAAAGTGCTCTGCCTCCCCCCTAGTGAAGAGACTGGGACTGGCCTGAACCACCACGTCTGGCCTAGAGGACACATTTCTGATCCAGAGAACCCTCAACACCATCAGCCTCATTTTACAGACAAGGAAACTGGAGTCAAGGATGCCCCAGTAAATGGCAGGCTCAGGAGCCGCCCCGGGTCTGTCTGACTCCCAAGTCTGCCTTCTTTCTGTGATGCCGCACTGGCTGCTTCTCATTTCACTCATTAATTCCCTGGTACCCGCATTCCCTCCACAACCAATCTATTGTGTTTCACATGAGTCCTTTTGTTTGCATGTGCTCTTGTAAAATGCAATTGGTGTTCCATCAGCAGGTGGAACTTACTCATGTTAACAGTCCTGCAAGATCTCTCACCTGCTCCCTACTCATTGTTCATACTCAGCACTATGTTTTGAGGATCCTTCTCTGTGGCCTTCTCCTACATCCTGCTCTTCTCCCCAATAAATTTACGTATTGGGCTTTTCTGGGGGAGACGCAAATGAATGCTCTTTTAAACAGGTGACTGAACAGAGCTGTCCACAGTTGAAGTCTAGGGCAGGTGCAGTGGCTCACGCCTGACAGTAATCCCAGCACTTTGGGAGGCTGAAGTGGGCAGATCACCTCAGTTCAGGAGTTTGAGACCAGCCTGGACAACATGGTGAAACCCCGTCTCTACTAAAAATACAAAAATTAGCCAGGTGTAGTGTCAGGCGCCTATAATCCCAGCTACTCAGGAGGCTGAGGCACGAGAATCGCTTGAACCCGGGAGACGAAGGTTGCAGTGAGCCAAGGTCGCACCACTGCACTCCAGCCTGGGCGATACAGTGAGGCTGAGTCTCAAAAAATAAATAAATACACAATTACAAACAAATAAAAACACAGTTGAAGTCTACAGCCTCTTCTCTGCATGCCCTAGCACCCAGCCTACTCACCCTCGTCTGTTTTCCACCACTCCTCTGGGTATCCTCAGAACCTGGTCACATGCACATGTATCCATATGCGCACACACACACACACACACACACACACACACACACAAAACCAGCTTTTCTTGGCCTTCTTCCTCCTCCACTCAAGCCCAAAAAGTGACTAGAGGCTGGACCTCGGCTGGTTTCAAAGGGATAACAGAAAGAATCAGTCTCATACTTTTATATTTAGAAGCGTTCTGCAAACCACTTCCCGGAGCAGACAAGAGTGGGGAATGTGAGGAAATCACTTTGCTATGTTGTGATGTGGAAAGCACGAGCCGCCCAGGGCCTGTGGCAGCGGGCTGCGGGGACATGAGACAATGTTAGCACATGTGTAGGAGGCGAACATGCCCTTGGGCAGCCTGCTCATCCCTTCTCACGACTGGCCAGCTGGCCGGGAGCAGAGCCACAGACCCTCTCTCAAAGACCCCTCCTGCTACCCTTCCTTTGGGGAACACAGTGTCTCCACCTGTCTGGGTAACAGCTGTTTCTGGAAACCAACTCTTCTTTCTGGGGAGGGGTTCTTACAAGGGGGTTGCTCCACTCAGGCCTAAAAGACTAGACTTTAGGCCCAACCTGGGACACAGAGAGAAGGCTCCAGACTGAGGGAGGGGGCTGGAGGGTGCTTAGAAGAGCCACGAGCTTGGAGGGGCAAGGGAACACTCCTGGACCCAGGTCCATGGGAGAGGGGCATGGGAGCGGGATTTTGCACAGGGCCCACTGCCCCCTTCTTTTTTTTTTCTTTTTGAGATGGAGTATCTCTCTGTCAGCCAGGTTGGAGTGCAGTGGCACAATCTTGGCTCACTGCAACCTCCGCCTCCTGGGCTCAAGCAATTCTCCCATCTCAGCCTCCCAAGTAGCTGACACCCGCCACGGCGCCCAGCTAATTTTTGTATTTTTAGTACAAACAGGGTTTTTCCATGTTGGCTGTGGCTGGTCTTGAACTTCTGACCTCAAGCAATCCGTCCATCTCGGCCTCCCAAAGTGCTGGGATTATAGGTGTGAGCCACCACACCCGGCCCCCACTGCCCCTTTCTGAAGGCAGACCTGCTCCTCCCATCAAAAGCTCTTCTCACAGCCATCTCTGTGGCTGGGAAAATGTTGAGATAACAATGCACCAGAGATGAGGGGAAGAGATCTTGCAGGAGCCATCAGCTGCAACCAAGGTTGTTGCTCAAATATTACTCACAGGTAGTGGAGCCAGGCCAGTGTTATTAGGTGAGCCCTGGGGGTTTCGGGGGACGGGGACAGGCCACCTGCTCAGTTACAGTCAAACCATCAGATCTTCCCAGATACTTCCTAGACTCCTTACAAACTCCATTTTACTGCTTAAAATATAAACTTCCTAATAAGTTTATATTTTAAATATTAATGCATATTTTAATGCATTAATCTTAATCTCTTAACTACATTACTAATGATTGGTCCTTTATTTTTAAGGAAAATAACCAAAAAAGAGTCATACTTTTTAAAAAATCAGCTGTTTAGAAAAAGTATTCTGGCTAAAGACATAAAATAAATATTTTAATCTTCTAATCAATAACAATAGATGAAAAAAATACAAACTGATGAATAAAGGACAGAAGCAACTCCTTGTAAAGTGTTTTTGTTTTGTTTTGTTCTGAGACAAAGTCTAGCTCTTGTTGCCCAGGCTGGAGTGCAATGGCGAGATCTCGGCTCACTGCAACCTCCACCTCCCAGGTTCAAGTGATTCTCCTGCCTCAGCCTCCTGAGTAGCTGGGATTACAGGCATGCGCCACCACGCCCTGCTAATTTTTTTGTATTTTTAGTAGAGACAAGGTTTCACCATGTTGGTCAGGCTGGTCTCGAACTCCTGACCTCAGGCAATCTGCCCGCCTAGGCCTCCCAAATAAGTTATTTTTTAAAGCACCAAAATCTTGCAACTCATCACCAGATGCCAAAAGCTTAAGGACAACCCACTTCAAGGGGAAACATAAAGCATAAAGCACACACGGACGGCTGAGAAAAGGGCTCCTAGGGGTGGCTGATGCAATCACTGAACTGAATAGCCAAAAAAATGACAAAAAACCTCAAGTTTATTTCATGCTTACTCCCTTGATCTTTCAGTCAAGGTCCAGAAGGCACTGAGATCTGGCTTCACTCAAGTCAGGAACTGGCTGTGCCCCCATTCCAGGGGGTGCCTCTTATGGACCTCCAAAGTCACACAGACAGAGACAGACAGGAGAGAGACAGAGGGAGAAACAGAGGGAGACAGGGAGATGAGATAAGGGAACAGAAGAAATTGAGAGAGACAGAGAAGGGGAGACTGACAGAGAGAGAGAGAGCGAGAGAGAGACAGACAGACAGACAATGTGAGACCCAGGCCCTGGCAGACAGATGGAGGTGGCGAGAGATCAACATGCAGAGACACAGACAGAGAGAAACTAAGAGACAGAGATCAAGTAACATAGAATCATAGAGAGACAGAGACAAAGGGACAAGAAATAGCACACACACGTGACACACGCGCACACGTGCATGCACAGCGCTCCCCATGCCTGCAGGGCAGGCCCCAGCCCCACATTTACCCCAGCTGCCCCTGGCAGGTCTGTTCTGTTTCCAGTAGCAGGGGCCCTGCCCACCCCCTCCCACCACCCTCCCCAGCAGCCGCAGGGACTCCAGACTGAGTCCCGGGCCACAGGCCTCAGGGCTGCCCAGGGTAACACTAGATCCTGAAGGTTACAGCTTGTCTGTTGGTGGAAGGTGGGAGGGAGTGAAAGAGAGGGGCGGAGGCTCTATATATACACCAGATTCAGACCCTTTATAATGGAGAGCCCTCAAATTAGAGGCTCCTGGTAAATAATTCACCAGGAAGAGTACAGTACCTTCCCTGGGCTCATCCATTATTCATCAATAAATGCACCGTACTGTTACACTTCCTGACATCTAAAATGGTCTGAGCCATTAGGCCAGAAATGAGACAACAGCAGAGCAGTTTCCATCCAACTTTTCCAGAACCCCTGACCCAGCAGTCCTGCTGCTTTTGGAGCTTAAGTTGCTGCTCCTTAAGCAAGGGCAAAGCACTCAGCTTCCAAAAAGGGCCAGGCCTCTCTGACTGTGAGATCCCAAAGGCAGGCACATACCCAGCTCCAAGAGGGCCCTTCTGGCCCTCCCTAGGGCCAGAAAGAAATAACTGTGCCCAGAAAAGTCTTAGGTAAAACCCTTGTGTTCACCAGACCCCAGAGGGAAAAGGGAAAAGAAAAACACTTTTTTTTTTTTTGAGCTGGAGTACCACTCTGTCACCCAGGCTGGAGCGCAGAGGTGTGATCTTGGCTCACTGCAACCTCCACCTCCTGGGCTCAAGTGATTCTCCTGCCTCAGGCTCCCCAGTAGCTGGGACTACAGGCAAGCACCACCACACCTGGCTAATTTTTGTATTTTTAGTAAAGATGGGGTTTCACCATGTTGGTTAGGCTCGAACTCAAACTCCTGGCCTCAAGGAATCCATTCGCCTCAGCCTCCCAAAGTGCTGGGATTACAGGTGTGAGGATTACAGCTATATCTCTGGGTAACCAAACAATTAATGAGGGGAGATTTGTGTTTATAGAAGTTTCCAGCTAATAAACAGAATACCATCATTTTACAACTCCCTAATGAAATAATAGATCTAGCAATGATTAGTGATGGCCTTGTTTGTATCTGTCTAAGGGCAATACTGTTCTGAAGAGTATCAAAGAGCACTTTGGGAGGCTGAGATGGGAGGAGCTCAGGAATTCAAGACCAGTCTAAGCAGCATAGCAAAACCCTGCCTCTAAAAAAACAAAACAAAACAACTAGCTATGTGCAGTGGCACATGCCTATAGTCCCAGCTACCGGGGAGGCTGAGACGAGAGGATCACATAGGCCCAGGAATTCAAGATTACAGTGAGCTATGATTGTGCCACTGACTGAGACCCCATTCTTTAAAAAAAAAAAAAAAAGGCTCAAAGAATTTGACTTTGATGCCAGCCACCAAAGGCAGAAAGACCTGCATCCTAGACTTGGCTCTGAGCAAGTCATCTTGTTGTCTAGGCCTTGGTTTTCCTGAATCTAAAATGGGGCCAGGTGCAGTGGCTCACACCTGTAATCCCAGCACTTTGGGAGGCTGAGGTGGGCAGATAACCTGAGGTCAGGAGTTCGAGACCAGCCTGGCCAACATGGTAAAACCCCATCCCTACTAAAAATACAAAAATTAGCCAGGTGTGGTGGTAAGGGAACAGAAGAAATTGAGAGAGAGAAGGGGAGAGTGACAAAGAGAGAGAAGGGGAGAGTGACAGAGAGAGAGAGACAGACAGTGTGAGACCCAGGCCCTGGCAGACAGATGGAGGAGGTAAGAGATCAACACGCAGAGACACAGACAAAGAGACACTCCCAAGGAGTCCCAGTCACTTAGGAGGCTGAGGCAGGAGAATCACTTGAATCTGGGAGGCGGAGGTTGCAGTGAGCTGAGATCACGCCACTGTACTCCAGCCTGGGTGACAGAGGGAAACTACGTCAGTCAGTCAGTCAGTCAGTCAGTCAATCAATCAATCAATCAATCAATCAATCAATAAATAAATAAAACTGGCTAGCAGCAACACCTGCTCTTTATCCTGCAGGGCCTCTACAAGGATGAAATGCCTCTGGAACTGTAAGGCGCTGGCATACAGTGTAGATGCAGGGTGGAGATGAGGTTAAAAGTTCAGAGACTGGAGTCTGACTACCTATATTCAAATATACTCCCTCACTTACAAAGAGTATGACCTTGGACAAGCTGTTTATCCTTTCCATGCCTTCATTTTTGTATCTATAAAATGGTGCTAATAGGCCAGGCACAGTGGCTCACGCCTGCAATCCCAGCACTTTGGGAGGCCAAGGTGGGAGGACTGCTTGAGCTCAGAAGTTCAAGACCAGGCTGGGCAACACAGTAAGACCTCATCTCTACTGAAAAGTTAAAAAAAAAAAAAAAAAGAATTAGCTGGGCATGGTGGTATGCACCTGTGGTCCCAGCTACTCAGGAGGCTGAGGTGGGAGGATCACTTGAGACCAGGAGATCAGATTGAGGCTGCAGTGGGCAATGATCGTGCCACTGCATCCCAGCCTGTGTGACAGAGCGAGACCCATCTCAAAAGAAATAAAATGAAAGATGCTAATAACAGTACTGGCCTCATAGGCTTGTTGCAAAAAGAAAATTCACATGGTAGCAGAGGTAGCAGGTCTGAAACAGAAAATTAGCTGAGCATGGTGGTGTGCGCCTGTAATCCCAGCTAGTCAGGAGACTGAGGCAGGAGAATCACTTGAACCCAGGAGACGGAGGTTGCAGTGAGCCAAAATCAAGCCACTGCACTCCAGCCTGGGCGATACAGCAAGACTCTGTCTCAAAAAAAAAAAAGAAAAGAAAAGAAAAGAAAATACTCCAATGCACTAGTAATCTAAGAAATGTAAATTAGAACAAGTTCTTCTACCCATCAAATGAAGGCCAAGATTTTAAAAATAACACTCAACGCTGGTGAGCATATGGAGAAAATAGTCCTTCTACTTTGCTGGAGGGAATATAAATTATAATAATTCCCTTCTGGAAAATGGTTTAGTAATATTGTACTAATGTTCTAAAAAATTTATGTCCTTTCTCCTTGCAGAATTGGCTGATTCCAGTTTTGGGACAGGAAATGCACAAGAGAAGCCTAGAACTCCATCTTATCATACAAGGAAACAAGCAAAGACTAGCAGGTCTCATCAAAAGGTCCAGGAGAAAAAAAAAAGATTCAAGGCCTGCTGGGTATGGTGCCATGCTCCTGTAGTCCCAGCTACTTGAATGGTTCAGGTGGGAGGATTGCTTGAGCCCAGGAGTTCATGTTCGGCTTGGGCAACATAGCAAGACCCTATGTCTTTAAAAAAAATAAAATAAATAAAAAGGTTCGGGCTCAGCTTAAAGAGGCTCCCATCAGCCAATGATAGGACCACTTAAGCATCTGTAAGGGTAAGAACCACATGGACTAAAATACATCAAATAGGTTTAAAATTCATAAGTGCACAATGATGCTTAACACAAAACACCCAAAGTCTCTCACTGGCCACCTTTGAAGAATGTTCGAAAACCAATTCATTACTTTGAAAACAGGTAAAGAATCAAGCATTTATTCTTCCCTTTCTTGGACAGCTATATCTCTGGGTAACCAAACAATTAATGAGGGGAGATTTGTGTTTATAGAAGTTTCCAGCTAATAAACAGAATACCATCATTTTACAACTCCCTAATGAAATAATAGATCTAGCAATGATTAGTGATGGCTTCTCATTCCAAAGAGACAACCAGATATTGTATCTACTGAGGGAAATACACATGAAGGGGGGAAAAAAAAAACAAATCTGAACTTGATGAAGCCTCTACATCTAATCCATTATTGAAAAGTTAACAAGTCTGGGCACAGTGGTTCATGCCTAGAATCCCAGCACTTTGGGAGGCCAAGGCAGGCGGATCACCTGAGGTCAGGAGTTTGTGACCAGCCTGGCCAGCATGGGGAAACCCTGTCTCTACTAAAGATACAAAAATTAGTCTGGCATGGTGGCAGGCACCTGTAGTCCCAGCTACTCAGGAGGCTGAGGCAGGAGAATTGCTTGAACCTGGGAGGTGAAGGTTACAGTGAGTCGAGATTGTGCCACTGCACTCCAGCCTAGGCAACAAGAGCGAGACTCTGTCTCAAAAAAAAAAAAAAAAAAAAGTTCAAGCAGCTTTCTAGAACAAATTTGGAAAACAAGACAGAAGTTAGATAACAATGTGCCACCAACTGAAATAATAATCGTGAACACACATTCTCTGTATCTTCTATTACTCCCGTAAATAACTGTTAAAACCCTAATACTGCTATTTAACATTTCATGTGCTTACAGCTGTGTCTTCACCACTAGATTCTAAGATTCCTGAGGACAGGTGCAGATCTCACACTTGGTCTCCTCCATGGCAGGTGCCTTGCCCATGAGAGGTACTCAGGAAATATTGGTTGATTTGTGGTGGTTTTACTGAGCCACATAATTTGGTAGCATTATCCCAACATGATGTGGAACCAGCTGAGGGTCAAAGCCCAATATGGGATCCTGGTAGGCAATTATATTAATTATCATTATTAATTCAACAATCATTTACTTAGAGCCTACCATGTGCCAAATACTTCATAAGACACTGGGGACAGAGAGAAAAACACACAATTACTGCCTTTAAGTGTCTCAGTTTAGTGGGAGAGTCAGGCAAGTAAACATATAATTAAAGTAATAGCTACCACTTACTGACCACTTACTATCACTGTTCCAAACACTTAACCATATTAACTTGTTATAATGCTAATGCCCATCCGGTGGGGTAGGTCCTATGCTCCCCATTATGCAGATGGAGAAATGGAGGCAAAGAAAGGTAAAGCAATTTGCTAAACATCACATAGCTGATGAGTAACAAATGCAAGCTTCAAATCTCAGGTCCTCTGGCCTGAAGAAAGTCTATCTAAGCCCTAGGCTTTACAATAATGTATTATCACACAGGATGATGGGTGGGTGCAAAGGACACAAAAGAGAAGCATCCAAGTCAGAGTCAGGGGATTAAAAAGTTAGGGAGGCCGGGCAGGGTGGCTCACACCTGTAATCCCAGCACTTTGGGAGGTCGAGGACAGCAGATCACCTTGAGGTCAGGAGTTTGAAACCAGTCTGGCCCACATGATGAAAACCCGCCTCTACTAAAAATACATGAATTAGCCAGGCATGGTGGTGCACACCTATAGTCCCAGCTACTCAGCAGGATGAGGCAGGAGAATCGCTTGGGAAAGGAGGTGGAGGTTGCAGTGAGCTGAGATCACGCCACTGCACTCCAGACTGGGCAACAGAGCAAGACTCTGTCTCAAAAAAAAAAAAAAAAAAACTCAGGGAAGAGGCTGGGCGTGGTAGCTCACAACTGTAATCCCAGCGCTTTGGGAGGCCAAGGTGGGGAGATCACTTGAGGTCCGGAGTTCAAGACCAGCCTGGCCAACATGGTGAAATCCCATCTGTACTAAAAATACAAAAAATTAGCCGGGCGCCACACCTGTAATCCCAGTTACTTGGGAGGCCGAGGTGGCCATGAGTCGAGATCACACCACTGCACTCCAGCCTGGGTGACAGAGCAAGACTCCATCTCAAAAAATAAAAATAAAAAATATATATATATAAGTCAGGGAAGAATCCTGGAAGGGTCTTCAACATAAGGTTTTATGAAGAAAAGGGGCGGGTGTGATGGCTCATGCCTGCTATAATCTCAGCACTTTGGGAGGCTGAGGCAGAGAGATCACTTGAGGCCAGGAGTTCGAGACCAGCCTGGGCAACACAGTAACACTCCATTATCTAGGCATGGTGGTGCAAGCCTGTAGTCCCAGCCACCTGGGAGGCTGAGGCAGGAGGATCCCTTGAGCCCAGGAGGTCAAGGCTGCAGTGAGCTGTGATTGTGCCAGGACACTCCAGCCTAGGTAATCGAGCGAGACCCTACCTCAAAAAACAAACACACAAACAAAAAAGGGAATGGGACTTGGCAAATAGAGCAAGTCAGAAGCACAAAGACCAGGCATGATCAGAAAACTCTGAGTAATTCAGGATGCTCAGAATTAAGAGGAGAAGGAGAAGGAAGTACAGCAAGAGGCCATTAGAACACCACTTTGGGGCAAGGAGGCAAAGGAGGTGAACTATAAACCCACCCTGCTCAGGCTGTCCCCCAACAAAAAAAATCACAACCACAATGAGTCCCTGTTTCCAAGGAGGTGGTTGCTAGGGTAGGAAATGGACTGAAGAAGCTCTTTGTCATGGAGAGAATGGCAGGCACAGTCACAGAAGTCATGGCTATGGGATAATGCCATACCTGCTCTATTAGTTTCCCAGGGCTGCCATAACAAATTATAACAACTGGGTGGCTTAAAATAACAGAAATTTATCCTCTCACAGCTCTGGAGGCCAAAGTGCAAAATCAAAGTTTTGGTGAGGTCAGCTCCTTCTGGAGGGCACACGCTTCTGTCCTTGCTCCTGGTGGCTGCCAGCAATCCCTGGTGCTCCTTGGCTTGTAGCCACATCACTCCAACCTCAGCCTTCGCCATCACAAGCCGTCTTCTTATAGTGTACCTCTGTCTCTAGGCCTCTTCTCTTCATTGGGCGCCAGCAGTCATATAGGATTCGTCATTCACCTTAATAAATTGATCTTACCTTGGTTATATCTACAAAGACCCTAATTCCAAATAAAGTCATATTCACAGGTACTGAGGCTTAGGACTTCAACATATATTTTGGGAGGGCACAATTCACCCTCCAATATCTGATATTCTGCAAGTTGCTTTTTTTTTTTTTTTTTGCTATACAGTTAACCACAGATGTCTTTCCATGTCTGTTCATATAATTCTACCTCATTCACTTCAACCACTGTGTATTATTTCACTGTATCAATTACCCATAATCTATTTATCCAATACCCTAGTAATGGGCATTCAGATGGTTTTCCTTTTTTTTTTCTTAACCATTACAAAGAATATTCTTATTCTCTGTACAGGCATCTATGCACATTGATAATGAGAGGGCTTCTATAGGATGGCTTCCAAAGAGAATGGGAACAAAGAGAATATAATTTCAAATTTTTGATAAATGACATCCAGCATTATCTCCAGAGAAGCTTAAAAAAAAAAAAAAAAACAAAGGCCAGGCACGGTGGCTCACGCCTGTAATCCCAGCACTTTGGGAGGCTGAAGCGGGCGGATCATGAGGTCAGGAGATCAAGACCATTCTGGCTAACACAGTGAAACCCCATCTCTACTAAAAACACAAAAATTAGCCGGGTGTGGTGGCGCCTGTAGTCCTAGCTACTCGGGAGGCTAAGGCAGGAAAATCACTTGAACTTGGGAGGCGGTTGCAGTGAGCCGAGATCGAACCACTGCACTCCAGCCTGGGCGACAGAGTGAGTCTCAAAAAAAAAAAAAAAGGCAAGCGACAAATTGTTCTTCAGAAAAGTCGTGCAGGTTGGGTGTGGTACCTCACACCTGTAATCCTAGCACTTTGGGAGGCCATGACGGGCAGATCACGAGATCAGGAGTTCAAGACCAGCCTGGCCAATATGGCGAAATCCCCTCTCTACTAAAAATACAAAAATTAGCCAGGTGTGGTGGCGGGTGCCTGTAATCCCAGCTACTTGGGAGGCTGAGGCAGGAAAATCACTTGAATCCGAGAGGTGGAGGTTGCAGTGAGCTGAGACTGCACCACTGCACTTCAGCCTTGGCGACAGAGTGAGACTCCGTCTAAAAAAAAAAACGTTCACTTTGGGAGGCTGAGGCGGGCTGATCATGAGATCAGGAGATCGAGACCATCCTGGCTAACACGGTGAAGCCCACCTCTACTAAAAACACAAAAATTAGCTAGGCGTGGTAGCAAGTGCCTGTAATCTCAGCTATTGGAGAGGCTGAGGCTGGAGAGTGGTGTGAACCCAGGAGGCGGAGCTTGCAGTGAGCGGAGATCGCGCCACTGCAGCACTCCAGCCTAGGTGACAGAGCGAGTCTCTGTCTCAAAAAAAAAAAAGTTGTGCTAATTTATGCTTTCTTAACCAACACTGACGCTTAACATTTTTGTCAACCTGAGAGACATAAAATAATACTTTGTGGCTGGGCATGGAGGCTGACACCTGTAATCCCGGCACTTTGGGAGGCTGAGGTGGGCGGATCACTTCAGGTCAGGAGTTCAAGACCAGCCTGGGCCAACATGGCGAAATCCCATCTCTACTAAAAACACAAAAATTAGCCAGGCGTGGTGGCACGTGCCTGTAATCCCAGCTTCCCGGGAGGCTGAGGCAGGAGAATTACTCCCTCCCGGGAGGCAGAGGTTACAATGGGCCCAGCTCATGCCACTGTACTCCAGCCTGGGTGACAGAGCAAGACTCCATCTCATAAATAAATAAATAATAATAAAACTTTGTTTTAATTAGCATTGTTTCTCCTTAAGAAGATAAAACAATTTTTCATTTTTAACTGGTTAAATTTCTTCCCCACCCCCAAACAAGATTTCAATTTAAATTGGTACTTGGGGAACACAGAATATGAGATATGTTATTGTTCTAAATTTCTTTTTTTTTTTTTAGACAGAGTCTCGCTCTGTCGCCCAGGCTGGAGTGCAGTGGCCGGATCTCAGCTCACTGCAAGCTCCGCCTCCCGGGTTTATGCCATTCTCCTGCCTCAGCCTCCCGAGTAGCTGGGACTACAGGCGCCCGCCAGCACGCCCGGCTAGTTTTTTGTAGTTTTTAGTAGAGATGGGGTTTCACCAGGTTAGCCAGGATGGTCTCGATCTCCTGACCTCGTGATCCGCCCGTCTCAGCCTCCCAAAGTGCTGGGATTACAGGCTTGAGCCACCGCGCCCGGCTGTCCTAAATTTCTTATTGTCCATTTTATGTTCAACTTTGTTGCCTTATTTTCCTTATTTACTGTTCCCTTATTATTATTTTGTAATTAATAAGATCAGAAATATAAGATCTGATTTTCTGGATTACATGTGGCACTCACCCTCCCTCCTCCAAAATGGTCATTAAATTACTGAATGACTTATATGTACCAGGCACTGCTCTAAGTACTAAGAATACAGCAGTGAACAAGACAGTGAAGGTTCCTGTTCCTAATTGCTACTTCACCGAAGAAGAAAAAGTGTTTGCACATGATTTGAGAAAACAGATGGGAGTGAGAATTTTCACCCCTGGGTGCAGACTTGCCTCAAAATTAATTTAAATACTGTCCTGATCCATTTGAGAGCCTTCTAGGGAAAATCTACTCTGTTCTCCAGGTGTCCTAGAAGGATTCACCAAAGGAATAGTGAAGGTAGGAGCAGAATAGTGAAGTGGTTCGTGAAGGTAGAAGCAGGAATAGCTGCCAGACAGCTGTGCCCCTTCCCTGGAGGGAAGAGTCATGCCCCCAGGCGCCCAGTGCCTTCAAAGGTTAAGGCTGTGAGTTCAGAGAACAAAGGAAGTTTTAAGGAAGAACATCTCCTCCCCAGTCCAGGTAAAGGGGGACATAACTGAAGCACCACTCCCAGCCTCACTCCACCTCCTTCCATCAGCCCCAAGGAGGAGGACGTCTGAATGGACACATTTGACCCCAACCCTTCCTCCTTTCACTTGGGAGTAGGGGGTCTGCTCCACCTGCAGGAAGCACACATTTTTTATAGGTAGCTACACACACACACACACACACACACCTGTTAATATTCCAGAACTGCTATGACAAGGGAGTAAGTCTGCCTAATTCAAGGATGAATAAGACATTTATCCACTTCAGATTAAAGCCTTGTTGCTTGCTCATCCAATCCCTGGTCTGTCTGTCTGCTTTTCTCCCTCCCTTTCACCTCCTTCGACTGGTTTTAAACTCAGAAGGCAGAAGGGTATTTACTGATGCTGTCAATACAATTTCTATTATAATGGTTTATGCCTGAGCATTTGTTTTTATTTTTATTGATTCTGTGAATGGATAAATGTTCCTGTTGTATTTTCTAAATGGTTACTTGCTGATAAGTAGCAAACCTTCTGGGTTTTGTTTAGGTTTTGTATTTCCCCAAATGACTCAGTTCTCTCACTGATTGTAGTAGTTTTTCAGTTGATTATCGGGTTTCCCATGTAAAAAAGGTACCTCTGGCCGGGCGCGGTGGCTCAAGCCTGTAATCCCAGCACTTTGGGAGGCCGCGACGGGCGGATCACGAGGTCAGGAGATCGAGACCATCCTGGCTAATGCGGTGAAACCCCGTCTCTACTAAAAAATGCAAAAAACTAGCCGGGCGAGGTGGCAGGCGCCTGTAGTCCCAGCTATTCGGGAGGCTGAGGCAGGAGAATGGTGTAAACCCGGGAGGCGGAGCTTGCAGTGAGCAGAGATCCGGCCACTGCACTCCAGCCTGGGCGACAGAGCGAGACTCCGTCTCGAAAAAAAAAAAAAGGTACCTCTGCAAAAATATTAACTTTATTTAGACTTTTAGTCTTTTTTTTCCTGTGAGTGACAGGGTCTTGCTCAGTTGTCCAGGCTGCAATCCTCCCACTTCAGCCTCCCAACTAGCTGGGACTACGGGTGCACGCCACCTGGCTATATTCTTTCTTATAGCATTATTTCAGCTAAAAGAATAATAAATAGTAGTGACTTTATTATTTTAATTTAGTGACTTCTTTAATGCAAATAGCATTGCATTTCATTTTTAAGTATAATGATGGCTATGTTTTTTTTTTTAATCAGAAACAGACGTTAATTTGTATCTAGTGTCATTTTTGCCTCTCTTGAGAGAATTGTGTGACACCTCTGAGTTTTTTTTTTTTTTTTTGGTAGGGGTAGGAGGAACAACGTCTTGCTCTGTTGCCCAGGCTGGAATGCAGTGGCAGGATCTTAACTCACTGCAACCTCCACTTCCTGGGTTTAAGCAATTCTCCCGCCTCAGCCTCCCAAGTAGCTGGAATTACAGGGACCCGCCAACACAACCAGCTATTTTTTTTTTTTTTTTTTTTTTTTGAGACAGTCTTGCTCTTTCACCCAGGCTGGAGTGCAGTGGCACAGTCTTGGCTCACTGCAACCTCCATCTCCTGGGTTCAAGCAATTCTCCTGTCTGAGCCTCCCAAGTAGCTGGGACTACAGGCGCCTGCCACCACACCCGGCTAATTTTTGTATTTTCAGTAGAGACAGGCTTTCACCATATTGGTCAGGCTGGTCTCAAACTCCTGACTTCAGGTGATCTACCCACCTCAGCCTCCCAAAATGCTGGGATTACAGACGTGAGCCACCTCACCTGGCCAAGAGATGTTCCCCAGAATGGCTCGAACCACCCACCTCCAGAGTTGGAGGCAAGCATACCAATCAATCCACGACACGGAGGGTTGAGTGGCGCTCTGTATTTTTTTTTAGTACAAAAGGGGTCTCACCATGTTGGCTGGGCTGGTTCTCAAACTCCTGACCTCAGATGATCTGCCCACCTCGGCCTCCCAAAGTGCTGGGATTACAGGCATTAACCACCATGCTCAGCCACCTCTGACATCTTATGTTGATGAATTATAAAGGATAAGCCATCCATGCATTTTTGGGAATACATCCTTTACTTCTTTATGGTACATTATCCTTTATCATATTGTTAGATTTAATTTTCGAGTATTCTATATTAGACTTTTACACCAACGTTTCTAAGTAGTGTGGTTTTCCTTTCTGCACTGTCAGCATTTGAGAACAAGGCTATATCAACTTTGTGACACACACAGGCTGTTGTCCATCTGTTCCTTGGCTCTGTGACAGTCTCTACAAAGCATTTACAGGCTCTACTTCTTCAACATTTTTCAAAATTTCCCCTCAAAACTATTTGATACAACTATCTTTCAGTCGTTTTTTAAGAGTTACTGATCTATCCGGTCATTCTATCTTTTTTTTCACATCTGCTTAGTTTTTTATTTAGTTAAGTATTAAGGACCAGTTAATCAACTCATTAGATTGGTCAGGGCAAGACACTTGAACTACGCAGCAGGATTTAAAAAGCAGTTGGTTTTTGGTGGTTCTCTGGTAATCACACAAACACATACACACAAATTTGTAGAGTACTCTGAATATTGGATTTCCCCCGTGATCTTGTATAATAATGCGCTGTTCACAATCTGCAGTATTTTTGAAAGTATATAAATTGGACACGGCCAAATTAAAGATATTTCAGGCCGGGCACGGTGGCTCAAGCCTGTAATCCCAGCACTTTGGGAGGCCGAGACGGGCGGATCACGAGGTCACAAGATCAAAACCATCCTGGCTAACACGGTGAAACCCCGTCTCTACTAAAAAATACAAAAAACTAGCCGGGCGAGGTGGCGGGCGCCTGTAGTCCCAGCTACTCGGGAGGCTGAGGCAGGAGAATGGCGTGAACCCGGGAGGCGGAGCTTGCAGTAAGCTGAGATCCGGCCACTGCACTCCAGCCTGGGCGACAGAGAGAGACTCACACAAAAAAAAAAAAAAAAAAAAAAAAAAAGATACTTCATAAACTCCTATAAAGTATTTGGGAACTTCAGCTGTATTCCCCAAAAAATCAGTTTTAAACTATAAAGAACAAAAATGCATATAAAATCAAAACAGATTTAACAGACGTCTTTGAAAAAAATCAAATTATAATTCAATTTTCTACTTTTTCAAATATGACTAAGAAAAAGAGTCACAAGTAGTAATGTCTACCATCTTTTAAAAAATCCTCTAATAATTTTTTTTGAGATGGAGTCTCGCTCTGTCGCCCAGGCTGGAGTGCAGTGGCACGATCTTGGCTCACTGCAAGCTCCACCTCCCGGGTTCAGCCATTCTCCTGCCTCAGCCTCCCGAGAAGCTGGGACTACAGGCGCCCGCCACCACGCCCGGCTAATTTTTCGTATTTTTAGTAGAGACGAGGTTTCACCGTGTTAACCAGGATGGTTTTGATCTTGTGACCTCGTGATCCGCCCGTCTCGGCCTCCCAAAGTGCTGGGATTACAGGCCTGAGTCACCGCGCCCGGCCATGATTTTTTTTTTTCTAAGAGACGAGGTCTCAGGCCAGGTGTGGTAACTCACACCTGTAATCCCTAAATCTCTACTAAAAATACAAAAAACTAGCCAACCGTGGTGGCACATGCCTGTAATCCCAGATACCTGGGAGGCTGAGGCAGGAGAATCGTGCCACTGCACTCCAGCCTGGGCAACAAGAGTGAAACTCCATTTCAAAAAAAAAAGAGAGATGGAGTCTCACAAGCTGGTCTCGAACTCCTGGACTCAAGTGATCTGCCCACCTCGGCCTTCCAAAGTGCTGGGATTACAAGGGCGTGATCTGGGCTCACTGCAAGCTCCGCCTCCCGGGTTCACGCCATTCTCCTGCCTCAGCCTCCCGAGTAGCTGGGACTACAGGCGTCGCCACCACGCCCAGCTAATTTTTTGTATTTTTAGTAGAAACGGTTTCATCATGTTAGTCAGGATCGTCTCGATCTCCTGACCTCGTGATCCACCCGCCTCCGCCTCCCAAAGTGCTGGGATTACAGGCATGAGCCACTGCGCCCGGCCCAACCAACCAGATTCTTTAATAAATTTCAGTCATTATATTTCCCTGGCACAGATTTATTAGCATAGCACCAAACATGGTAACCCCTGATAAATATTAAAATATTTTCCTATCACAATGATCACAATTCTAACTATTAGTAAACACTTCCTTAAATGGTAGCCCTCTCTGTTAAATGGTAAGCTCTCTGGGGACAGTGAACTTGTCCATCCCGTTTCCTGCTCTATCTATATCCCTAGTACCTACTGGGTACCTAGAATGTACTCAAGAAATAGCTGTGGGCCAGAAGCAGTGGCTCATGGCTGTAATCCCATCACTTTGCGCAGACTGCTTGAGTTCAGGAGTTTGAGACCAGCCTGGGCAACAGAGCGATACCCTGATTCTATAAAAAAGTTTTTTTAATTAGCCAGGCATGGTGGTGTGTGCCTGTAGTCCCAGCTACTCAGGGGGCTGAGGTGGCAGGACTGCTTGAGTCTGGGAAGTCGAGGCTGCAATGAGCCATGATTGCGCCACTGCACTCCAGCCTGGGTGACAGAGTGAGACACTATCTCAAAAAAAAAAAAAAAAAAAAAAAGGAAAAATAGTTGTGAAGCTATGAATGAAATTAAAGCTTCTTTTTTCTTTGTTTTGCCTATTGTCCTCTTATTTTTCTACATTAGAAATGCCAGTCATGTCTTTTTTTTTCTTTTTTTTTTAAGTACTGGATCCTAAATGACTTATCTATTTTATATTTTTAATTTCAAATTTATTAACTTCAAAGTTATATTCAAAAGAAAATTAATAATCTTAAATTATTTCCTAAAAAACAAGACTGAAATAAATGAAAATAAATTAATCCACTGCCTAAAGTTAGAAAAAATAAAACAAACTTTGCCATTATTATAGGTTTGTATCATGTAAAGAACATGAAACTTTCTTATTCAATCTAAACTCCATTTCAGTTGGAGGCTTATTCCACTGAAATTTATCATCATGAAATTTATTATCATTTTTATCTGTTTCACATTTTAATACTACAATGCTGCTTCCTTTGTTGTAAATATGATGTAAATATGATTTCATTTAGTTTCTTCACCTCTTATGATCTGCAAAGATTATTTCTTGCTTTTTAATTCTAGTAGCATACTGTTTACTACTTTTAAAAATATTGACTTGGCAGGATGCAGTGGCTCACTCCTGTAATCCTAACACTTTGGGAGACTGAGGCGGCTGGATCACCTGAGGTCAGGAGTTCGAGACCAGCCTGGACAACATGGCAAAACCCCATCTCTACTAAAAATGCAAAAATTAGCCAGGCGTGGTGGTGGGCGCCTGTAATCCCAGCTACTTGGGAGGCTGAGGCAGGAGAATTGCTTGAACCCAGGAGAAGGAGGTTGCAGTGAGCTGAAATTGCACCACTACACTCCAGCTTGGGTGGCAGAGTGAGACTCTGCCTCAAAAAAAAAAAAAGTTTGCTTCTTTTTTCCAGCAGCATTCCAAGAGAGAAATGACAGGATGTGAACTAAGCCCAGGACTAGGAGACTAAAGGAGAGGGAATGGATTTGAGAGCAGTGAAGGGCATACTAATCAATGGAGAAGAGGAATAAACAAATCTAGGCAGCAAGCAGTGCCTTAAGGGCCCCCAAGTCCATATTGAGGAGGAGTTGGGGGCTCATGCTGAGTGTCTCTCAAGTTCACCTCCCAGAACAGCAACCCTTGCAACACACACCTCACTAGACCCTCACCATAACCCATGAGGCAGATATTACCATTTCCATTCTACAGATGAAGAAACAGAGTTCAGAAAAGTTCAACTGAATTTTGGTCTCTGGAATCCAAAAACGTCTTGAGCTACCACTGGGCAGCTGAGGCAGGGTTAGGTTGTGTGGGAAAACTGAGGACAAGACTTTGACCCACTGGATCAACCTTATCATCAAGTTGCAGGCCACAAAAAGAACATACCTGATAAAATAGAAAATAGAAAGCAGCAGATAATTCGGCGCTAACTGATGAACAGAGAACAGACACAGTCTCAAAGATCAGGGATAAAATCTCCAGTGGGGAAGCTCGGTCTGGTGCTTTGGATCCGTTTCCATCGGTCCTTACAGCCGCTCGTCAGACCCCAGCAGCAAAGATGGTGAAGCAGATCGAGAGCAAGGCTGCTTTTCAGGAAGCCTTGAACACCGCAGGTGATAAACTTGTAGTAGTTGACTTCTCAGCCACGTGGGGTGGGCCTTGCAAAATGATCAAGCCTTTCTTTCATTCCCTCTCTGAAAAGTATTCCAACGTAGTATTCCTTAAAGTAGATGTGGATGACTGTCAGGATGTTGCTTCAGAGTGTGAAGTCAAATGCATGCCAACATTCCAGTTTTTTAAGAAGGGACAAAAGGTGGGTGAATTTTCTGGAGCCAATAAGGAAAAGCTTGAAGCCACCATTAATGAATTAGTCTAATCATGTTTTCTGAAAACATAACCAGCTACTGGCTATTTAAAACTTGTAATTTTTTTAATTTATAAAAATATAAAATATGAAGACATAAACCCAGTTGCCATCTGCGTGACAATAAAACATTAATTCTAACATTTAAAAAAAAAATCTCCAGTGGGCACTGGGCTCCCACACTGCCAGTTACCTGAACAACCCTGGGTTATCTGGCCATCTCGGCATAATTAGTAATCATGGAGGTGGGGATGTTTGGATGACAAATTATCTGATCATCCCAGCAATGCCCCGCATTTGAACCATGTTTACTAATTTTTATAGATTATTCTGTGTGAATTTCACAGGCCCATTGCAGAACAGTGATTCAGAAACTTTTTTGGTCATAAACCTGTTAAGAATCTGATGAAAGCTATAATCTCCCTCTCCACAAAAATAACAAATACAAAATCGTGTATGTAATTTTGACACGTTCATATCCTTTGACAGAGCAACTCCACTTCCAGGAATTTGCCCTACAGATATACAAGCACAAGGGCAAAGACAGATACAAGGATATTTGTGGTGGTATTGTTTAAAATAGGAAACCCTCTGAAACAAACCTGAAGTCCACCAGTAGGGCACTGGTGAAATAAAACAGGGAAGTGGGGGCAGGATGGGGTGAGGGAGTATAGACAGTACTGGCTTCAGGCTTAGCTTCCCCTTAAAAGATGCAGGGGCCTTCCTGCCCCCTACCCAACCTGGTGCCCCCAACTCAGCAAGGTCCCTGGAGAGGAAGAAATGCAAGCAAGCGCACAGGAGGAGGCTAAATAATGAATTGTAAGTGTGTGTTTTCTTTGGCCAGGGCAGTCTGGCCAAGCTCTGGGGGCTGCTGGGCAAACATTTTTCATATTTTAGTAGCTGGCCTATGCCCAAGGCAGTCAAAAGTTAAGCAAGCTTTGAATGAGCTGCTCCCTTGCTCTCCAAGATCCCAAGAATTCTTAATGAGGTTCTAAGGCAGTGGCCTCCAGGCCTCCAGCAAACTGGTCATGTTGCCTTAAATATCACTTACCCTTCACTACTTTTAATGAATGCAAATGATTCAGCAACAAAACACTTAGCCTGAAGCGAAATCCGTCTTTGTGCAGCCGGTTTCACCAGCTTGCTGACAGTCCAGCTCAGGCAGGGCGCTACCGGACAGGCAGGCAGGCTGGCCCAGCAGAGCCGCAGGTGCCCAGGCTAGCCCAGGCAGACCCCTGCACACCCAGGGCAGCAGCAGCAAAAGGCAGGAAGTGCAGAGCACAAGGGAAGATCTCCATCCCACCCACCACACTAGCGACCAGGTGCAGACCTTCACAATTCCACCTCTTTATGACTCTGGCTCCAGGGCAGAGGAAAGTGTGAGCAGGAAAAACAAAAGGTATTTATTTGATCTAAGGAATGGGGCTTGGTCCCAGGCACCTCAAAGGCTGGTCCGATCACCACCCACCCCCACCTCCCCTTCACCTGAGGCCAGGTTCCAGAGGAACTCAGAAAGAGAACCTGCAAAGCTCACAAAGCTCGCTTGGATCCCGGCCCTCCTTCACCAACTGCAAGGAAGTGACAAAAACAGAGACAGTGTAAAGAACCCAATTTACACCCTGTTTTCGAAGTTCTCTTTTGGCAGCAAAAACTGAAAGCAATTTTTCAGGAGTCTAAGAGCAACTTTTAACTAATTTCTTTCCAACCTGAGGCTCAGGGGGATTTCTTGCCCTGTCAGCCTGATCAACACCTCTCCCCGGGGCTGAGATAGCAGCCCTGGCCCAGAACAGGCAGCTGTTAATTCAGCTGCCACGTCTTCACCAGCTGCTGGCGGGAGACCCACAGAGGTCCATGCAGGCTCTCTCTAGGCTTTCTTGGTTGTGAATGCAAATATGGAATCAGAGGGCATTAGACCCAAACTAGGCAACTGGCTAAACTTAGGACTATTGAGAGCCCACACATATCTGCCTAGCTGCCTTAGACATAAAAAGGGCTTTGAAATATTTGTTGACTTGGTTTAAAAAGGGGCTGACTTGGCCCCTTTCAACCTTCACAGGACAGAGAAGACAAGATCAGTCTCCCCAAGAGAAAAAAGTTTCTCATTGTATCTTAGAGGGCCTCCAAAAATAAGTTATATTGCATCAAAAATGCCCTTAGCTGTACATCTATCTTTCGAAAAAAGAGCACTGCAATTTTCTTAAAACAATCAGGAAGAACATTTCAATGCCATTCTTCCCCATGAGTTAAGGCACACCATCTATTATATAATATCTTATTATTAAAAACACTCTCATAGAAAGCCAACCGAAGCAGAAAAGAGCATTCGTTAATCGAGGGGCTGAGTCTCCTAGCCCCTGGGACTCTTAAGTTCTTGCCTTCCATTAATTGACCCCTTTCCTTCCTGGGCCTCAGTGACCACGCAGGAAGAATGCTTTCCAAAACCCCTATGTGGTAAAGTGCTTAAGGCTACAGAAGTGAACAGGTAGAAGGCTTGACACACACATCTACACAGCAATCTACTGGTTTTTGTTTTGTTTTGTTGTTTTTTTAAGACAGAGTTTCATTCTTGTTGCCCAGGCTGGAGTGCAATGGCACAATCTTGCCTCACCACAACGTCCGCCTCCCAGGTTCAAGTGATTCTCCTGCCTTAGCCTCTCGAGTAGCTGGGATTACAGGCATCCACCACCACAACTGGCTAATTTTTTTTTTTTTTAAGTAGAGACTGGGTTTCTCCATATTGGTTAGACTAGTCTGGAACTCCCAACCTCAGGTGATCCCGCCTGCCTTGGCCTCCCAAAGTGCTGGGACTACAGGCATGAGCCACCATGGCCTGGCCAGCAATCTGTTTTAAAAAAACAATTTTGCTTTTGATATTCATACAAAAGGGACACATCTTTCTCTTTTCATCCACCATATAAACCCCATAACCAATCCACCCCACCATCAAATGAACTAGAACTCAACCAAATAATTTCCTGGCCTTTGGGAAGCTACAACGTGCCTGAAGGGGGAAAGGTGGTGAAGCAGGAGAATAGGGTCTGCAGGAAGGGAACCTAAGGCTGTTTCACACCCATCTCCTCCAACTAAATTGAAATGAACGCCCTGACTTTGCAGGCCTAAGTAACACAGAGGCTACTACTCACTTTCAACCTTTCTGCCAGGCAGATGGGAAATTGGCTGTCTGCAGCCAATCATACTGAGTGCAGATCCTGTCCTCATTTACAACTCTGTAACTTCACTCCAGCCTCTGAATGGTTGCTGTCCACAACCAATCAGACTGACATGCTGGCCCAGTCTTCCTTTGCATAGAAGTGTAACTTTGTAACTTCACCCTAGCCACTGACTGGTTGCTTTTTCCAACCAATCAGATGTTTGCACAGGAGCATGACCTTTGCATGAAGTGGCCAGTAGGAAATTTTTAGGGGGTATTTGGGTCCAGGAAGATTCTGCATCCCAGCCCTTAAGCCGCTCCTTGGGTCTGCTCCCACACTGTGGAGTGTACTTTCGTTTTCAATACATCCCTGCTTTTGTTCTTCTGTTGCTTCATTCTTTCTTTGCTTTGCTGGGAGTTTTGTCCAATTCTTTGTTCAAAACACCAAGAACCTGGACACTTGCAGTCACGACCCTCTACCAGTGACAGTGGCATTCAGTAATGCTTGGGTAGCACAAAGTAGAATGGATGGCAACCAGTTGTCTCCACAAAGTTAGAATCAGCCCCACACAAGTGGGCTGCTGGGGAAGAAAACGCTACCATCTCCTGTCCGTCTCCTGCCTGCCTGAGCCAGATCTCCATCCTCTGAGCTCCTGACATTTACTGTGTGCCTCTCTTTGGTCTTCTCTGTACCCTTGTCTTGTTAATCACTCTCTTCAGATTCTGTCTTGATTCACCTACCAGCAATCCATTCCTGGAGTAAACTGCCAGTGTCTCCCAGCTCAGCCTTTCAAATTGGAGACTGAATTAGCCAGACGTGGTGGTGGGCGCCTGTAATCCCAGCTACTCTAGAGACTGAGGCAGGAGAATCGCTTGAACCCGGGAGGTGGAGGTTGCAGTGAGCCGAGATTGCGCCATTGCACTCCAGCCTGGGCAACAAGAATGAAACTCCACCTCAAAAAAAAAAGGAGAACCTGTCATCAGAGAGTCACTGTATTCTTTCCATAATAGACAGACTGTGTGCCTTCTGAGGGATACCTACCTCCTCTTGTAAACATCTCTTGCCTTATGAAGACTTACAGTCACCAGCCACCCGCCACCAACATACACACATGCACGCAATACTTAGCATGATGCTTTATGCCTTAAGCATCATTTGTAATTTACATGACAGACTAAAAAGAAAATGGGTTTTATTGAAAGTTACTTGCCGGGCGCGGTGGCTCAAGCCTGTAATCCCAGCACTTTGGGAGGCCGAGACGGGCGGATCACGAGGTCAGGAGATCGAGACCATCCTGGCTAACACGGTGAAACCCCGTCTCTACTAAAAATACAAAAAACTAGCCGGGCGAGGTGGCGGGCGCCTGTAGTCCCAGCTACTCCGGAGGCTGAGGCAGGAGAATGGCATGAACCCGGGAGGCGGAGCTTGCAGTGAGCTGAGATCCGGCCACTGCACTCCAGCCTGGGCGACAGAGCAAGACTCTGTCTCAAAAAAAAAAGAAAGTTACTGGTAGATAGGAAGCAAAACTAGGCCTGTAAATTATAGTTATAACCATCACAGATAAGCATCACAGTTATAACCATCACAGATAAGCATCACAGTTATAACCATCACAGATAACCATCACAGCTATAACCACCACAGATAACCATCACAGTTATAACCTCCACAGATAACCATCACAGTTATAGTCATCTTTTACTGAGCATTCGCAAGATCACAGACTAAGTCCTTCACATATACTGAATTTAGAACATGCTCCATTATTTATGTGCACCAAGAGGACAAAGTGGTACTAGTTGAACTAAGACATAATGTTATATACAGTAGTCCCCCCAATCCTGGGGGGATATGTTCTATGATCCGCAGTGGATGCCTGAAACCTTACATAGTAACAACCCCCAAATGGTATGTTTTTTGCCTATATATACATACCTACAGTAAAATTTCATTTATACATTAAGCACTTGACATCTGTAATCCCAGCACTTTGGGAGGCTGAGGTAGTAGAAGGATTGCTTGAGTCTAGGAGTTCAAGATCAGCCTGAGCAACAGAACAAGATCTTATCTCTACAAAAATTTAGCTGGGCGTGATGGCACAC
Source organism: Piliocolobus tephrosceles (assembly GCF_002776525.5). Lineage (NCBI taxonomy): Eukaryota > Metazoa > Chordata > Mammalia > Primates > Cercopithecidae > Piliocolobus > Piliocolobus tephrosceles. The sequence continues at coordinate 125,728,689 of NC_045438.1, forward strand.
ACCTGCAGTCCCAGCTACTTGGGAGGCTGAGGTGGGAGGACCGCTTGAGCCCAGGAGGTCTTGAGGCTGCAGTGAGCCATGACTGCACCACTGTGTTCCAGCCTGGGCAACAGAGCAAGATCATATCTCCAAAGATTAATAAATAAATTAGGCACATTAGGCTGGGCACGGTGGCTCACGCCTTAAATCCCAGCACTTTGGGAGGCCGAGGTGGGTGGATCACGAGGTCAGGAGTTCAAGACCAGCCTGACCAACATGGTGAAACCCCATCACTACTAAAACTACAAAAATTAGCTGGGCGTGGTGACACGCGCCTGAAATATCAGCTACTCAGGGGGCTGAGGCAGGAGAATCACTTGAACCTGAGAGGTGGAGGTTGGAGTGAGCTGAGATCGCGCCACTGCACTCCAGCCTGGGCCACAGAGCAGGACTCTATCTCAAAAATAAAATAAATTTAAAAAAGAGTCACTTGAACACAAGCACTCTGATACCCTGACATTCGATAAACTGGACAAAGGGATGATTCATGTCCTGGGTGGGATGGAATGGGATATCGAGAGATTTTATCATGCTACTCGGAATGGCATAAAACTTAAAACTTGTAAGCTGTTTACTTCTGGAATTTTCCATTTAATATATTTTGACCATGGGTAGCTGAAACCACAGAAAATGAAACCACGGATCAGGGGTGACTACTATAATTAATTATAAGTTACATCCCAGTTTTAAAGATGTGCAAATGTGAAAAGAAAAAACATCTAAGAATTAATGAAATGCAGTACCATCTCACTCAACTCTTGCAAGAACTCTAACGAGACTGGTATTATTATCCCTATCTTACAAAAGAGGAAATTGGGCCAGGCGCGGTGGCTCATGTCTGTAATCCCAGCACTTTGGGAGGCTGAGGCGGGCACATCACGAGGTCAGGAGATCGAGACCATCCTGGCTAACACGGTGAAACCCCGTCTCTATAAAAATATAAAAAATTAGCCGGGCATGGTGGCGGGCACCTGTAGTCCCAGCTACTCAGGAGGCTGAGGCAGGAGAATGGCGTGAACCTGAGAGGCAGAGGTTGCAGTGAGCCGAGATCACGCCACTGCACTGCACTCCAGTCTGGGCAATGAGCGAGACTCCATCTCAAAAAAAAAAAAAGGAAACCGGCTGGGCACAGTGGCTGACGCCTATAATCCCAACACTTTGAGAGGCCGAGGCAGGCTGATCACCTGAAGTTGGAAGTTCGAGACCAGCCTGGCCAACATGGTGAAACCCCATTTCTACTAAAACAAAATATTAGCCAGGCATGGCGGCATGGGTCTGTAGTTCTAGCTATTTGGGAAGATGAGCCAGGAGGGTTGCTTGAACCTGGGAGACAGAGATTGCAGTGAACCAAGATCGCGTCACTTCACTCCAGCTTGGGCGACAGAGTGGAAAAAAAAAAAAAAAACAGGAAGAAACCGAGGCTCAGAGAAATGAAGTAAACTAAGGTCTCTCAGCCAGTAAGTTGTGGAGCCAAAAGTCAGTTCCTGAACAGATTTCTGAATTTCCCTGGGAAGCAGGGAGCAAAGAGGAGGCAGCCAGGCTTCAGACAGATCCTTCTTGGTTACGCTGACCCATCAGAGGCAAATAACCCTGACTTGGCTGATCCCTAAAATCAGGGTCTTTCTTCAAGTGCACCTTCACAGATCCTACTTTCAGAAACAACAACAAAAAGAAAACAGGTTTCCCTAGCTCCTTCCTTGCAAAACTGGCTGGAAGTGAGGGGGGAACCTCTCAGCCAACCTGTTATATATAAAGCACATTTAACGAGCCTTTCAAGTCCTGGAAGTAGGAGAAGGAAGGGTTCATTGGAAATCTGATACTTTGGCAACCAAGCGGGAGGGACAAGGCCCTGAGCATCAGACCCTGAGGATAAACACCATCCCAAACCCCTTTGTCTGCCAGAGGAGATACTTCCTGGGGTAGCAGGAGGCGGCAAAGCTTTTTATGACAAAGTCCACCTAACAACCACCTCCACCGGAGACCTGGCTAGGGTCTTTGTACAACCCACCTAACCATAAACCCTCTATCTTTTCCCAAACCTGCTGGGGTCCCTCTCTCCACAAATACCTGTGACCATCATAAACGCCCTTAAACAGCCCCAGTTTACTGCCCAGCCTGCCTGCTGCTAAATGAGGGCATTTGTTTCAAATTTGCAAATACCGACAGCGGTGGAAACCTAAGTCCACCCCTAAAATGAAATGTTCTGCATTCCTCCAGGCCTGAAGCACCATGCTTCAAAAGCTGCAAGAGGCCCCAGCTGTTTACTCACTGGTGGGGCTATTGGGAGAGGTATTTTCCTGCTCCCTGAGGAGGCTCCTTTGATCCAGGCGAAGTGGGAAGGGGCAGAGAGGGGTGCCACCCGCACCAAGGCTAGGCTGGGCCCATGCTCTCCCACCCCTTTCTGGGTCACCAGCAGCAGCTGTGCAGCGCCTGGAAAAGGGACTCTCTTGGAAAGGCCCAAGTAGAGACTCGCCTAAAATTGCTGTCTGGAGACAGAGCAAGTTGGCTTGGTGGCTTCTGCAGGATCTCTCAAGCCATGTTCAAAGGCCCTTCAGACAAAGGTAGAGGGTAAGGAAAGGCACAGGAGGCTGTACAGCCGCTGAGGGCACCCCAGCCTCTTACACAGGCAGAAATAAAGGACAAGGTCCCCACCCTGTTCTTCCCAGTCTACCCCACAGCTCAGGACACTTCATCAAAACAGGGTGCAGGTGTTTACTAAATAACAGCCTTTTGTTCTAAGAAGTTTTGCTAAAGGGGAGGGGGGATAGGCAAGAAAGAGAGAGAGCCCTTCCTGCAGGTCTCCAGGGCTGTTCCATGACCCAGCCTAGCCCCCTCCCCTCAGTACTCCTCCCGTAAGAGGCCTGGATCCCTGGGGTAGAGGAGGAGCTCAGATCATGGGCAGAAAAGCTGCTGTGTAGCTGGGCATTTTTTTAACTGGTCAGTTTAACAAGTGGTTTAATCTGCTAAAGGAACTAAACTGATAGAAGGCTTTGTTCTTTGTGCTAGAACTATAAGAGATCGATAGCATTTCCTTTTTTCTTCCCCCTGAGGTTGTAAGACAATGTTTTCTTTGTGATTTGTTTTGTTTTTCAGGTAGCGGAAAATTAGGTTTGGATCTCAAATGCCATCCTAGCACTCTCTAAGGATCTGTTGGCCTCATGGAGGCTTCTCCCTCTTCTTCTAGGTGGGAAACAGCCCAGCTTTGTAAACAGATGAGCTACAATGGAATCATATCACCTTTGCATCCTCCCTTTGCATCCTCTCATGATAGAACGTAGGTTCCCACACTGGAGTCTGAGAACCTCAGAAGCAGAAGAACAAACTCAGCAGAATCACCAAGAGCGGTCAACAGTTCAGCCAAAGAGAGATACACCTGGCACAAGAAAAGTGGCATCTCCCAGAATGTCAAGGTCATGACTCAACCTCGCCTGAACACTCCTGAGGGTTAAAAGACTTGACTCCAAAGTCAGAAATTAAAGGGAAATCTACATCATTAGGCCCCTACCATGGGGCAGGGCCTGGAGCACCAAGCGTGGGCACATCTACCTACACAAAAGTAGTATGAGGTGGCAAACTCTATTAACCACTATGGGGATGACTCTATTACCTCCTACGTGGTCTCTACCACAGCACTGCTCGGCGTACAACTCCCAGCAAGAAGCAATGATCTGGAATGCACCTACAAGCCAGGGCCTGCAACTGCCTGTGACCTTCCAGCAGCACCAGGAGGAGGAGGCTAAGAATTCATGGGTTCATGAGAAAAGCTCAAGCCATTGGGATTTAGGCACAGTGTCCTAGCCTTTTAGACTATATATAGTTTCACCATAACTCTTTTTATTTATTTATTTTTTTGAGATGGCATCTCACTCTCATCCAGGTTGGAATGCAGTAGCATGATCTCAGCTTACTGCAACCTCTACCTCCCAGGCTCAAGCCATTCTCCTGCCTCAGCCTCCCGAGTAGCTAGGATTACAGGCATGCACCACCACAGCTAGCTAATTTTGTGTTGTTAGTGGAGATGGGGTTTCATCACGTTGGTCAGACTGATCTCGAACTCCTGACCTCATGATCCACCTGCCTTGGCCTCCCAAAGTGCTGGGATTACAGGTGTGAGCCACTGCACTTGGCCATGTGTGCAGCACAGTAACACATGGACATACAAGGACTCTAAGTGAAGGCACAGGAGGGACTGGCACTCTGGTCTCAGCTCTCTGTGTTTTTTGAGACAGGGTCTCTCTCTGTTGCCCAGGCTGGAGTGCAGTGGTGCAATCTTGGCTCACTGGAGCCTTGACCCCCCAGGTTCAAGTGATCCTCCCACCTCAGCCTCCCAAGTAGCTGGGATCACAGGCATGTGCCACCACTGCTGTCTAATTTTTCTTTTATTTTCTTTTCCGTAGAGATGGGGTCTCACTATGTTCCCCAGGCTAGTCTGAAATTCCTGGGCTCAAGCAATCCTCCCGCCTTGGCCTCCCAAAGTGTTAGGATTACAGGTGTGAACCACCACACTGGCTTCAGCCCTGTTCCTCACCAGCTCTGTAGTGCTGGGCAGATTGTGCTTTTGTGCCTCAGTTTCTTTCCCTGTCAAATACTCTCCCTCCTAAATCTTTACAGCACCCTTTGCACCCAGAGAATTATACCCTAATACCCACATCACCAGTTGGTCAAGTCTAAACACATTTGTGCCCACGCACTAGAGCATCCAGAATAAAAAGCAGCCCTTAGATTAAAGTGCTCTCCCTAAACCCAGGGTAAAGAGAGCCTGTAAGGTGTAGCAGAAATAGGGCTGGAGGTGCCACACTGAGTGAGCCTCAGCAAGGGCCCTCCAAGGTCTTCTGTTCTGAAGTTCAAGCCTGGAGAGGAGGATAGGACTTGCCCATGGTCACACAAGCAGTTTCAGGCAAATGTGGAAGCAGAGTCCATGTCTTCCAACACCGAGCCTAGTGCTCCTCCTGGTGCCTCCTCAGGTTCAAGAGGTATGAACAGTACCAGGACACCCAGCGCTGGAGCTTAGCAAGACCCAAGACCCGCCTTTGGGACTGAGGTCCTACCACTTCTCTTGCAGGAATTCCTCTAAATCAGGAATGCCCACACAACTTTACCTGCAGACCCTAGTGTCCCCAGGGAGAGAGGAAACAGGAGAAAGGAAAACTGAAAGCTCCTTAATAAAATGTGAAATAAACTCTGCAGCCCACTCTTCCCAAGGACTCAGCCAGCCTTCCACACCAATTATCACGTAAGGCTAGCAGCCTGTATCGGCAAGACAGTAAAATCCTCTCACAGGGAAAGGGGCCCAGAAATAGGCCAAGACTTCAGCAGCCACAGATACACAATGTTCAGTGGGTACAGTAATGGGGCCGCACCCTCATGGGCTTATCCTATCGTATGTTACAGGCAGGATTGCCCCATCCCACCACCATCGGAGGCAGAACAGTAGTGAAGAGGGCTCAATTGAAACATGACATTAGAACAGAGGCATCAAAATCATCTTGGTCCATCGGCTGGGAAACAAAGAGCCACTAGTTGCAAGGCCTTCATGCCAATGGAATAGCCACCTTTGACTGTACAGGTTGTGCACTGCTCAAGATGTCTGACCAAAGAACCAACACTGAAATACTGCCTGAACCCTGGTGCAGGACTGCATCTACCTGGAGAAAGGGGTATTTTTTTTCTTCTTTTCTTTTTTTTTTTTTTTTTTGAGATAGGGTCTCGCTCAGTTGCCCAGGCTGGAGTGCAGTGGTGCAATCACACCATAGCTTACCCACTTCAGCTCTGACATCCCAGGCTCAAGCAATCCTCCCGCCACAGCCTTTGAGTAGCTGAGACTACAGGCATGCACCACCACGCCCAGCTAGTTTTTTTGTATTTTTTTTTAAGACAGGGTTTCGTCTTGTTGCCTAGGCTGGTCTCAAACTCCTGAGCTCAAGTGATCCACTTGCCTCTGCCTCCCAAAGTGCTGGGATCACAGGCGTGCCCACGACTCCCAGTGCGCCCACGATTCCCAGTGCGCCCACGACTGGGAGTACTTATTTGTAATGTGCACAAAGGTACGGTACGAGCTAGCTGCTGGGACACCTCAGCAGTCCCAAAGGCACACAAACGTTCTCCTTGTTGCCCTGCCACCACCCCAAGGAGGAGACAAAAAAAAAAAAAGCCACAGTGTCTTCTGGAGGGGAGGCTGTGCATGAGGGGAGCCCACTGCCCTTGGCCACACAGAACCTCAGGAACCTCCCCACAGCATAGACAGAAGTTCCTACAAATTACACAGAGTCACTGACTGGGGAAACCCCCACAGCCATCCAGTGATTATAGAAACCCCTCCCTTGGGTATCATAAAAGTCTGCCTAGGCTGCATGAAGCACAATTCACTACCCATTCCCTGAGAACCTCAGCATGCCGGGAGAGACAGTGGCCCTTAAGCAGGACTAACCCACCCCTTGGGAGAATCTGCTATTGAGACAGAGAGAGGGAGAATTCCCACCAGGAAAATGTGGCTCTGTGTGGCTCCCATATTTCTGGGTTGCTGTTGGAATACTGAGACCCATTTAGAAAACCTGTGCTTTTGAATGAGGAAGCCAGTCTTTTTTTTTTCTTTTTTTTTTTTGAGACAGAGTTTCTCTCTTGTTGCCTAGGCTGGAGTGCAATGGTGCAATCTCAGCTTACCACAACCTCGGCCTCCCAGGTTTGAGTCATTCTCCTGCCTCGGCCTCCCAAGTAGCTGGGATTACCGGCATGCCCGGCAAATTTTGTATTTTTAGTAGAGACGGGATTTCTCTATTTTGGTCAGGATGGTCTCGAACTCCCGACCTTAGGTGATTCACATGCCTCAGCTTCTCAAAGTGCTGGGATTACAGGCATGAGCCACTGCATCTGGCCCAAATGAGAAAACCATTTCTAAGGCTGCTAGTCAAGAGGCACTTTGTTGAGCCTTCGGCAAACCATTCTAGAGTCAGAGGGCTGGAAAGAAAGGCTGACACCTCTGGCTGGGCACAGTGGCTTATGCCTATAATCCCAGCACTTTGGGAGGGCAAGGCAGGTGGATCACAAGGTCAGAAATTCAAGACCAGCCTGACCAATATGGTGAAACTTCATCTCTACTGAAAATACAAAAATTAGCCGGGTGTGGTGGCGGGCGCCTGTAATCCCAGCTACTCAGGAGGCTGAGGCAGGAGAATGGCGTGAACCCAGGAGGCAGAGGTTGCGGTGAGCCAAGATCATGCCACTGCATTCCAGCCTGGGTGACAGAGAGGACGAGGGGAGGGGAGGGGAGGGGAGGAGAAGGGAGGAGAAGGGAGGGGAGGGGAGAAAAGAAAAGAAAAAAAAAGAAAAGAAAAGAAAAGAGAAAAAAGGCTGACCCCTCAAAAGGAAACAGCTGGCCAGGACAGTCTCTGGGAAGAACCATCAGGGCTAGTCAGAGGGGCTGCTTCCCAGGGGTCACCCATTTCCACAGCTGAAGAGCATTATATCACAACTTCACAGGGGCCAGCAGGCAAAAGCATCACTTGCATTGTGCTAATGAGGAAACTGAGGCTCGGAAAGGTTAACTAACCAGCTCAGGGTCATGTGGGTATGCAGCAATTGATCCAGGACCAGAACACAGAAAAACTGGTGTCACGGGTCTATAGATGTCTCTTCTCTTACTTCATCACTTATGGCTGCTGTGTGATAGTAGGACAGAACCACCCAGGTTTTCAGAATCCTGGTCCGATGACTTTACATCATTCTGAGGCCATCACTGACTACATCTGTTCAGCAAGGTCGGATCCTCTCTCCTCTCTAAAGCCCTCCCACCCCCATTTGCTCCTACATCTCAGACTTACCATCCCACACATTCTGGAATGCACTTCTATTCTACTTAGCACTTTACCAAATGGTGTCTTTCATACTTCATCTGATTTACGTTTCTGCATCTTCCTCCTTTGTCCCATGCCTCCTCAGACAGCTTCACCCATAGAAGACACTCAAGCACTTTGAATGAACTCCCTCCTAAGCCCCCCACTATTAATACCGCCCTTTTTCTCAACACCACACCTCCACTTCAGACTGACAAATTCTCCTTATGGCTACTCAATGGTTCTCACACTTGAGCGTAGGTAAGAATCTCCAGGAAGCTCTATAAATGCAGTTTCCAGGCTGGGCGTGGTGGCTTACACCTGTAATCCCAACACTTTGGCAGGCAGAGGCAGGAGGATTGCTTGAGCCCAGGAGTTCAACACCAGCCTGGGCAACACAGCAAGACCTCGTCTCTACTAAAAATAAAAAATAAATGTAAAAAACTAGCCAGGTACGGTGGCATGCACCTGTGATCCCAGCTACTTGGGAGGCAGAGGCGGGAGAATCACTTGAGCCCAACAGGACAAGGCTGCAGTAAGCTGTGATTGCACCACTGCACTCCAACCTGGGTGACAGAGTGAGACCCTGTCTCAAAAATAAATGAATAAAAATTAAAATGCAGTTTCCTTTAGAAATCTGACCTATGTAACTGGATTGGCTATTCAAAAACAACAACATAATCTAACAAATAAATAAAATGCATTTTCTGGCCTCTCCCTCAATAATTCTGATGGGCAGGTCTGCAGTAAGGCCCAGGAAACTAAAATTTTCTTCAGTACTTTGGTGACCTGCCCTCTCACTATACTCTCCACTCTACATCTTTGAGAAATACGTATCTATACCTTCCTAATATATGACTTACAATCCCTACCCCACGACTCGGGACCTTGTCTTCAGAAATTACATACACATCCAAACCTGCGAGTGCATATCCCACTTATCAAGGCTTACACTTCTTACAGGAGCTTGGGATCTGCAGGACACCTGGTGGATGACGTTCTAGTCACCTGAGCATTCACTCAACACATACCCCAGTTAATGCACACAGCAAATGAGAGTTTAGCAATGTCAAACCAAGTAAGGAGAGGGGAAAGGCACCTGTGTGCGTGTCAGCCCTTCGAACCAAGCTTCCTCCCTGCCCCACTGCTGTTTGTGTAACATTACTGGGAGGGAAATGGCCTAAATGCAGAGAAGAAAAGAGGATGGAAAAAGTGACATACTACAGAGGGCTTCCTCAAACCGCTGATGAGCTGTGGCAGCTCTCGGGCCAGTTCCACCAAAGCGCCAGGGGGCTCAGTAGTGAACTCAGAGAATTCCAACATAGGACTCTAACCAGCTACAATGGCAGTACTTTCACACCCTCAGAAAAAGGACCAGGCAGATGGGGGCCAGAGCAGGAATCGAGGAGAGGAGCAGGCGGCAGCTCCAGGGCAAGGTGAGGGCCAGCGCCAGCAACTGTGGCCCTGAGTCTGTAACCCCACCATGTGGCTCTGGCCAGGGGTAGTGCCCAGGCACAGCAGCAGAGAGGCATCTACTGAGGTTAGGGAGAGAAGGAGGTTGAGGGACGCAGGCCAAGGACACCCAACCCTGTTTAATGACCCTTTCTTCCATCAGGAAAACACCAAAGACTGAATCCTTGGCCCCAAACTGCTTTTGGCTCCAATATTAGAGTCTGAACCGGCCAACCTCTGTCCCAGACGAGTCTCACAGAAGCTGCATTGGCTTAAACACAGACTCACACAAACCCCCTCACTCCAGAATATGAAATGCTCCAAAGACTAACAACACTACAACTGTCAAAGCCCAGCGGAGACATGCCTCCCTTTATGAACCAAATGTATTCCTGAAAAGTTGTCTGTCAACCAAATTTCTGCCTAACAAATCCAGTTTCTCCACTGACTTTCGTTATAAAATCAGTCGTATTTTCCTCTAGGAAAAGCTGAGGTTTTGAGAGGAGCTAAACATCAGGCTGAATATTGCAGACTTTCTAGAGTCACACATTTAATGGAGAAATTTCTTGACAAAGTCTAATTCAAGTCAAACCCAAAGGAGGTAATTTTTAAGTGTGCACATCACCCCAAGGAGTGTACACATGAAGTAAGCTATTTAAAGCAAATCTTCAAATACTGTGCAGGATCTCAGCTCCCAATTTATACTGTTGCAACAGGAAAGCTCTGTGCCTTGAGATTCTGTATAAAGAAGGAAGCCTAGGCCAGGACTTCTGGAACTCTGGGGTACAGAGTCACCTGATGATCTTGTTAAAATGCAGATTGCGGCAGGGTATGGTGGCTCACGCCTATAATCCCAGTAATCTCAGCACTTTGGGAGGCCGAGGTGGGCGGATCACAAGGTCAGGAGTTCGAGACCAGCCTGACCAACATGGTGAAACCCTGTCTCCACTAAAAATACAAAAAAAAAAAAGGCCGGGCGCGGTGGCTCAAGCCTGTAATCCCAGCACTTTGGGAGGCCGAGACGGGCGGATCACGAGGTCAGGAGATCGAGACCATCCTGGCTAACCTGGTGAAACCCCGTCTCTACTAAAAAATACAAAAAACCAGCCGGGCGAGGTGGCGGGCGCCTGTAGTCCCAGCTACCCGGGAGGCTGAGGCAGGAGAATGGCGTAAACCCGGGAGGCGGAGCTTGCAGTGAGCTGAGATCCGGCCACTGCACTCCAGCCTGGGCAACAGAGCGAAATTCCGTCTCAAAAAAAAAAAAAAAAATACAAAAAAAAAAATTAGCTGGGCGTGGTGGTGCGTGCCTGTAATCCCAGCTACTCAGGAGGCTGAGGCAGGAGAATCGCTTGAACCCAGGAGGCAGAGGTTGCAGGGAGCCAAGATCATGCCACTGCACTCCAGCCTGGGCAACTCTCAGAATGAGAATGAGAGTCCACCTCAAAAAAAAAAAAAAAAAAAAAAAAAACTGCAGATTGCGATTCTGATTCATGCTCTCAGGAATGCTGATGCCATGTGGCCCTGGGTCTTACTTTGAGCAGCGCAGTTATAGATACTCTAGGCCCCTACACAGTTCTCTGAGGAAGCAACTTTAGCACCAGTTTTTAAGCTGCAATCAGCTTCATATGTAGCGGTGCTTGCCCACGCACAGAACTCGCAGAAAGCTAGAAGCCCCACCACATCAAAACTCAGAAAAGCCACCACCAAAACCAGTCAGCCCAGGATCAGGGAAGGAAGATCTGATCCTTAATTTGGTCACCGTAGAGAAGGCACAAGGAGGAACAGGCAACCCCAACCCAAAGAAGCTGGGGAGGGTGCAGAAGACTCCCAATGCCTAGGATGCAAGGGGTTATTTAACCCCACCCTTGATCATTCTGCCCTGCGCCCAAATGGTTCATTCACTTTTGAAATAAACCTACATGAGGACCTGTTATATCAGCTGGGTGCAGTGGCTCACGCCTGTAATCCCAGCACTTTGGGAGGCCGAGGTGGGCGGATCACCTGAGGTCAGGAGTTTGAGACCAGCTTGGCCAACATAGTGAAACCCTGTCTCTACTAAAAATACAAAAATTAGCTGGGTGCAGTGGCGCATGCCTGTAATCCCAGGTACTCAAGAGGCTGAGGTAGGAGAATCACTTGAACCCGGGAGGTAGAGGCTGCAGTGAACCAAGATTGAGCCAATGCATTACAGCCTGGGAGACACAGGAAAACTCCATCTCAAAATTAAAAAAAACAAAAAACAAAAAAACCCTACATAAAAACCTGTTATAAATAAGTACTGTACTAAACTCTATGGGGGAGCCCTTCAGTAAATTAAAACAAAACCCAACAGGGGCAAAAATATGGATGGTGTCGCAAGAATGACAGTCCAGAAGTTCTACAGGTGTCTACTTTCTGGCAGGAGAGATAGGACAGCTTCAGGGAAGAAGAGGCAGTGGGGCTGGGCAACAGAGAGACAGGAGAAAGCAATGTACACCCGGGGACTGGCCCGAAGGAAAGAAAGGTCGGAGAAAACCAGATATGTGTTAGGAGATGGCAAACAGTCCAGCTGGACTGGCATGGAGGGTTCCAGTGGGTAAAATGTCCATTGTTGGGAATGACTGTAAAGCTGAAAGAATCTTTGAAGCACACCACAGAGGGAAGACCAAGAAAGGGGTGTGTGTGTGTGTGTGTGTGTGTGTGTACATGTTTTGTTTTTGTTTTTTTTTTTTTGAGTGGAGTCTAGCTCTGTCGCCCAAGCTGGAGTGCAGTGGCACAATCTTGGCTCACTGCAACTTCCGCCTCCCGGGTTCACACCATTCTCCTGCCTCAGCCTCCCGAGTAGATGGGATTAGAGGTGTGTGCCACCATACCCAGCTAATTTTTGTATTTTTAGTAGAGATGGGGTTTTACCATGTTGACCAGGCTGGTCTTGAACTCCTGACATCAGGTTATCCGCCTACCTTGGCCTCCCAAAGTGCTGGGATTACAGACGTGAGCCACTGCACCCGGACTACCTCATTCTATTTAATCCTCAGCACAACTCTAGGAAGCTCTTTTTTTTTTTGAGACGGAGTCTCGCTCTGTCGCCCAGGCTGGAGTGCAGTGGCCGGATTTCAGCTCATGGCAAGCTCTGCCTCCCGGGTTCACGCCATTCTCCTGCCTCAGCCTCCCGAGTAGCTGGGACTACAGGCGCCCACCACCTCGCCCGGCTAGCTTTTTTTTTTGTACTTTTTAGTAGAGACGGGGTTTCACCAGGTTAGCCAGGATGGTCTCGATCTCCTGACCTCGTGATCCGCCCGTCTCGGCCTCCCAAAGTGCTGGGATTATAGGCTTGAGCCACCGTGCCCGGCCTAGGAAGCTCTTTATAGAAGAGGTTGAGAAGCTAAGAGGTTTGTCCAGGGCTACAGGGCCTGCCAATGAGTCTGAGTTGCTGCTTTGCCAGATACATTCCTTATCCCTGGGCTCCACATCCCTCAACAGAGAATCAAAAACATTGGGGGAAGATAAAAAAATTAAAAACAATACAAAAATTAAAAAGAATACAAATTAAAAATATAACAGTTATTTACACAGCATTTCCACTGTAATAGGTACTACACATAATTTACAGAATTTTTTTTTTTTTTTTTGAGACGGAGTCTTACTCTGTCCTCCAGGCTGGAGTGCAGTGGTGCGATCTTTGCTCACTGCAAGCTCCGCCTCCCGGGTTCACGCCATTCTCCTGCCTCAGCCTCCCAAGCAGCTGGGACTACAGGCGCCCACCACCACACCTGGCTAATTTTTTGTATTTTTAGTAGAGAAGGGGTTTCACCGTGTTAGCCAGGATGGTCTTGATCTCCTGACCTCATGATCTGCCTGCCTCAGCCTCCCAAAGTGCTGGGATTATAGGCGTGAGCCACCGCGCCTGGCTGCACTCTTGGATTTTGTCATTCTCAGGGAGTCCTTTTCCAATTCCCTGCAGATGCCAAGGAAGGACCATACTTTATATCCATTGCTTGAGCTCTGTCCACCACTCAATGCTGCTCTGAACAGCAGGAATTTGAGTATATCATTTGACAAATGACATGAGGAGCACCCTCACCCTGCCACCATACTTCCCAACAGCTGAGAAAAGCCATCACTAATAAAAGCAACTCCTAGGCCTGAATTACAGGCTGCAGAGCCTTGAGGAATCTGCAGACAGCCTATCCCAGAACATGACGACTCAATTTCCCCCAAAGAAACAAGAGCCTGGAGGAAAGAAACCAGGGAGGGGGAGGGGAATCGGGATGAGGAAGTGACCACATCTGACTGTCCAAGAGGTTGGTTTAGAATCCCAAGTTTCAAACATCAAGCCTCCTCCTCCTCCTCCTCCTCCTCTTCCTCGTCCATATTTATTACAACAGCATCTTAAAGTGCAGAAAGTATCTCAGCCATTTATGGCATAATTACCCAGACTTTAAAATGGTCTAATCCACAAACCTAGCCAGCCTAGGTTCCTTACTCCAGCCTTATTAACAGTGGGATCTCGCTACAACTCCAGTTAATTATACAGTTAAACAATGAGATGGAAAAATCTACTGTGATCTATTAAAAAAATCGTTGCCCCCTTAAGTCATGCGTCTGGGGGTGGGTTGAGTCCCAGGATTTCACTAGAAGACAACAGGCGCCTCGGCCTCTGCTGAAATTGTTTACAGCACATGGACAGGTTCCACAACAAGGCACATTTGGTGGAACTGATTTAAGGCTCTCATTAAAATGTTCCTTTGTAGAGCACAAGACATCCCCCCACCCCTAAGGAGACTACAGACCTCCTGTCCTAAGCTCTCAGCCTGCCCTAACTTCCCCCAACAGGATCCCCCCGCTCCACACGCACACACTAAACACTAGTCACCAGATTAAGTCAATTAATATCAGAGTCATCTTCTCATGAAAGGAATTTAGGAATTTAGCATTTGGTGAGCAAGAGCCCCATCTTCACCAGAAACTCCCCTTGACTCCAGAACTCTGAACAGCAGCAGTGAAGGCAGCCTCATTGGGCAGACCCACACACTAAAACCCAACCAGGAGAGCCAGGAGGCCTGTGAGCTCGGGCTGCTCGCCCAGATGGCTGGGCCCCCATCCTGGCTGTGCAAAAAAGTTCCATACTTCCTCTGGGAGCAGATGTGGATTCTGCCACGAGCAATAACTACCAAACACATCACAAGAAACACGGGGCAACTCCAAACACCTCCTCCAAATCCCTGGAGCTTACTCTCTTTCCTGGGTTACATTTACCTCTCGTTTTACAACTAGGGGCAGGGAAGATGTTGATTCCACCAGCACCAAAACCCCTCCACAGCTGGCAGGCCAGAAAGGTATTAGAAAGGCAGTTCCCTACCCATGCCGTTCCCATTGCCACCTTCAAAGGACGTGGGAAGTGATCACGTAGGACAGGTCTTCTGGACAGAGCTCCCCAAGAGAAAGCTGCTTCGAGGACCACCAAAGTGTGTTTTGGAGGCTGGGGGGCTTTATTTCCAGTCTGGGCCGTTTGGGATGTGCGGGTGGCTTGATGCTTTCCTGTAAGGCACTTCGACACCTCAGTGGTGACTCTTAGGTGTGACCAAGCCAGGAAATAAAAGCTGCGGGAGTTGGTGGGGGGGCGCTGCTGTCTGCCTGGTGATGAGGGCCACACCCTCGTTAAAATACTAAGGCCCCCCAAGAAAAGCCAGAATGAGTTATTTTTGCTTTTCTGCCCTTAGAAAGATTTCCTTTCCTCTGTGAGGACAGCCAGGATGGAAATCCAGGAAGGAGCAGAACAAACCCCGTCCGTACCTTTGCAGCCAGGCCATGCCCGATTTTGGCAGCGGCCTTTACACATTAGTCACCGCAACAGCCTGGGACCCTCGGATCCCCGGATTCGGCCCTGGCACGAAGAGGGCGCAGGGTTCCAGACCAGTAACTAGAGGCCATGGGGCGGCCCCTAATTCTTCCCTTCTTCCGCCCTCACCCGCAGGGCCATCTGGGGTCCCAGCTTTGCCCAGCAACTTGGAGGAGGGAAGCCGGGAGCGTCGGGTCAGCGTAGGTAACAAAGCTCCGCGCTTTGCGCGCCGCAGGTCTGTCCGGCATCGGGCCCCAAACCGGCCACTCTTACCTGGCCTGACCCTGCCGGGTGGGGTGGGGGGCTCCCTTTTCCCCATCGCACCCCCCACAGGGGGTGCGGGTGGTCTTTTCTCCCACGACAAGAAACTCCCCATCTGGGCCCGAGAGCCGGCAACTCTCGGCAGTTCTCGAGCAAACTCTCGGCTCAGACCACAAAAACTCAGTGAGGCTGGAAATACGTCCCCGCGGCGCGGGTGGGAGGGGGACCTGACCGAGTCCCTGGAGGCTTCGTCAGCCTCCCGGCCCCCGGGTTCCTTGCGCCCTTCCGCCGCGAGCCTGCACCCCTAGCGAGCCTCTCCACCACTCCAGGGCCGCCCAAACCCACCTCCCCAGGTGCAGCTTTTTGCCCACGGGAACTCCCGCGCTTCCCAAGCTCTGTGCCCTCAGCTCTCGGGGACTCACCGCCCAGCAGCGGCAGCAGCAGGACGCTGAGCAGAGGCAACCGGCGGGGTCTGGCCGGGGATCCCCGCGTAGCTCCCATCGCGGCGGGCTCGGGAAAAGGAGCTGAGGGCGCACAGCGGGTGCGCAGACTGCGCTCCGCGGCGGGCACAGGAGACGGAGCGCACCGGAGCGCGGGCGCCGCAGCAGCAGCCGCAGCCGGAGCCCGACCCCGAGGCGTCCCGAGCCGGAGCCGCGCGCGCCCGGTACCTCGGAGTCCTCGCGCGCCGCCGCCGCTGCCGCCGCCAAGCCCCGCCCCACGACGCCCCCTCCCCTCCGGCCCCCGCACGGCGCCCCGCCCCCTCGACGCCCCCTCCTCGCCGAGGCGGGGAGGAGCTCAGTAGGGGGAGGGGTCTGGAGAGGGATGGAGAACAGAGAGAGCAAGGCTCAGGAGAGCGCAGGGGACCTGAGAGGAGTAGGGGAGTATTTGCTGTACCTACCACCGACTCTGCAGGGATCCGGGAGAACCTAAGTGACTTGTGAGATGCCGTGGACCCTGGGGAGAATGGTCCATTCTGTGCATACCTGGAGGCTCTGGCCAACAGTTCCCCCAGAATTCTCCAGGTGGGGGTAGCGGAAGAGGTGGGCCCCACCCACTTTTCAGCAACCCAAAATCTTGCAGACCCAGAACAGCACGGTGTCCTTAATGTCCCCAGCAGAGTAACCTGAAGATGCTGTGTAGCCCGGAGAGGGGCTGAAGGGTGCATGACTGGGGTCTGGTTTGGCTCTAGACCAATCTGAACCCAAAGGTAGAAACACAGTGGGCTCTGAAAGCCAGGCTGAAGGCTGCTAAACTGACAAATTCATCCCAAGTCCATCTCCAGGCAGTCTGGGCTGTGTCAGGGTATGGCCAAGTCTCCAGCTGTGGGGAGGCCCAGCACAACCCTTGTTCCAGGCACCCCCCACCCCCCACGCCACCACCCCCACATTCTTTCTTTGTTGTGAAAGCAGCAAGGGGTGTAGGAGGCGGGTCAGGAGGAGTCAAGCTTTAGAAGATGGGCCCCAGCTGCTGCTCAGGCCTCCAAGATATGCTGAGAGGGGATGGATAGTGCCTTGTCTCCCCTCTGGCTCCGGAGGGCCCCCCAGGCCTGCTTAGTCCTCCCTTCCCCCAAGCAGCTGGGAGAACGAATGGCAGCCACAGAGGGCCTCACAGTCAGGAGAAGTGGCGCCAGGACTCCAGGGTCCTGCCACATGGCCACCACATGTCCCTGACAACCCAGTCCACAGCACCTTCTCCTTGGGTTGTGGGCCTCCTTCTTCCCCATCCCCCAGATGCCTTCCTACAGGCCCTGCTGGAGATGATACAAACAAGGGGAGGAAGAGAAGAGAGATCCAAGAATCAACACTCCTGCTGCCCCATCCATCACTGCACCTCACCCTCTGTGAAGGGCCCCAACACAAGCCCTGCTTCATACCCTCTTCAATCAGGACTCAAGTCGCAGAAACGTTACCTGATTCTTTTATTTAAGAAAAGTGAAATACATGGACCTGAAGTGAGACAGCAGAGGGAGGGAATAAGAGCGGCCAGGGCAAGGCGGCTTGGCTGGCCAGCCCCCAACCCTCTGACTGAAAAGCCAGCAGCAGGCTGCATCTCTGAGGGCCATACCTGCTTTGTACCCACCTTGGGGGCCTCAGAGCTAGCTACTCTAGAGGACCACAGGGTGCAGAGAGGGTGTCTTGAGGGTCATTCCTAAGAGGAATTCCTGAGGAGGGAGCTGAAACCCTAAGGGCAGCAGCAATCTTCTGGTTAAACTGCTCCCCTTCGTTGTCCCACCTAGGGGTGGGGAAGAGCCAGGAGCAATGGGGAATGCTGTGAGGGCTATGGAGGTGGGGGGACCCAGCAGACCTGGGGACCGGGTTGAATGTCAGCTGCTTGAAGAGAGGTCCATGGTGCTGGCACTGAGGCCCCGGGAGACCTGAAACAGACAACACTACCCCATCAGCTCAGGGACCTCAGCCTCCCAAAGACTGTCTCCTGGAGTCCATCCATCCCATGGCCACAGTGTATCTCTGGACCTAGGATCACATCTATCTCTGGACCAGTCTATCTCTGGATCTGGGACTTTGTTTAGCCTCTGCTAGGGTTTTCCAGAAGGCCACAATCTGGTGGAGAATCTACCTGGAAGAACCACATGAATACTGGCGTATACTTTGAGTGTGTTGATATAAGAAGTCATTTGCCATTAAAATATCATTACTGTTTTCTCAGATGGGGATTATTTAATACTTTTCTTTTTCCATTCTCATCTACTATGAAGGTGGCTGCAGGATGAAAAAATTAGTATCTCCAAATAATTCTTAAATTATTCATAATTCCAAAGTACCAGTTTAAAGAATATTCCTATTTCCCTCCTTATTAACTTGTTTGCTACTATGTCTGGCCTGAAACTGTCCCTTGGTGGTCATCACTCACCACAAGCTATCTGCCTGATTCCTTAATAACTGCAATCCCCTGGCTCATCATTATCCCAGGTGACTCCTCTCCCCTCTTCCCTTACTCTACTGGGCTTGCTCACTGGCTGTTCTCTTTTCGTCACCCACCAATATGCTCACAAGCACTGCTCTCACCTGGAGGGGTGCTGCACTAGGTTGGTTCAGATAGTTCAAGGAGGCTGCTCGCTTCATGTTGCTGCTACAATGGAAAATGGAAGAACTGAGGCCTCCTCTCTTCCTCTTGAGTGGCCTTAAAGCTGTGGGCCTCTTGAGCACTGCCACACAAAATCAAATCACTGCCTCCCCTCCATCCCCTCCCCCAACTTCTCTTATCTGCATCAGGAACCAGTATCTCAGCTACCTTCATCCCCCACGTTGGGGCACCCATTCTACCCAACCTCTCTCTCCATGGCTGTCCCATTGACTTCCTCCCTGTTTCTCTCCAAGATACCTCTCCAGAGATCAGGGGCCAAGAGGAGTTGGAGGCAAGGGCTTACTTTACTTGCCTGCTTTACCATATCTTTTTTTTTCTTTTCTTTTCTTTTTTTTGAGACAGAGTTTCACTTTTGTCACCTGGGATGGAGTACAATGGCTTGATCTCAGCTCACTGCAACCTCTACCTCCCAGGTTCCAGCAATTCTTCTGCCTCAGCCTCCCAAGTAGCTGAGATTACAGGTACCCACCATCACGCCCGGCTAATTTTTGTATTTTTAGGAGAGATGAGGTTTCACCTTGTTGACCAGGCTGGTCTCGAACTCCTGACCTCCGGTGATCTACCCGCCTCGGCCTCCCAAAGTGCTGGGATTACAGGCTTGAGCCACAGCACCCAGCCACTATACCATATCTTGACTTCCATGTGTACCTGGAGGGCCGAGGCTCAGTCCCCTGGAGCTTCCTCACCAAGAGTTCACTGCTTCTGCGGAGCACATCTCGAATCTTGCCCAGAGAGCCACTCCTCTGCAGGGTCCCACTGCCATCCTGGCAGAAAGGGGTGAGCAATGAAAGCTACAGGGATCCCACACAGATGGGTTTCTGAGTCTAGTCCTAGCATTTATTCTGCACACATCCCCCACCCCCAAGGCCCAGTGACTGGAAATAAAAGTCCTGTCAAAAGCTTGCTCCCAGAGATACCCATGAAGGGATACACTACCTAGACTGGGACAGCATAGCCAAGAGCCTCTCACCACCACCAGCAGGAGTGGGCAGGAGAGATGAAAAGGCAATGATCAGACTCACCCCGGACCATTCCACAGCCACAGAAGCATCTTCACCTCCCTCGAATTTCACACTGTCCCCAGGGCCCTCCTGGGAGGTCCTTCTACCATCACTCTCCCCAAGCAGCTCTGCCACCTTGGTCTGGCTGATAGGGTCAGTGCCCTGGAAGGAAAAGGAAGGACCTGGGACTTCCTACTCCTTAACTCCTCAGGATGGGGCTTTCAAATTTTTTTCACCATCAGCCACTGCAAGGAAAACATTTTTCCTTGTGATATCTCAGTATATACCTACTGGAACAATACTCACCTTTTCTATTCGCAATGCATTGCTATATATAGATCTGTATATGTTTTTAGCCCCATGGCCCACACTGAATTGATTTCACAACCTACTATTGAGACCCACAATCTGAGAAATTGACTTAGGCTCTCCCCCACCTCACTCCTCTCACCCACACCACCCAGGCCCCTCCTTATGAAAGGGCAGGGTTTCTCCTTCATATCCCCATTTAGTGAATCTTGAAATTAGAGTCCTGACCACAAAGTGCAGGTAGGGGGTAAGAACATGCTTAAAAACAACCACAATCACAACACTGCCTCACTTTCCTCTCCCTCCTGGCCTCATCAGCCTTTCCGCTTATTCTTAGGAGACTCCCAAGAAACCTCAGCAGTCTCTCATCCCCAGGGCCCTTCCCTCAAGGACCTCCTTCCCCTCTGGGCTTCTGACCTGTCTCCGGGACCGCTGGGCACATTCCTCCAGGGTCTCAGCGGCCTCCAGCTTTCCCTGGCGCCTATACAGAGCTCCCAGGTTTCTCAGAGTAGTGTTCACTGTGGGGCTGTGGTGAGAAACAGACCAGAGAAGGAAGAGAGAATGGGTTCAGAAAAGAAAACATTTGTCTTCCAAGCAAGACAAGAGGAAAAAAAATAAGAAAATAGGAGAAGGAACAGAGCTAAAGCTGAGGGAAAGTCTACGGGAGGAAGGGAAAAGGGCTGGGAGGCTGGGAGCCTGGATGGAAGGCATCGGAGGCCAAGCTGGCTTTCCACTGGCAGCTCACCTGCTCACTTTGCAGGCCTTGTACCAGCCTCCATACTCAGCATAGGGTGTGCCACCCTCATGGTGCCGGCTCTGCAGGACAGAGAGGCCAGAGAGAAGGGCAGGGAGAGCCAAAGATAAGAATACAGAGATGCTGGGATGCATGGTGGCATGGGGCTAGGGTGCAGGCTGGGCTGGGGAGGACACCATGCATCTGGGGCTGGTGCTGGGGCGGGAAGGGTGAGTTGGGCTAATGGAAGGAGTAAGACAGAGACCCTGGTAACCTTGAGCTCCCCAGGCTGGCCCCCCTTCCCCCCACTCACTTTGCTCATTTCCTCCCGCTCCTCTGCATGCATCCAGATAGGCTTGTGGTCATCTGGGGGTGATACACGGGGTGGGGAGGTTAGAGATCGGAGCTAGACAGTGTTGGAAAGCCAGGACCCAGAGGCTGACAGGCTGGACTGAAGGGGTCTGGCTCCCCCTGGGAACCACTGTGGCCTAACCCCCGACCTTTGGTCTGCATTTCTTTTCTTTCCCACAGCCCCTTCCCCAAGCCCTCACCACTCACCATCTACAGACCCAAACTCCTGCACATGGGCACGGGTCAGGATCTCTTTGTATAGTGTCTCAGCCTCAGCATATTTGCCCTGTTTCAGGTAACAGGAAGCCTAGAAGACAGAAAGGCAAAAATACAGGAACAAAACATGGAGGCAGGCAAGGTCTTTTTTTTTTTTTTTTTTTCCAGACAACGTCTTCACCAGGCTCAGGGAGTTCCACTTCTCGGTGTCTCTGTGACTTTCCCCAGAGATCTTTCTCACACCTCCTTCTCCAGGTGCAGGGTCAAGGGTATTCCCAGCCCACTCTCAAGAAGCTGTGGAGCTTCTATAACTGGAACGAAGCAGATCATTCATCCGCAAAGGCAGCCCCAGAAATGGGCACAAACTTGATGAGAGCAGTGTGCCAGATTGTGATGCTTCCTAACTCTATGACCCAGGTGGCCTCTCCTTCCCATTCATTCCACCTACTTTGTCCCCTCCTCCCATACCAGGTTGTTCTTGGTCCGGGCTACATTAGGGTTGTCTGGCCCCAGCTGCCCCTCGTAGATGGCCAGTGCTCGCTGGTAGTAGCGTTCCACCTCCTCATACTTGCCCTGGTTTTGGCACAAGAGGGCCAGGTTGTTTAGCTGCTTTGCCACATCTGGGTGATTAGTGCCCAGGACCTGAAAGGGAACAAAGGAGTGGATAAATGGCTATGATTACGTGTGTGTGTGCACAAGCACACGTGTCTGCTTGCATGTAGGCACACACGTGGAAAGCAGAGGAATGGGAATGAAGGAAGAGAGAACAAGGCAGAGATGGGGGTGAGAAAAAAAAAAAAGTGAAGGAGGAGTGTTAGACCAGAGGATCCATGTAGAGAAGGGTCACAGCAACAAGGGAAGAAGGGAGAGAGGGCATGGGTACCTTTTCTCGAATCTCCAGTGCCCGCTGGCACAGAGGCTCTGCCTCCTTGTATTTGCCCCTTTTGCCATAGAGCACAGCCAAATTGTTGAGCGTGGCAGCCACCTATGAAGACAGGCCGGTCCCCATCAGACATTTGGGTTGCAAATGACCTATGGGAATCTGAGGTTCCCCACCTCCCAGCAGGGTCCCACAATCACTGCACAACTCTGAGACAAAGACTCTACTACCCTGGAGCCAGGGGCTGAAGGGAGGGGAAATTGCTGAACAGGATGGCTCTGAGGCTAAGGGATAGTATCGCCCTCTAGGGGATTTTAAGAAATTTCTGGAGGTGGTTTTTTTTTTGTTGTTTTTTCTTTTTTTTTTGGTTGCCATGATGATTACCTTTGAGGAGGCAAGAACCCTAAGGATGTTCTGCATGTGTAAGACAGCTCTGCCAACTTTTGAATGTCCTGCCGGACATCCAAACACTAAATGTAAACATTGATATTTAATGGGATATCAAGATAGGAGGATGATTTCTGAGATACATCATCCCTGCCTATCATATGTCATACCATACGGAATTATTTTCACACAGATCACGTTCAAAAATAACTTTTTGGCTGGACGCAGTGGCTCATGCCTATAATCCCAGCACTTTGGGAGGCCGAAGAGGGCAGATCACCAAAGGTCAAGAGTTCGAGACCAGCCTGACCAACATGGAGAAACCCTGTCTCTACTAAAAATACAAAATTAGCCAGGTGTGGTAGCACATATCTGTAATCCCAGCTACTTGGGAGGCTGAGGCAGGAGAACTGCTTGAACCCGGGAGGTGGAGGTTGTAGTGAGCCAAGATCGTGCCATGTTGCACTCTAACCTGGCAACAAGAGTGAAATTCCATCTCAACAAAAAATAAGTAACTTTTCAGCTGGGTGCTGTGGCTCACACCTGTAATCCCAGCACTTTGCAAGGCCGAGGTAGGTGGATCACTTGAGGTCAGGAGTTCACGAGCAGCCTGGCCAACATGGTGAAAACCCATCTCTACTAAAAATACAAAAATTAGCCTGGTGTGGTAGCATGCACCTGTAATCCCAGCTACTTGGGAGGCTAAGGCAGGAGGATCACTTGAGCCTGGGAGGCAGAGGTTGCAGCGAACCGAGATTGTACCACTGCACTCTAGGCTGGGTGATACCATGAGACTCTGTCTCAAAAAACAAAACAAAAAAAATTTTTTCATTTTTCATTTTCTATACATTGACAACTCTATCATTTGCTTTGGTGTGATATCCCTACCTTTTTTTCTGTCGCCCAGGCTGGAGTGCAGTGGTGCAATCTCGGCTCACTGCAAGCTCCGCCTCCCGGGTTCACGCCATTCTCCTGCCTCAGCCTCCCGAGTAGTTGGGACTACAGGCACACGCCGCCACACCTGGCTAATTTTTTGCATTTTTGGTAGAGACGGGGTTTCACCGTGTTAGCTAGGATGGTCTCGATCTCCTGACCTTGTGATCCGCCCAACTCGGCCTCCCAAAGTGCTGGGATTATAGGCATGAGCCACTGCGCCCGGCCAATATCCCTACTTAAGGTTGTTTCTCTCTTTCCTTTTATTTATTTGTACTTATTTATTTATTTATTTATTTATTTATTTATTTATTTATTTATTTATTTATTTTGAGAGAAAGTCTCGCCCCATCACCCAGGCTGAAGTGCAGTGGTATGATCTTGGCTCACTGCAACTTCAGCCTCCTAGGTTCAAGCAATTCTCCTGTCTCAGCCTCCCGAGTAGCTGGGACTACAGGTGCACGCCACCACACCTGGCTAATTTTTGTATTATTAGTAGAGAAAGGGTTTCACCTTGTTGGTCAGGCTGGTTTCAAACTCCTGACCTCAGATGATCCGACCACCTTGGTCTCCCAAAGTGCCGGAATTACAGGAGTGAGCCACAGCACTGGGCCGCTTTTTATTTTGTTGAGACGGAGTCTTGCTCTGTTGCCCAGGCTGGAGTGCAATGGTGTGATCTTGGCTCACTGCAACCTCCACCCCCCGGATTCAAATGATTCTCCTGCCTCAGCCTCCAAATAGTTGGGATTACAGGCATATGCCACCATGCCCGGCTAATTTTATATATATTTTTTAGTAGAGACGGGTTTTCACCATGTTGGCCAGGCTGGTCTGAAACTCCTGACCTCAGGTGATCCACCTGCCTTGGCCTCCCAAAGTGCTGGAATTACAGGCATGAGCCACCGTGCCCAGTCTCTTTCTCTTACATACAAATAAATCTGGTCATTTTTTTTTTTTTTTTTTTTTTTTTTTGGAGACAGAGTTTCACTCTTGTTGCCCAGGCTGGAGTGCAGTGGCATGATCTCAATCTCAATCTCCCCTCACTGCAACCTCCGCCTTCTGGTTTCAAGAGATTCTCCTGCCTCGGGCCGGGCGCGGTGGCTCAAGCCTGTAATCCCAGCACTTTGGGAGGCCGAGACGGGCGGATCACGAGGTCAGGAGATCGAGACCATCCTGGCTAACACGGTGAAACCCCGTCTCTACTAAAAACTACAAAAAACTAGCCGGGCGAGGTGGTGGGCGCCTGTAGTCCCAGCTACCCGGGAGGCTGAGGCAGGAGAATGGCGTGATCCCGGGAGGAGGAGCTTGCAGTGAGCTGAGATCCGGCCACAGCACTCCAGCCTGGGTGACAGAGCGAGACTCCCATCTCAAAAAAAAAAAAAAAAAGAGATTCTCCTGCCTCAGCCTCCTGAGTAGCTGGGATTACAAGTGCCCGCCACCACGCCCAGCTAATTTTTGTATTTTTAGTAGAGACGCGGTTTCACCATGTCAAGATGGTCTTGAACTCCTGACCTCGTGATTCGCCTACCTTGGCCTCCCAAAGTGCTGGGATTACAGGCGTGAGCCACCGTGCCCAACCCTTGTGATTTCTTATAATACTGTACTTTAATAAAGTGTCCACCTATATTTTCATTTTTTTTTTTTAAGAGACAGGCGCTCACTCTGCTATACAGACTGGAGTGCAGTGGCATGATCATAGCTCACTGTAACCTCAAACTCCTGAGCTCAAGCGATCCTTCCACCCTAGACTCCCAACTAGCTGGGACTACAGGTGCACGCCACTGTGCCCAGTAAATTTTTAAATTTTTGTAGAGACAGGGTCTCGCTATGTTGCCCAGGTTAATCTCCCACACCTGGCCTCAAGTGATCTCCTGCCTTGGCCTGCTGGGATCACATGCATGACATGAGCCACTGAACCCAGCCGCTGTCTCATTTTTCTAGTACTTCTCGTATGGAATGGCTTACTGGTCTTCTAAATCCAGAATCATTCATTATATATGAGACCACTTTGCAATTTTTTTTTTTTTTCGAGATGGGGTCTCGCCCTGTTGCCCAGGCTGGAGTGCAATGGCAAGATCTCAGCTCACTGCAACCTTCACCTCCTGGGTGATTCTCCTGCCTCAGCCACCCAAGTAGCTGTGATTACAGGCATGTGGCACCACACCCGACTAATTTTTGTACTTTTAGTAGAGACGGGGTTTCACCATGTTGGTCAGGCAGGTCTCAAACTCCTGACCCTGTGACCTACCTGCCTCAGCCTCCCAAAGTGTTGGGATTACAGGCGTGAGCCACCATGCCCAGGCCACTTTGCTATTTCTTTTAACAAAGTTGTACTCAATACAGTTACTGTTGTTTTGTATTTTTATCTTATTATATTACATCGTATATATTGCTCTTATAAATTACTTTTGTTTTTCTTTTATATTTACTAAAGTAGCATATTAACTTTTGTAGAAATCATATATGGATTTACCTATGACTTATCTATGAATTAAGTTCAAGCAAAATATTCATTATAAAAAGGAGTCACTGAGTCTCAGAGAATTAAGCACTAGGATCACTGGACAGTGCCTGGAAGAAAGGACTTCTTACTCCTCCTTTCTCAGCACCCTTAGTGAGTGGACTGAGGGCAGCAGATGGATGAGTTAAGAGAGGCCAAAACAGCAATGGTGTGGGGTGTGGGGCAGGGAGGGCAAGGAATACTGACAGCAGGATGGTCGGGGCCCAGGGTGCTCTCCCGGATGCTGAGGGCATCATTCAGCAGGTGGGCAGCTTCCTTATACTTATTCTGGTCCCTGGAAGAAGACAAAAGTGACAGGAGTTACCCTGAACTCTGTCTGCAAGCCTTCTTCTTCCCTCCTTCCCTTTGGGAGGACTGAGTACATTTAAGGACTGGGGACCTCCATGAGGAGACAGGAAGCCTGGTGTGGACAGTAAGGGGGCTTCACTGACATACTCATACCAGAATGCAGGGCACTGCCATCGCAAGAGGAAGCCACAAGTTATAGGAAGTGAGAGGGCAGGGGGAAGAGAGGGAGAGAGCACTCCTCAAAAGAGATTAGAGGAATAGTGATCCCAAAGAATGAGCAAATGCTTAGGTATGGGAAAAGTGAGAGTTCTGGCACATTAAGAAGCACCCGAGTGGGGTGTATCTGGGAGGCCCAACAGGGAGGAGAGGTACCCTGTGAAGAGGAAAAATGAAAGCCAAAGGAGGACCAAGGTGGGAATGTGGGGGAAGATCTGGGCACTGGAGGAGGGAAGTCCTCACCGATACACCAAAGCAAGGATGTTGAGCATGGTGGCAACATCAGGGTGGCCACGGCCTGATGTGCGCTCCAGGTCCTCCAGTGCCTGCTTACAGAGTGGCACGGCCACCTCATAGCGACCTTGGGCTGCGTACTGGATCACCAGGTTGTGCAACGTCCGCAACCTTGCTGGGATCTCATATCCACCCTGCTGAGCTGCTGCAGTACCTTGACCACGGGACACTAAACCATCACAGAAAATAAACAAAGGACTCTTCCTCTCCCCTTTGCTGTCTGCCCTTCCACTCCCCATTGCACGTCTTGTTCCATACCTATGCCTGCCCCAACATGGCCTCTCAATATTAGACCTGCCTCAAGCACTATTCTTTTATCCACTCCCTTGACCTGTGCCCATCACAACCTCAGTTATTCACCCAGTAATTCATTCATTCAACAAACATCTATTTAATAAATATGAACCAAGGGATGTCCCAGGAGTACAAAGATAAGAAAGACCTGGTTCTGGCCAGGTGCAGTGGCTCACGCCTGTAATCCCAGCACTTTGGGAGGCCAAGGCAGGTGGATCACGAGGTCAGGAGTTCGAGACCAGCCTGGCCAATATGGTGAAACCCTGTCTCTACTAAAAATACAAAAATTAGCCAGGCGTGGTGGTGGACGCCTATAGTTTCAGCTACTCGGGAGGCTGAGGCAGGAGAATCACTTGAATCCAGGAGGCGGAGGTTGTAGAGAGCCGAGATCGGCCCACTGCACTCCAGCCTAGGAGACAGAGTGAGACTCTGTCTCAAAAAAAAAAAAAAAAAAAAAAAAAAACCTGGTTCTTTCCCTTGAGGGGCTCATGGTCTCCCCATCTCAGGTTTATTCTCCCACTAGACTGTGAACTCCTTACTGGCGAGACCTATGCCATTTCCATCTCAGTACTCCTAGTGCCTAGCACAGTACCTGGCACATACTCAGTGTTTAATACATGTTTGTTCAATGGGGAGGCTGAGGAAATCGAAGTACTAGCCCAGCCCCTGCCCTGTCTCCAGAAAAAGTGGATAACCTATTTCTAGATGGTGAGTGTCCTGTATACAGGGTGGGCCACAGCTAGGGCCAGCCTCCTGCTGCCCCTTTTCACCATCCCATTCCAGAGGCAGACTCACAGCCATTGCTGGGGTCCTCTTCCTCCTCATTAGGGAAGAGGTCATCCAGGGAATCCTTGGTGGCATCGCCTTCTTTCTCCTCCTGGAAGGGAAGAAGCAACATTAAGGGCCAAGATATCCCTACCTAGTAGCCTCCTCAGTGACCCCTCTAAGCCATGAAATCACAGACAGATGGGGCATAGGAGAAGACTGTTGTTCCTGTCTCTGCCCCGGAAAGGCTAGCAACTGGCCCAGCCAAGCCCAGGCCTCTTGTTTGTAACAGCCAGAGATGCTTTGGACAAAATCTCAAAACTTCCCCCTCCTTCTCATACAGAAAGTTTCCTTCCTGGCCAGGTATGGTGGCTAACGCCTGTAATTCCAGCACTTTGGAAGGCCGAGGTGGGCGGATCACCTGAGGTCAGGAGTTCAAGACCATCCTGACCAACATGGAGAAACCCCATCTCTACTAAAAATACAAACTTAGCCGGGCATGGTAGCGCATGTCTGTAATCCCAGCTACTCGTGAGGCTGAGGCAGGAGAATCGCTTGAACCTGGGAGGCAGAGGTTGCAGTGAGCCGAGATCGCGCCATTGCACTCCAGCCTGGGCAACAAGAGCGAAACTCCGTCTCAAAACAAAAAAAAAAAAAAAAAGGAAAAAAAGTTTCCTTTCTAACCACCCTCAATCTCGCCTTAACTCTTGTAATTATGGCCCCATGCTGATCTCTGTGTGTTTATGTTGATTATATGTCTGTCCTGTCTCTCCTGAGGGAAGGGAGTATGTCCGATCTTATTGACATGTACCCAAAAAGTGTCTAGCTCAGCCTGGTGCCCATCATTTGCACAGCTCATTTCTGAACTTACTGCATAACCCTCCCTCACCGTCTAACCTATTCTGCACTAGGAAAATCTGCTTTTCCCCATCAGGAACTGCAGCCTCATCCAAACACCAACCTTCCTACCCAGCTTCACCAATGTGTCCTGTGCAATCCATCTGCTCACTTTCCCTGAGAGAGACCAGCTTTTCCAGTCTGTAAGCCTTATCAATGACACCCTGCACTCCAGTCTAAAAAGCTCCTTCCTCTTCCTCATCATGAAAGTTAAAAATCCATCTCAGATGGGATGGATCCTAACCCACTGAAATGAAAAATCAAACCTATATCCTACCCATCCCTGTATCCTGCTTCCTCGATTTTTTTTGTTAGTTTTTTGAGACAGAGTCTCTGGTCTGGCAATAACCCAAGCTAGAATGCAGTGGTACAATCACAGCTCACTGCAGCTTCTACCTCCTGGGCTCAAGCGATCCTCCCATCTCAGCCTCCCGAATAGCTGAGGCTACAGGTACACACAACCACATCGGGCTAATTTTTTATTTATTTATTTTTTGTTGTTGTTGAGACGGAGTCTCGCTCTGTCGCCCAGGCTGGAGTGCAGTGGCCGGATCTCAGCTCACTGCAAGCTCCGCCTCCTGGGTTCACGCCATTCTCCTGCCTCAGCCTCCCAAGTAGTTGGGACTACAGGCGCCCGCCACCTCGCCCGGCTAGTTTTTTTCATTTTTTTAGTAGAGACGGGGTTTCACTGTGTTAGCCAGGATGGTCTCGATCTCCTGACCTCGAGATCCGCCCGTCTCGGCCTCCCAAAGTGCTGGGATTACAGGCTTGAGCCACTGTGCCCGGCCTAGGGCTAATTTTTTAATTTTTTGTGGAGATGGGGTCTTACTATGTTGCCCAAGCTCCCTGCTTCCTCTATGAATTCTTCTTAGACCATTCCAGCTCTCAGAGACATATCTCCATGAAATTCTTCCCACACTGACTGAACCACTCATCCAGCACTGAGCACTTGCTGCTTTGTATTTTGTCACATGTGTTCTCATGGATAAGACTTGTTCCCTACAGAAACATCTAAAGAAAACACACTCTCAGCCAGGCATGGTGACTCACACCTGTAATCCCAGCATTTTGGGAGGCTGAGGCAGGCAGATCACTTGAGGTTAGGAGTTTGAGACCAGCCTGGCCAACATGGCAAAACTCTCCATCTCTACTAAAAATACAAAAATTAGCTGGGTGTGGTGGCAGACACCTGTAATCCCAGCTGCTTGGGTGGCTAAGGCATGGGAATTGCTTGAACGCCAGAGGCGGAGGTTGCAGTGAGCTGAGATGGCATCACTGCACTCTGTTGAATGAGGGTTAAATATCACACATTTTGGGTCGGGCATGGTAGCTCACACCTGTAATCCCAGCACTTTGGGAGGCCCAGGCGGGCAGATAACCTGAGGTCAGGAGTTCAAAACCATGGTGAAACCCCATCTCTAGTAAAAATACAAAAATTAGCCAGGTGTGGTGGCAGGCGCCTGCAATTCCAGCTGCTCGGGAGGCTGAGGCAGGAGAATTGCTTGCACCTGAGAGGTGGCGGCTGCCGTGACCCAAGATTGCACCATTGCACTCCAGCCTAGGCTGGAGTATGAAACTCTGTCTCAAAAAAAAAAAAAAAAAAAAAAAAAAATTCACACATTTTGAAAGCAAATTTTAGGAGGGTCATGCTCAACCGGGCTATGCTTTCCCTAACTGTAGCACACAGGATTCTGGATTGGAATTGTCCAGGTGCTTGTCTATCTCCCTCACAAGCTTGTAATTGTGACAGCAGGAACTCTGTGTGCCCCACTCACCAGTGCAGTGCACAATGCCTGGTACATAGGAGGCATCTCATTACATGTTGACTGAATTAGCTGAATATAGTTTTTCCCCTGGCTGTCACCTGGAGTTGGTGTCAGGGTTGAAAAAGGAATTCTTTCAGGTGAGAGCAGTTTGCGTAGAGCTGATGGACCCTGAGGATGATGGGGCAATTTCCCCCATGTCTGTGGTAACTCCTGGCTGCCCACCCCTTAGCCAGTCTTGCCTGCGTACACTCACCGTGGTGTGTCCATCTTCATCATACTGTCGCAGCTGCCCCAGGAACTCCAGGTGCTTCTTTTCCTCCTCCAGCTGAGCCACAGCCTGTTCACTGCGCTGTAGCCGCTGCTGGGTGCCAGCCAGTTCGTCCCGCAGCCACTGGTTCTCCTGGCATAACCGCCGCACCTGAGCCCGCAGCTTCTGTTTCTCCGACTCCACTGTGCTCAGGTGGCTGGCTAGAGCCAGCATCACCTAGATGGGCACATCCCCTGAGCTCCAGATTCTGGGTGGGAGTATTCAGGAACAGGTGGAAGGGGAGCCTACTGGGACGTAGCAAGACTGGCAGGGGCACAAAGGAGCCAGAAGGTGGGGGTGTAGCAGTGGCACTACCTTCAAAACACCCCGAATCCAATTTCCCACCACCTCCACTGCCATCACCCTGGGCCAAGCCACTATAAATTCCTACCTAAATTACTACAATAACTTCCTCACTGGCCTCCTTGTTGCTGCCCTTGTTCTCCTACTGTCTATTCGTAACCCAGCAACCAGATGATGCCAAGTTAGACCACATCACTCCTCTTCTAAAAACATTCCAATAGTTTCC
The DNA here is from genome assembly GCF_002776525.5 of Piliocolobus tephrosceles. Lineage (NCBI taxonomy): Eukaryota > Metazoa > Chordata > Mammalia > Primates > Cercopithecidae > Piliocolobus > Piliocolobus tephrosceles. Next base: position 125,759,883 of record NC_045438.1, read on the forward strand.
ATCTCACTCAAAGTAAAATCAGGGTCAGGAACAGTGGCTCACGCCTGTAATCCCAGCATTTTGGGAGGCCAAGGCGGGTGGATCATGAGGTCAGGAGTTCAAAACCAGCCTGGCTAACATGGTGAAACACCATCTCTACTAAAAATACAAAAATTAGCCGGGTGTGGTGGTGCGCGCCTGTAGTCCCAGCTACTCAGGAGGCTGAGGCAGGAGAATCGCTTGAACCTGGCAGACAGAGGTTGCAGTGAGCCAGGATGGTGCCACTACATTCCAGCCTGGGCAACGGTGCAAGACTCCATCTCAAAAAAAAAAGGTAAAATAAAAGTCCTCGGGATGGCCTACAAGTTCCACTTGATCCATCTCCCTCCCTTCATTCACTCTACTGCAGCCATACTGGCCCCTTGCTGTTCACTGACCTCACCAGGCAGACTTTCGTTCAGAGTCTCTGCACTTGCTGCTCTCTCTGATTAGGATGCCCTTCCCCTGTTTAATAGGCATGACTCATTCCCCTCACCTTCACATCTTTGCCAAAATGTCACCTTTTCAAAAAAGGGTGACCTTTTTTGACCACCCTATCTAAAATTATACCCTCTCTCCACAGTCCCTAGTTTCCTTCCCTGCTTTATTTTGGTCCTTTTATCCTTAGCAATTATCATTCTGGCATACCGAATCATTATTTATTTAGGTATTGTCTGTCTTCCCCAGCTAGAAGGTAAGCTCCAAGATGGCAAAGATTTTTACAATTGTGTTCAATGATGTATTTCTTCAGTGACCAAAAGCATTCTGGCACACAGTAGCGACTTAATACATATTTAATGAATGGATGCAAATGTCTAGAGTGAGGTGATCCCAAGCAACCCCAAACCTTCAATCAGGTACCTGCTCCTCCATCCACCCTGGACCACTTGGCACCACCTTTGCCCTCTCACCTGGGCCTCACTCAGCCCGAGCTCAATGTTTTCCATAGAACGGCGAAGCTGCCGGGCCTTCTCATGCACCAGCCCTTCCTCATGGCCTCCCTGCTGCAGACACTCAATGGTCTGGGACAGGCTTTGCAGCACGGCCTGGTGTTCACTGTGCAGGGCCTCTAGCCCTTGGCTGACCAGCCGTGTGCTCCCCAGGATCTCCTCTTGGCTGAGCCGGTGGCCTGCAGGCTCATCCCGCTGCCCCAGCACCAGGCCTGACATCCTGGCCTGGGGGACCTTGCCCGGTCTAGGGAGAAACAACAGAGTTCAACTGGCATAAAGATGAGACAGAGAAGCTGAGAACTTTCTCAGAGGGTGGTGAGAATCCAAGTGAAGGGACAAAAGTAAGAGTGACCCTGTGGCTTAGTTGGAGAGAGAGAGTGACCAGCAGGCAGGGAGCCCAGATCACTAAACTCAAAGTTAAGGCTGTGGGCAAAGTGAGAGGGAGATGAATTGATTTAAATAAAGAAAGACTATAGTAGGAGCAAAGGTGCTTAGAACTAGCATAAGGATTCAGGACTTAGGAAGAGAACAGAAAAGCAGTTAGAGCCTGAGTTAGGAAAAGTTATCCAGGGATGAGAGACAGCACTATGGAGATCACATAGAGGATCTGTGGGAGAGCTTCAAAGGGCACAGGGCTAAAGTGAGAGTTATGCAGAAAATAATGCAGGGATCTAGAAAAAAGAGAAGGAATCTCTGCAAAGTTAAATCAGGGAAGAAAGGGAAAAGAAGAAAACAGGACCCTTCCTTGCAGGATCCACATTAGAGGGTCCCAGAAAGCTCAAGGTCTTCAGGCTGCATCACCAGCAGACCTAAGCCCAGCATCTCCAAACCTGGTCAGTCCTACATCTTTTCCCACTTACCTTCAACCCATACTTCCCACCTCCCAGGACCCAGACTGTGTTCCCACTTCCTCAGAAGGGTCTTGTTTCTCATCTTTGAAGTCGTCTTACCTGTGTACAGAGCAGAGGCCCTGGCTGTGGCACTCAGGCCGGAGCCCGGAAGAAACTGTTCAGCAGCCAGAGAATCAGAAGGATCTGCCCTGCCCAAAGTCCAGAAGTCCAGCGTTCCCACCCCTTCTCTCACCACTTCACAGCTACCCAGAGGACCTGGCACAGAGCCCCACCCAGGACAAACAGCCTCCCTCCCTCACTCCCTCTGCCTACAGGTCTTTAAAGACGCCCAATTCCCTTCTCCTTCCCCAAGCCAGCCTCCCTCATCGCAGGCCTGGGGAGCTACTGTCTCCCAGGAATATGAGAGAGAGAGACTTAATCAGACACCTACAGCAAGAGGCGTGTCTGGGAAAGGGGAGGGAGGAACACCTGGTCACTCCACACCCAGTCACTTCAATGGCTTTGTCTCTGTCACGGTCACCTACAAACAGGCTCTGAGAGGTATCACCGTAGGGTGCCCCCCTAATGCCCGTTGATGCAGGGAAGAATGGGAGGTCTCCTGAACGGCTGCCGGGTCGCAAGGAGGGTCTCCTGGGCCTGGAAACGCAGTAGAGGAGTGCCTCGGGCTGTCGACCTGCCCTGGGGCCCAGGGTTGGGAGAGTGTGATGGGCGGGGGCGGTAGGGGAGAGGTGTGGATGGACGACCGAGGTCCGCAGCTCCAGCGAGGACCTGGAAGCCTAACGACCCCGAGGTCACTGAAACAGTTGGTGGCGCAGGGGGCGGGGCAGGCCGGCTATCTGTCTGTCTGGACGCCGAGGGGCGGGGAAGAATCGCGAAGGGCGGAGTTTTTGAGCCTGGAGTTTTGTAAGGTTGGTTGGAAGGGGTTTGTTTATCTTTTTGGGGGTGCGAGAGTAAGAGATGGCAGAGACCTTAACCTTCAGTCTCAGAGGTACCCTCAAAGACTCACCTGCAATCTGCCGGTCTGGCTGCCGCTCTTGCCGGTACTGCCCCTTTAAATCCATGATGGCTGCCGCTCGAGGCAATTGTTTTGACGGGTCTGGGGGCGGGGCCTGTTTCATAGTCACGGGACATTAGAGCTGCCCGCGGATTGGCTCTCACCGCGTTCAGGTAGGAAAGGAGGTGTGTATCCTGCTTGGGCTCCAGTTTTCTGCCCGCCTCCGTTTACGTTTTGCGGAGCGACGGCGCCGGACAGTCAACGTCATCTAGGAGCGCCGAGCAGCTTGGCTAAAAGTAAGGGTGGCGTGCTGAGCCCTGGATAGCCGGATGGCCCTGTGGGCACTGACCCGCGCTCTGCGCTCTCTGAGCCTGGTGCCCCCGACCGTCGCCGCCCCTGCCCCGAGTCTGTTCCCCGCCGCCCAGGTAATCCACCTTACCCGGGAAGAAGGCTGCTTCCATTCGAGCTACCGGAGATGGGGTCTGCGGGGATGCGAGGCCGGGGTTGCAAGTCTGGTCAGGAGTCAAGCAGGTCCGTGACCTTGGATAAGGCACACTCAGCCTCAGCTTTTTCCTCCACAAGTGTTGCTATCTCATAGGGCGAAATTCTTCAGACGAGATACTTAAGGTCAAAGTGCTTTACATATCACCGGTTGTACAGGTTTCGGTAATAACTAACGTTTATCGAGTGCCTATGATAAGCCAGGTGTAGGTAATAGACGTTTCAAATAAATGAACTCCTTTCAAATACTCTATAAGGCAGTTACTATTCCCATTTTATAGATGAGGAGAATGATAAGGAGTCCAAGGTCACACACACAACTATCAGAGCTAAGCAGTCTGTCTTTCAGAGCCAGTGCTCTTAACCATTATGATATGATACCTACAAAGATGAGTTACTGCTGATATTAGAGAATGCAGGGCAAGATACAAAGAAGAGTGGCCTCAGAGGAAGGTATCCTGAGGTCCTAGTGGGTGGGTGACTGGTGAGTCACGCAAAAGAGAAGTAAGTCTTGCTCCTATGGAGCTCTCAAGCTGCTTATGGTAGAGTTTGACAGATGCATGTTTAAAATTCAAATCCAAATCAACCTACTCTGAAATGCTGGGAATACAGCAAGGAACAAGAGTGAAATGACCCCTCCCTTCCATTCGTATGTGAATAATTCCCAGCAACATAATGCAGAGGGCAAAAGGAATTGGCACTGATGGTGATACATGGATGTATGGAAGTTACCAGCTATGGAGAAGGGAATTGTTTAGGTAAAAACAGATTGCTGGCGATGGAGAGTTCTGGGCCAAATTTGGAAGGAGATGATCATGGGGAGAACATTATTGGGCAAGCTGTGAAGGGTGGAGTTTTTGGATAGCTGGTTTGGGATACATCCAGGAGGAAGTGGGCTACAAGCTAAAATTGATCAGTGCCCTCTGACTTGGTTCTCTGATGCTTTGCCTTCAATTAGCTTTCAAATGAAAGAGATGTCTTTTTATCCCCAGATGATGAACAATGCCCTTCTCCAACAGCCCTCTGCCTTGATGTTGCTCCCCTGCCGCCCAATCCTTACTTCTGTGGCCCTTAATGCCAACTTTGTGTCCTGGAAGAGTCGTACCAAGTACACCATTGCACCAGTGAAGATGAGGAAGTCTGGGGGCCGAGACCACACAGGTGGGAGCAAGGACAAGGGGATTTAAGCAATCAAAGGGAAAAACATGTTAAGACCCTAGATCTGTATATTGACACACTTGTACCTTGTAAGGCAGAGGAATGTAATTAAAAAGCACTTATTTGGCTCCTTTTGC
>NC_045438.1:125764501-125773577 GCF_002776525.5 Piliocolobus tephrosceles
ATGTAGTATGTGCACAGGAACCAGAGAGTAGAATACAAAGCAAAAGGTAATTGGTCTGTACTTCTAAAGATAATTTGGGTAATTGAAGAAAATGGGCCATACACAGGATGTGCCATGACATTTTCCTTCACACCCTTCAAAAATTTATAACAGATTGGGTAAGGTGGCTCACGCCTGTAATCCCAGCACTTAGGGAGGCTGAGGTGGGCAGATCACCTGAGATCACAAGTTTGAGACCAGGCTGGCCAACATAGCAAAACCCCGTCTCTACTAAAACCATAAAAATTGGCCAGGTGCAGTGGCTCACACCTATAATCTCAACACTTTGAGAGTCCAAGGCAGGCAGATCACCTGAGGCCAGGAATTCAAGACCAGCCCGACCAACACGGTGAAACCCCATCTCTACTAAAAATATAAAAATTAGCCAGGTGTAGTGGTACAGTCCTGTAATCCCAGCTACTTAGGAGGCTGAGGCATGAGAATCACTTGAGCCTGGGAGGTGGAGGCTGCAGTGAGCCAGGATTGCGCCATTGCACTCTAGCCTGGGCAGCAGAGCAAGACTCTGACGGGAAAAAAAAAAAAGATTAACCAGGTGTAGTGGCAGGCACCTGTAATCCCAGCTACTCAGGAGGCTGAGGCAGGAGAATCACTTGAACCCAGGAGGTGGAGGTTGCAGTGAGCCGAGATCACGCCATTGTATTCCAGCCTGGGTGACAGAGCAAGACTGGTCTCAAAAAATGTGTATATTTATAGCAGGCCGGGTGTGGTTGCTCCTGCCTTTAATCCCAACACTTTAGAAGGCCAAGCCGGGAGGATCACTTGAGGTCAGGATCCAGCCTGGGCAACAGAGTGATACCCTGTCACATGCACAAAAAATAACAGTTGAAATTATTTGAGTATGATTTACATGACTCTCAGTAAACTTACTGATTTCAGTAATTTGAAAATATTTTATCTGGAAGTTTTATACAATTTCAGTCATCATATAATGTTTTTTCACTTAGCTTCATGTTGGTGTTGACCCTCCTTACTCCAGTGTGCTGTGCAAATTTTGATCATTCTCTGTAAACAGTGCTCTCTGGCAGAGAATGGGCCAGGTCCCAGTGCTGGAAACTGAACTACTCTCACCTGAATCATATCCCCCAACTGTCCTAAACCACAGGCCGAATCCGGGTGCATGGTATTGGTGGGGGCCACAAGCAACGTTATCGCATGATTGATTTTCTGCGTTTCCGGCCTGAGGAGACCAAGTCAGGACCCTTTGAGGAGAAGGTTATCCAAGTCCGCTATGATCCCTGTAGGCAAGTTTGGGATGTGGGATGATGATGGAATGGTCTGAATAACTGCATAGCTTCTCAGGAGATGTGGGGCTGCCTAGGATGGTCTGCTTACCTGTGCCTAACCCTGATCAGGTCAGCAGACATAGCTCTGGTTGCTGGGGGCAGCCGGAAACGCTGGATCATCGCCACAGAAAACATGCAGGCTGGAGATACAGTCTTGAACTCTAACCACATAGGCAGAATGGCAGGTGAGAGATGGCTACCAGATGTGTGGGCTAGAGGCAGCAAAGGTTCTAGAGCTAATGAAATCCTGTCTTTTAGTTGCTGCTCGGGAAGGGGATGCGCATCCTCTTGGGGCTCTGCCTGTGGGGACCCTCATCAACAACGTGGAAAGTGAGCCAGGCCGGGGTGCCCAATATATCCGAGCTGCAGGTATGGGGAAAGGAGCTGCCTGGGTCCTATAGTTTGGAAAGGCAAGGAGAGTCTGAACCCATGGTTCCACATCTGGTACTGGCAGAGAAAATTAAAGAAAAAACAAGAAACATGAGGATGAAGATATGCATGTGTTTTGACCTAAAATGTAGCATGCATCCTTCTTTGTGTATCTGCTCCTAAAGAGCAAAGCAAGGGCAGCATGTGGGGTGTGGCCCCTGTGTAAATCCCTCTGCACCCCCGTTTTGTGGAGGGTGGCAAATCGGCTTCTTTCCCCAGGGACGTGTGGTGTGCTACTGCGGAAGGTGAATGGCACAGCCATTATCCAGCTGCCCTCTAAGAGGCAGATGCAGGTGTGTATGGGTATGGCTGGGAGGGGTCAGCAAAGGAGGAATTTTTGGAATATAACTTTCCTGCCTGGGGTAAGTCCCAGGTGTTTTATGATGCAAGGAACTGCCTTGAGCTGAGGCTGTCCTTTTCTGCCACATGACTTAGGTGTGCTTTATCGGATTGGCACCATAATTAATTTTTTTTTTTTTCCGAGACAGAGTCTTGCTCTGTCGCCCAGGCTGGAGTGCAGTGGCACAATCTTGGCTTACTGCAACCTCCACCTCCCAGGTTCTAGCAGTTCTCCTGCCTCAGCCTCCCGAGTAGCTGGGATTGCAGGCATGCACCACCACAGCTGGCTAATTTTTGTGTTTTAGTAGAGACGGGGTTTCACCATGTTGGCCAGGCTGGTCTCAAACTCCTTACCTCGTAATCCGCCCGCCTTGGCCTCCCAAAGTGCTGAGATTACAGGAGTGAGCCACCGCGCCTGGCCCTAATTTTTTTTGAGACAGGGTCTCTATTGCTTGAGTGCAGTGGCACAATCAGCTCACTGCAGCCTGAAACTCCTGGGTTCAAGCAATTCTGCCTCAGCCCCCCAAGTAGCTGGGACTACAGGCGCACGCCACTCTACCAGGCTAATTTTCATATTTTTGTAGAGGCAAGGTATCACTATGTTAGCCAGGCTGGTCTCAAACTCCTGAGCTCAAGCGATTTGCCTGCCTAGGCTCCCGAAGTGCTGGAATTACAGGTGTGACCCACTGCACCTGGTCCTGGCTAATATTTTTTATTTTTGTAGAGATGGGGGTCTCATTATGTTGCCCAGGCTGGTCTCGAACTTCTGAGCTCAAGTGATCCTCCAGCCTCGGCCTCCCAAAGTGCTGGGATTACCGGTGTGAGTCCTTGCGCCCAGCTCTTTGTTTTCAACTACCTAGTTCCTATTGTAGGACCTTCACTTAGCTTCAACCATCTGGTGCTTTTCCTTTCTCCTCTCTCTTCTCTCCTTGAGTCTAAGAAGCCCCCCAAGGGTTTTGCTGTCAACACTGTCAAGCTCTTTCCCCCACATTGTACAGAATCTCCATCTGTTTTCTCTGTCAGGTGCTGGAAACGTGCGTAGCAACAGTAGGCCGAGTATCCAACGTTGATCATAACAAACGGGTCATTGGCAAGGCAGGTCGCAACCGCTGGCTGGGCAAGAGGCCTAACAGTGGGCGATGGCACCGCAAGGGGGGCTGGGCTGGCCGAAAGATTCGGCCACTACCCCCTATGAAGAGTTACGTGAAGCTGCCTTCTGCTGCTGCCCAAAGCTGATATCCCTATACTCTAATAAAATGCCTCCCCCTCCTGTTTTAATCTGTTACTGGTTTTTTGCGGGAGGGGATGGTACAGACTGAACGTGGGGAAAAGAAGTAAAAAGTGTGGGAGGAAAAGAAAGTACAGGACACTGGGTCTGTCCCCATCCCAATTCCCTTACAGGTAATGGAGCCGGGGATGGAAATAAATGACGTCCACGGCCTTTTCCAGTTGTGACTGGGAAACGGGGAGGGCACTTCCGCAGGAGGGAGGACAAAAGGAAGAGGAAAGGGCGGTGCAGAGAAGGAGGTGCTGCGTCGCCAAGGTGGCACCCGCGGCTCCTCCCCGGCCCTTTCCCAGGGCCCCTAGCTTTCCGCTGGGTCCGGCGGAAATGAGCCGTGGCTTTTGGCTGGCGGAGCCGCTGACAGGGACCAGGTTCCACCCTGCCCCAGTGGCTGCCCACCCAGGCGGGTGCCGCTCTGTTCCGCAGAGGCACGCCCCTTCCCGTCTCTCCGTCTCGACCCCCTCACGGGGCCCAGGTGGGGCCCGAGTCACCGCCAGCATCTGTGCCGCGTCCCTTGCTCTGTGAAGGACAGGCCTCGCGCCAGGATCCCGGTGGACTTCTGAGGTGGCCAGAGCCCCGCCGCGGCCCCTTGCTCCTCCTCCCCTGCCCACTTGCCCATCGAGCCTCGCGCTCACCCAACCTCGGTTCCCCATCCTACCGTGCCTCGGGGTTCTAGTTTATGGGGCCTAATCCCCCCTCCCCCACTTTACCGCGCGCCCCTGGCTTCTCGGGTCTCCAAGCCTCGCGCCCCTCACCTACCTTGTCTGTGCACCCTGCACTGGGTCTCGCGGCGCCCCCACCAGCCCTTTTGTTCCAGTTGCTCCAGTTGCTCCAGTCAGGCGCCTCCAACCCACCAGTGCCTCATCCCAGTCCATCGCGCCTTGCCCTCCCACTCCACCACCAGTTCTCAGGTCTCTTAACTCTGCAATCTTGGGACTCTTAACTTGGGTCTCACACTCCCATGCTCCAATCCTTAGAGACAGCACCCCTTTCCACACACTCACGATCTCCCTCCCAAACATACCCCTCTGGGCTTCACATACCCCTAGGGTAGCTGCCTGTTCCAAGGCCTTGGGATTCACTTGTAACTCCAAGGCTGCCCTGCCTGCCCCCACTAGTCTGCCCACTGTTCCAAACCAACCCACACCAGGCCGCAGGGTCTTGGGGACCTTCCTTTTAGCCCCCAAATTTTGTGTTCTTTCACAACAAAACACCCCAGTGTTCTCTGCTTAGGCCTGCCCCAACTCAGCGTGCAGCATGCAACTCCTGGGCCTGGCTACCCCGCCTGACAGCTGTTGCCATTTGCTTCCCCACCTCCTGGATGTCTTTGATTTTCTGACCTCTCCTTACTCTAGCTTGTCTGTTCTGTTTTCCTTGTGTGCTCCAGGTGCCAGGATGGTGGGGGAACTCCGCTACAGGGAATTCAGGGTGCCCCTGGGGCCTGGCTTACATGCCTATCCTGATGAGCTGATCCGCCAGCGAGTGGGCCATGATGGGCATCCTGAGTACCAGATCCGTTGGCTCATCCTGCGGCGTGGCGATGAGGGGGACGGGGGCTCTGGCCAAGTGGACTGCAAGGCTGAGCACATCCTGCTGTGGATGTCCAAGGATGAGATCTATGCCAACTGCCACAAGATGCTGGGCGAGGATGGCCAGGTCATCGGGCCCTCCCAGGAGTCTGCAGGGGAGGTTGGGGCCCTGGACAAATCTGTGCTGGAGGAGATGGAAACTGATGTGAAGTCCCTCATTCAGAGAGCCCTTCGGCAGCTGGAGGAGTGTGTGGGCACCATCCCTCCTGCTCCTCTACTTCACACTGTCCACGTGCTCAGCGCCTATGCCAGCATCGAGCCCCTCACTGGGGTATTCAAGGACCCAAGGGTCCTGGACTTGCTCATGCACATGTTGAGTAGTCCCGATTATCAGATTCGCTGGAGCGCAGGCCGGATGATACAAGCCCTGTCCTCCCATGATGCTGGTGAGGGGCAGTGTGGGGAGGAAGGGAAAGCAGAAGGGCTGGGTCGGCTCAGGGACTCACAGGACACTGTGGCAGGAGCCTCTGATCTCATCAGTACGTAAATGATTCTGTTGCCCTTCTCTTAGAGTTGGAAGAAAAGGAGGTGGGAATGGGAGTGAGGGTGGGGGTTATCTGCCAAAAGAGGAAAGACTATCTTCAATAACCTCATATTAATTAGTTGCTTTTTATGCAAAGGAAGAATTTACAGTTTAGACTATTGTAGATGGTGTTTATGTGCGTGTGTGTATGTGTATAAGTTAGCAAATTTTAGCTTTTGAAGCAAATCAGTTCTTTCCTATTGTGTGGTGGCAAAAGGATTGGATTGAAAGAATAGAGGGTCTAAGATTTCTAGGAAGGGTGAGATTAGGGAGAAGTTACCAATTGGGATGTGGGTTACAGGGACCCGGACTCAAATCCTTCTGTCACTGAGCCAACAAGAAGCCATTGAGAAACACCTGGATTTTGACAGCCGCTGTGCTCTGCTAGCACTGTTTGCACAGGCCACGCTCTCTGAACATCCCATGTCTTTCGAGGGCATTCAGCTACCACAGGTAACCTTTGGGGGTGTAAGGTAGGGGGAGCTTGTGAACAAGATCTAGGGACCAGGCCTTTGCACCTATCTACAGAGCATGGTATGGAGAGAGGGTCTTAAACTGGGACAAGGTGGATGTAGGCCAAAGGTTGTATCCCACAGGTCCCAGGAAGGGTGCTCTTCTCCCTGGTGAAGCGGTATTTGCATGTCACCTCGCTCCTGGATCAGCTGAACAACAGTGCTGCGGAGCCAGGAGCCCAGAACACCTCTGCTCCTGAGGAGTTGAGTGGGAAGAGGGGTCAACTGGAGCTGGAGTTCAGTATGGCCATGGGCACCCTGATCTCGGAGCTGGTGCAAGCCATGCGCTGGGACCAGGCCACAGACAGACCAAGGAGCTCAGCACGGTCCCCTGGTTCCATTTTCCAGCCTCAGCTGGCAGATGTGAGCCCAGGGCTCCCCACTGCCCAGGCTCAGCCCTCCTTCAGGAGGTCAAGACGTTTTCGCCCTCGTTCTGAGTTCGCAAGTGGCAATACCTATGCCTTGTATGTGCGGGACACACTGCAGCCGGGGATGCGAGTGCGGATGCTGGATGATTATGAGGAGATCAGTGCTGGGGATGAGGGTGAATTTCGGCAGAGCAACAACGGCGTGCCTCCTGTGCAGGTGAGTGGCATATGGTGGTGGGACACTATTAGGGGTCTATTTGGGGTGGGGCAGCGTTGGGACTTCCATACAGAGGGGCTCCAGCAGGCCACCCAAAGAGAAAGCTTTCTATAAGATTGGGATGGTGAAAAAGAGTCAGTAGTTGAGAGGAGGGCCATTCTGAGAGCTGGAAAAATCTGGGTTTAGGAGGCTGTGAAGTCAAGAAGACTCACACTCAGGAAGAAACTGATATAGCCAGACTCCTCCAAAGGTCAGGGTCAGGGAGATGGAGTGGTAGAGGCCAGAAGGAAGTGTGGGGGCATAAGCTGTGAAAGATAGGGTGAGAGGAGAGACAGGTCCATCCCCCAAAGGAAAGGGCATCCTTTGTGTGTGTGTGTGTGTGTGTGTGTGTGTGTGTGTGTGTGTTTATTCTCCATATGCTGCTGTTTTGTTATATGAAGGTTTTTCTAAAACCTGGCCAGGTGGTCACCCTGAGGGCTATAAGTCCTCAGTACTGGGCCACAGCCAGTCATTAGTGAGTCCTCCCTTCCCCTTCCCTCTCTTTCTTTCCCTATCCTCCAGGTATTGTGGGAGTTAACAGGCCGCACCTATTGGGTGCACTGGCACATGCTGGAGATCTTGGGCTTTGAGGAAGACATTGAGGACATGATTGAGGCTGATGAGTACCAAGGGGCGGTGGCCAGTAGAGTCCTGGGTAGAGGTGAGCTCAGGGAGGAAGCAAGGGTCAGCTCTGAGAAGAGTAACGGTGGTCCTGCTCAGTTGCTAGTGACATCCCTGTGCCCCTCGGCCCATTTCCACAGCCCTGCCCGCCTGGCGCTGGAGGCCCATGACGGAACTCTATGCTGTGCCTTATGTGCTGCCTGAGGATGAGGACACTGAGGAGTGTGAACACCTGACCCTGGCTGAGTGGTGGGAACTCCTCTTCTTCATCAAGAAGCTGGATGGACCTGACCATCAGGAGGTTCTCCAGATCCTCCAGGAGAACCTAGATGGGGAGGTAGAGCCAGCCTGGAGGCACTCAGAGGTTGGAGGACTCTATTGCAAGGGCTGGACTGTATAGAGCATTTGAAAGGCTCAGGATGAAAAGTGGAGGTCAGAGAGTGGAAGGGGCTGCAGAGGAGGGGTCTGGAATTTTCAGAGGTGGGAGAGGCTGTTGAGCTGTTTGGGAGGAGCCAGCTGCCAGCCGTGAGAAGATCAGGATGGAGGGTATGTGTGCAGAGAGAGCCCCACCCCTACCAAGTGCTCCCTGGGGCCTGTGTGCCGGCAGGGCTGTCTGCAATGAGAGCGTCTCCTTGATGGCAGATTCTGGATGATGAGATCCTAGCTGAATTGGCCGTGCCCATAGAATTGGCCCAGGACTTGCTGCTGACTCTGCCACAGCGACTCAATGACAGTGCCCTCAGGGACCTGATCAACTGCCGTGTCTACAAGAAGTATGGGCCTGAAGCCCTAGCAGGGCACCCAGCCTACTCATCCCTTCTAGAAGCCCAACAAGATGTCCTCCTGCAAGCTCAGGCCCAGGTTAAGGACTCAGAAAATGCAGCCAAAGTGGAAGGTGGGTGCCAGACACAGCAGCTGAGCCGACACACCTTCAGGGCATTAGCACAGGAGAGACGTCTGTGCTGATTTTTATGCAATCCTTTTTGGAAGTGATGCCACCTTAGAATCTGCAACTTAGAGAGAAGCAACAAATGGAGAAGCGGGCACTGTGTTCCCTCAAAGAATGAAGGGGATGTAAAGTTAGAAAATTGCAAGATATTTTTGAAAACTTATAAAAGCCTCCACATTTAGCTTTTTTTGTTGTAGAGAAACATACTCCATGCTTTGAAATAAAGGGAAGTACTCTCCTGTTTGCAGATGAGGCTACTTTGCTATTTTAAGAATACAAAGGCCAGGTGCGGTGGCTCATACCTGTAATCCCAGCTCTTTGGGAGGCCTAGGTGGGCAGATCATAAGGTCAGGAGATTGAGATCATCCTGCCTAGCAGGATTTTAGTCTCTACTAAAAATACAAAAAAAAATTAGCCGGGCGTGGTAGTGGGCGCCTGTAGTCCCAGCTACTTGGGAGGCTGAGGCAGGAGAATGGTGTGAACCCAGGAGGCGGAGGTTGCAGTGAGCTGAGATGGCACCACTGCACTCCAGCCTGGGCGACAGAGCGAGACTCCATCTCAAAAAAAAAAAAAAAGGAGGCCGGGCGCGGTGGCTCAAGCCTGTAATTCCAGCACTTTGGGAGGCCGAGACGGGCAGATCACGAGGTCAGGAGATCGAGACCATGCTGGCTAACACAGTGAAACCCCGTCTCTACTAAAAAATACAAAAAACTAGCCAGGCGAGGTGGCTGGCGCCTGTAGTCCCAGCTACTCGGGAGGCTGAGGCAGGAGAATGGCATAAACCCGGGAGGCGGAGCTTGCAGTGAGCTGAGATCCGGCCACTGCACTCCAGCCCAGGTGACAGAGCAAGACTCCGTCTCAAAAA
>NC_045438.1:125773677-125786135 GCF_002776525.5 Piliocolobus tephrosceles
AAAAAAAAAAAAATATATATATATATATATATATATATATATAATTTGTCATAAAACTGTCTTACAAGGACATTAAGAGATTAGATCCCCAAACCTAACTTTTGGGGGGGGTTAAAAAATTTAAAACATTTTTTAGGAGAAATTAGAGAAAAAGATTGAGAGTTATGAATCTATTTCTGAGCCTTCACATTACTAACAATGGCCAATTCCTGTGACTCTCCTCTTCCTGTAGCAAAAGAACCCCTATCTCAGAGTCCCAACACTCCCCTGCAGCATCTCGTGGAGGATTATGGTCCAGCTGGGAAAATCCTCCTGGATCTAGAGCAAGCCCTCAGCTCAGAGGGGACGCAGGAGAACAAGGTCAAGCCACTCCTGCTGCAGCTGCAGCGGCAGCCCCAGCCCTTCCTGGCACTGATGCAGAGCCTGGACACTCGAGACACTAACAGGGCCCTGCACCTGACTGTGCTGAGGTAAGAGCGTGGTGACAGGTGGGATCTCTGAGGGCAAAGGGGGTCTATGAGGCTGGCTGCACATTTCTCTGCCCCCAGAATCCTGAAGCAGCTGGTAGACTTCCCTGAGGCACTGCTGCTCCCCTGGCACGAGGCCGTGGATGCCTGCATGGCCTGCCTGCGGTCCCCAAACACTGATCGAGAGGTACCCCTGCCTTGCTCTGGGGAGAGGCTGGGGGAGAGGATAAAGGCAGCCACTGGCAAGGCACACCCACTGGGCAAGGCTCTGGAGGGTGTGATAGAGCCTTTGGGCTCTTAGTTTGAGTTTTGCTTTTAAAATTGAATTTTATTTTTTTTAAATAGGTAATACATTCACATGGTTCACAAATCAAAACGCTCTAACAAGGTATACACTGAGAATTCTTGCTCTCACCCAAATCCCTGTTCTCCCAGTGTCCCCCACACACCCCTTACTGGTAATTACTTGTATTAATTTATGTATCATTCCCATGTTCCCTTATGCAAATATAAGCAAACCCAAATGTGTGATCTTGCCACTCTCTTTTTCGCACAAAAGGATATGGAGATACTATTACATAGAACATTAAGAGCGTCAATAGCTCCATTTTTGGCTGGTCCTGTGGGAGAAAGGGGGATGAAGAACACAGAGGGCCCATCACATACCAGAGTCCCCTGCAAGAGCTACAGAGAAGTCCTGGGCACAGAAGGCTTCAGAAGGGCTCAGAGAACTAGGGTCATGGTGACAGTAGGTGTTTGCAGTGTGGCTGTATTTTTGGCTGTTACGTAGAATTTACTTTCTAAGGCAGGCTCATTGGGTATACACACAAACCCAGTCCCTGTCAGTCCCTTCCCAGCCATCCAGATGTCTGTGCCTGAACATCTCAAAATACAGCCCTATAACTGTTTTTTTGGGACAGTGGGGCCTGGATGAAAGAACCCAGGCATGCTCTCTGCAGTTTTTGTCAATATAATCAGCAGCCTAGAACCCTAGAGTAGCAGGGCATCTTGTGCCCTCTTCCATTTTGGTTTGTTTTCAGTTCTCTAACCACCTGGCTCTTGTGTCTCCCCATCCCTGTCTTTTCATTTCCTCACTCTGCCTTGCTCACTGTAGCACCCCCAGCACCTAGTACACAGTGGGTACCTGCTACTGCAGATGCCCTTGCAGCCCTCGCCCTGTCATTCATCTCCTCCTTTATGTCCCCACCCAGGTGCTCCAGGAGCTGATTTTCTTCCTGCACCGCCTGACCTCAGTGAGCAGGGACTATGCCGTGGTGCTGAATCAGCTGGGAGCAAGAGACGCCATCTCCAAGGCCCTGGAAAAGCACCTGGGAAAGCTGGAGCTGGCTCAGGAGCTGCGGGACATGGTGTTCAAGTGTGAGAAGCATGCCCACCTCTACCGCAAACTCATCACCAACATCCTGGGAGGCTGCATCCAGGTCAGGAGGAAGGGGAGCTTGTGGGCTCAGAGCAGCATCAGAATATGAAACCCAAGCAGTGGCGGGCAAGGGCTGTGTTCCCATGGCTGGAACAACAGGTGACTCTAGTGACCCTGGGACATTTGTTTCCCTGCCCCTCTTCCCCGTCTGGGGCTGCTCTGCTGGTGCTGTAGAGGAAGTCCCACTGCTGCTTGGTCTCTCCTTCATCCATGTTTCCATGTGTCTCTCCGTGTTCCTCCTGCCCCTGTGCCCCTTCTCTCTGATGTTCTGGCTGCAGATGGTGCTGGGCCAGATTGAAGACCACAGACGATCCCACCGGTCCATCAACATCCCTTTCTTTGATGTGTTCCTCAGATACCTATGCCAGGGTTCGTGCCTGTTGCCCTATTGCTCCATCTCCCCACACCTATGTTTGTTTCCCCTCTACACCCTACCTGGCTGTGACCACCACCCATTCCCACTTACCCCCAGGCTCCAGTGTGGAAGTGAAGGAGGACAAGTGCTGGGAGAAGGTGGAGGTGTCCTCCAACCCGCACCGGGCCAGCAAGCTGACAGACCACAATCCCAAGACCTACTGGGAGTCCAACGGCAGCGCCGGCTCCCACTACATCACCCTGCACATGCACCAGGGCGTCCTCATCAGGTAACGCTCCCACGCATGTGCTTTGCCACACACCTACACTTTCCTGTGACGCCCCTGTGTTTGCTTATGGGGAAGCACCACCCCCCTGGACTTGGCCATGGGCCCTGTCTGCAAGTTCCAAATGGTTTTTCCTCCCCACTCCCAGGCAACTGACTCTGCTTGTGGCTAGCGAGGACTCAAGCTACATGCCGGCCCGAGTGGTGGTGTGTGGGGGTGATAGCACTAGCTCTCTTCACACGGAACTCAACTCGGTAGGGCCCCAGGGCCATTAGCCATTACCCCACCCCTCACAGGATCTTCCCTCCTGCTTCGATCTGGCCCTATCCTACTTTTTTCTACTCCCACCTGTCTTGAGCCCCACAGAAAGTAGTGTCCTTTATCCCTGTGCTTGTGCCACCAGGCCCCAAACAGTGAGGGTGGACAATGAGGATAGCTTTTTCAGGACCCTACACATCCCAGGGCTGGGGAAGGGAGGGAAACAGTGAGGGGACTGGAGCCTACAGCCAACTTGGCTCAGCACTCCCATCTGCACATGTGGAGGTGACAGCCTTCTCTGCCCCCTGCCAGGTGAATGTGATGCCCTCTGCCAGCCGGGTGATCCTCCTGGAGAACCTGACCCGCTTCTGGCCCATCATCCAGATCCGCATAAAGCGCTGCCAGCAGGTGGGGCTAGGGATGTGGGGTGTGGCCCTGGGTAGGGAGCTTTGAGCCCCATAAACGGGCAGATCTTGAGCCAGAGGACCAGCCTGGGTCTCAAGCAGCTCCAGGTATGAGGCTCGAGGGCATAGCTGACCCCAGCCCATCCCAAGGAGGGTGTGGGGCAAGTGAAGATAGTCCTGTGTGTGTTTCAGGGTGGCATTGATACGCGCATTCGGGGGTTAGAGATCCTAGGCCCCAAGCCTACGTTCTGGCCAGTGTTCCGGGAGCAACTCTGTCGTCACACACGCCTCTTCTACATGGTTCGGGCGCAGGCCTGGAGCCAGGACATGGCAGAGGACCGCAGGAGCCTCCTGCACCTGAGTTCTAGGTGTGTGAGAGTGTGCGTGTATGCTTGTGTCTGTGGGAAAGGTAAGGCTATTGCAAATAGCTGGCAGGCGGGGATCCATGGAAGCTGTGAAATGGAGGTTTAATATGCGTGGGGAGGGGGCTGGAGTGTTCTGAGCTGTGGGAGGGGAAAAAGGATAAAGAGAAGAAATTTCTTCAGTGGGCTGGGAATAGGATATACCAGTTAGCACAGGGCAGTTTTGAAGTACCAGGAGGGCCTTCAGTTTGAGTGCTGGGGGTTAACTGGCAGTCTTAGGCAGGGTGGACACTGAGATAACACATACCTCAAGCCCCTGACACCTGCCTCCTCCATTCTCACCCCCAGACTGAACGGGGCCCTGCGCCAGGAGCAGAATTTTGCTGACCGCTTCCTCCCTGACGACGAGGCTGCCCAAGCTCTGGGCAAGACCTGCTGGGAGGCCCTGGTCAGCCCCGTGGTGCAGAACATCACCTCCCCTGGTAACCATGCTGACACCTGGACCCATTACTATCTCAGGGCTTGGCTCCACTAATTAGCTCCTTCTTGCTCTACCCTAGAACCACCTGGATTATGTTCTGGCCCTTTTGGCACCTGCATTTGTAATCCCAGTGCCGTCTTCTCATAGCCCAGGGGCTGCCCCCTTTCCTATGTCTCTCAAGTGTCAGCTGACACCATAAGTACAGAAGGTACCTTGTTACCCACTCCCTTGTATCATTCTTTTCATATCTTTTTTTTTTTTTTTTTGAGACGGAGTTTCACTCTTGTTACCCAGGCTGGAGTGCAATGGCGCGATCTCAGCTCACCGCAACCTCTGCCTCCCGGGTTCAAGCAATTCTTTTGCCTCAGCCTCCTGAGTAGCTGGGATTACAGGCATGTGCCACCATGCCTGGCTTATTTTATTTTATTTTATTTTTATTTTTTTGAGACAGAGTTTCGCTCTTATTGCCTAGGCTGGAGTGCAATGGCGCAATCTCGGTTCACTGCAACCTCCACCTCCAGGGTTAAGCAATTCTCCTTCATCAGCCTCCTGAATAGCTGGGATTACAGGCATGGGCCACCACGCCCGGCTAATTTTGTATTTTTAGTAGAGATGGGATTTCTCCATGTTGGTCAGGCTGGTCTTGAACCCCCAACCTCCGGTGATCCACCCGCCTCTGTCTCACAAAGTGCTGGGATTACAGGCGTGAGCCACCGCATCCGACCCACACCTAGCTAATTTTATATTTTTTAGTAGTGATGGAGTTTCTCCATGTTGTCAGGCTGATCTTGAACTCCTGACCTCAGGTGATCCGCCCACCTCAGCCTCCCAAAGTGCTGGGATTATAGGCATGTGCCACCGCGCCTGGCCTTTTCTATTTTTTTAATGTTTATTATTTTTTATTATTATTAGTTTTTTGAGACGGAGTCTCACTCTGTCGCCCAGGCTGGAGTGCAGTGGTGTGATCTTGGCTCACTGCAAACTCCTCCTCCCACGTTCATGCCATTCTCCGGCCTCAGCTTCCCAAGTAGCTGGGACTACAGGCACCCGCCACCACACCTGGCTTATTTTGTATTTTTAGTAGAGACGGGGTTTCACCGTGTTAGCCAGGATGGTCTTGATCTCCTGACCCTGTGATCCGCCCACGTCGGCCTCCCAAAGTGCTGGGATTACAGGTGTGAGCCACTGCGCCCAGCCTGTTTATTTATTATTTTTAAAGATGGGGTCCTGCTATGTTGACCAGGCTGGGCTCAAACTCCTGGCCTCAAGTAGTCCTCTCATTTCAACCTCCCAAAGTGCTGGGATTACAGGTATAAACCACCCTACCTGGCTCCTCCCTTGTATCATTTCGTCCAGTTGCTCTATCTCTACACTGCTGTTCAGCCCAACCTCTCCCACTTCCCTACAGACATGGCTGTGCCTTTTTCTCACCCTCTAGATGAGGATGGCGTTAGCCCCCTGGGTTGGCTGCTGGAACAGTACCTGGAGTGTCAGGAAGCTGTCTTCAACCCCCAGAGCCGCGGCCCAGCTTTCTTCTCGCGGGTGCGCCGACTCACTCACCTGCTGGTGCATGTCGAGCCCTGCGAGGCACCCCCTCCTGTGGCGGCCACTCCTCGGCCCAGTGAGTAGTGGGGATCCAGGTGGGGAGCTCTAGTCAAGAGCATTTTCCTGGGCCCCACGTGTACACCACAGGCTTCTATCCATCCCCATCCTTCCCCTCCCTATGGGCTCAGCCTGTTCATCTTCCAGGTTTGTGTCACCTCCCATCCATGAACATCACTTTGGGTGGCAGCATGTCAGGAAAGGCCTCAGGGCACCCCCTTGGATAGCAACTGGAGTGGAGGGGCTGCCCACTCCTTGCCTCTGCCACTTTCTTGATCTCCACAGAGGGCAGAAACAGAAGCCACGACTGGAGTTCCTTGGCTACCCGGGGCCTTCCAAGCAGCATCATGAGAAACCTGACGCGCTGTTGGCAAGCCGTGGTGGAGAAGCAGGTGGGCAGGAGCAGGCCTGGGGGAGAGAGGGGACACCATAATGGTGGCATGTTGGGTTGTGTCTTCATGCTCCTGCCCCTTCCTTCCAGGTGAACAATTTTCTGACCTCATCCTGGAGGGATGATGACTTTGTGCCACGCTACTGTGAGCAATTTAATATTCTGCAGAACTCAAGCTCTGAACTGTTTGGGCCGCGGGCAGCCTTCTTGCTGGCGCTGCAGAATGGCTGTGCGGGAGCCTTGCTGAAGCTCCCTTTTCTCAAAGCTGCCCATGTAAGCCTCCACCCTTGCCTCATCCTTGGGTCTCTTCCTACAAACCCTTCCTCACCTCCTCCAAATGACCCACCCTTCCATTCCCATTCTATGATGAACATATGTTAGTATATAGCCATGTTATAAGAAGTTTAAAAAATTGGCTGGGTGTGGTGGCTCACGCCTGTAATCCCAGCACTTTGGGAGGCCAAGGTGGGTGGATCACGAGGTCAGGAGATCGAGACCCTCCTGGCTAACATGGTGAAACCCCGTCTCTACTAAAAATTAAAAAAATCAGCTGGGTGTGGTGGCACACGCCTGAAGTCCCAGCTACTCAGGAGGGCAAGACAGGAGAATCGCTTGAACCTGGGAGGCGGAGGTTGCAGTGAGCCAAGATCATGCCATTGCACTCCAGCTTGGGTGACAGAGCAAGACTTGGTCTCAAAAAAAAAAAAAAAAGAAGTTTAAAAAATAAATAGTGGCCAGTTGTGGCAGCTCACACTTGTAATCCCAGCACTTTGGGAGGCTGAGGCAGGCAGATCACCTGAGATCAGGAGTTTGAGGCCAGCCTGGCCAACATGGCCAAACCCCATCTCTACTAAAATTACAAAAATTAGCCAGGCATGGTGGCACATGCCTGTAGTCCCAGCTCCTTGGGAGGCTGAGGCAGGAGAATCATTTGAACCCAGGAGGTGGAGGTTGCAGTTAGCCGAGATTACACCACTGCACTCCAGCTTGGGTGACAGAGCTAGACTCATCTCAAAAACAAAACAAAACGAAAACCACAATTGATAAACTAAAATGCAAGAAGCACCCTGGAAAGCAGGGTAAAGAGCAGCAGGAGCATGAGGCTCCTTGTGTAGCCTCCAGTCCTAGTTTATCAGTAACTAGGCTCAATCTCGGCTCAGCACAACCTCCGCTTCCCGGGTTTAAGCAATTCTTCTGCCTCGGCCTCCCAAGTAGCTGGGATTATAGGCACAGGCCACCATAAAAATTAGCCTGGCCAATTTTTGTATTTTTAATAGAGACAAGAGTTTCACCACGTTGGTCAGGCTGGTCTCGAACTCCTGACCTCGTGATCTACCCACCTTGGCCTCCCAAAGTGCTGAGATTACAGGCGTGAGCCACCACTCTTTTCCCTTCCCTTTCCCTTCCCTTCCCTCTTTTTTTCTCTCTCCTTTCTTTTTTTTTTTTTTTTTTCTCTCCCTCTCTCTCTTTCTTTTCTTTCTTTCCTTCTTTCTTGACAGGGCCTTACTCTCTCCCAGACTGGGGTGCAGTGGTGCAGTCACAGCTCACTGCAGCTTCAACCTCTTGGGCTCAGGTGGTCCTCCCAGCCTCCTGGGTAGCTGGGACCATAGGCATGTGCCACCATGCCCAGCTAATTTTTTTTGTATTTTTAGTAGAGACAGGGTTTTGCCATGTTGCCCAGGCTGGTCTCCAACTCCTGGGCTCAAGCCATCTGCCTGTCTCGGCCTCCCAAAGTGCTGGAATTACAGGCGTGAACTGCGCCTGGCCTTATTTTCTCATTTTGAATGATTATTATTAGTTTGAATTTTTAGACACAATGTAAAAAGACACTTTCCATAATTAATATTGCTAATTTGTACAATGGTTAGTGATCGTATATAATAGTTGTATGAAAGCATCAACCACCTTAGGAAGCTGCCAGCATTCATATCTACTTTCCAGAGCCTCATCCCTCCTCCCCACTCACCTGCTCTGCTTGCTTATTCATGGCTTTCCTGTGCTCTGCCATTACTCAGGTGAGTGAGCAGTTCGCCCGGCACATTGACCAGCAGATCCAGGGCAGCCGGATCGGTGGAGCCCAGGAAATGGAGAGGCTGGCACAGCTGCAGCAGTGCCTGCAAGCTGTCCTGATTTTCTCCGGCCTGGAGATAGCTACTACCTTTGAGCATTATTACCAGTGAGTGTGGACCTAGGGAGCGGGAGCTGGCGGGAGGCAGGATGATGGTGGAAGAGCCAGCTCATGGGCCTGGAAGTCTGGGATAGAGCCAGGCTGGAGCCTTGGAGTGGGAGGCTGGGCCACACTGGTGCCCACACTGAAGCTTGGCCCGGGCTGCATGCACTGTAGGCACTACATGGCGGACCGTCTCCTGGGCGTGGTCTCGAGCTGGCTGGAGGGTGCCGTGCTGGAGCAGATTGGTCCCTGCTTCCCCAACCGCCTCCCCCAGCAGATGTTGAAGAGCCTGAGCACCTCTAAGGAGCTGCAGCGCCAGTTCCACGTCTACCAGCTCCAGCGGCTGGATCAGGAACTCCTAAAGCTGGAGGATACAGAGAAGAAAATACAGGTGAGTGCCTTGGAAGGGATGAGCAAATGAGAGGGTAGGGGGAAGACAGGCGTGGAGCAGACTAGAGGAGGCCATGGCATCTGGGAACCCTGTGCTCCTTCAGGTAGGCCATGGGGCCAGTGGCAAGGAGTACAAGAGCGAGAAGGAAGAGGGAGCTGGGGCAGCAGCAGCGGTGGATGTGACAGAGGGAGAGGAGGAAGAGGAGGAGAATGAGGACCTCTACTATGAAGGGGCAATGCCAGAAGTGTCTGTGCTTGTCCTGTCCCGACACTGCTGGCCTGTTGCCTCAATCTGCCACACATTGAACCCCAGAACCTGCCTGCCCTCCTACCTGAGGGGCACTTTGAACAGATACTCCAACTTCTACAACAAGAGTGAGTAGCCAGGCAGAGGGGACTGGGGAGAGGGTGGGCTGCTAGGAAAGGACCTGGGGTTGGGGGCAGACCCTGATGTTGGGAGGGTTGATGTGAAAAGAGATGGTCTGTAGCTGGACACAGGGCTCACGCCTGTAATCCTAACACTTTGGGAGGCCGAGGTGGGTGAATCACTTGAGGTCAGGAGTTCGAGACCAGCCTGGCCAACATGGTGAAACCTCGTCTCTGCTAAAAATACAAAAATTAGCTGGGTGTGGTGGTGCATGCCTGTAGTCCCAGCTACTCGGGAGGCTGAGGCAGGAGAATCACTTCAACCCACAAGCGGAGGTTGCAGTGAGCCAAGATCGTGCCACTACACTCTAGCCTGGGTGACAGTGAGACTCCATCTCAAAAAGAAAAAAAAAAGAGTTGGTCTTTTAATTTAAATTTTTAATTTTTGTTTTTATAGATTCAGGGAGAGATAGTCTTTAGGGATAAGAATTTCCTAGGCCATGGGAAAAACAGTGGTTTTGAGAAGAAAGGGCAGGAGCTTGGTGGCTGAGGGTGGCAGGTGCTGTCAGATACCTGATCCCCAGATCATTGTCTTTTCTGTTTTAAAATAGGACCTGGGAATCTCTTTGTGGGTGACGGGGAGGATGGAGGCAGAAGGCAACTGAGGCCACCAGGAAGGAGTGTCTGGCTCCTTCCTGGTCAGTCACCTGTCATCCTAAACTCCCCACTGGGGGCTGATCCCTGAGCTGGCAGCAACACAGGACGGGGAAGACGCTCAGACCTGTGGTCAGGGAGCCCCCTAATAGGGGAGACATTGTTTCCTGTCACAATATTCCAGCTTGATAAGAGCCCCAGTCCTTCCTCCCTTCATGGTTTTGTCTCCCTAAAAACACATGGGGCAATCCTCGAAGGCACTGATGAGAACCTGCCTGGCACCAGGCTAGGCATAGGATAGCTCCCAGATACCGGAGGCTCACCATGGAGGCAGGCCCAGAGAAGGCCGAGATCTGGAAGCTCAGACCAGGAGCCCCAGTGTCCATAAATGCTGGGGTCACACGCCCTGTAGAGATCAACAGAGCTTGACCACGTGCACCCTCCCTCCAACACTAACTCCCTCCTTTCCCCTGCTCTTTGTCTCCCTCCCCCTTCCTGGTACATCACCAGGTCAGAGCCACCCTGCCCTCGAGCGAGGCTCACAGAGGCGACTGCAGTGGACGTGGCTGGGCTGGGCTGAGCTGCAGTTTGGGAACCAGACCCTGCATGTGTCCACTGTGCAGATGTGGCTACTGCTGTATCTCAACGACCTGAAGGTGGTCCAGCCCCGCTGCACCTCTCTCCTGTCTCCCACTTTGTCCCGTGCCTCTCTTCCTGAAACCTTGACTCCCTCTGCTTCTTCCCTCTATCCTCTTCTCTCCACTCCTTGGGGAGGCCCTGAATGTCTCCCATCTGTTCTCTGAAGGCGGTCTCTGTAGAGAGTCTGCTGGCGCTCTCAGGGCTCTCCGCAGACATGCTTAATGAGGCGATTGGGCCCCTCACCTCTTCAAGAGGCCCCCTGGACCTTCATGAGCAAAAGGATATACCAGGAGGTATGCACTTAGGGCCAGAGGGGCCTCTGCTCTGAGGCAGGGCCAGGCTTCTCATGGGCTCTCCACTGAGTGAGTGATCGGTGTTTATTTCAGGGGTCCTCAAGATTCGAGATGGCAGCAAGGAACCCAGGTCGAGATGGGACATTGTGCGGCTCATCCCACCTCAGACGTACCTGCAAGCTGAGGGTGAAGAGGGCCGGAACTTGGAGAAGAGACGGAATCTTCTGAACTGCCTCATCGTCCGAATCCTCAAGGCCCATGGGGATGAGGGGCTGCACATTGACCAGCTTGTCTGTCTGGTAGGCAGGGGTGGGCACAGTGGGTGATGGATCTTTGCTGGGGTTGGGGGAGCAGTCTACAGAACAAGGTAGATCCACGTGTGGTGAAGCACGTGGTTCACTATGTAGCCTATAGGAGTGTGAGGAGTGAAGTCGGGATGCACCTGGTGTCCTTGGGGCATCCTGTCCTAGCAGCCTGTGGTTGGAGTGGAAGCTCAAGCAAGGAGGGGTCAGCTGCCTCTAACCTACCGCTTCTCCCTTCCTCCCCCACACCAGGTGCTGGAAGCTTGGCAGAAGGGCCCATGTCCTCCCAGGGGTTTGGTCAGCAGCCTTGGTAGGGGGTCTGCCTGCAGCAGCACTGACGTCCTCTCCTGCATCCTGCACCTCCTGGGCAAGGGCACGCTGAGACGCCATGATGACCGGCCGCAGGTGCTGTCCTATGCAGTCCCTGTGACTGTCATGGAGCCTCACACCGAGTCCCTGAACCCAGGCTCCTCAGGCCCCAACCCACCCCTCACCTTCCATACCCTGCAGATTCGCTCCCGGGGTGTGCCCTATGCCTCCTGCACTGCCACCCAGAGCTTCTCTACCTTCCGGTAGCCCTGGACTTGGGGTCAGGGGAAGATAGAGCTGGAGCTTTTACAGAAATAAAACCCGAGAGTTTGATTATATGACGTGTGTTTGGCAACTGCTAGAGATTTGAGCGGGGAGGTGGCGGGGGCTTTCCCAGCTGGTGAGGAAGGAGCCTTTGGCACTGAGTCTATTGCACGATATGCCAAGGGTCTTGTTAGGGTGAGGATGGTAGACTGGGAGAAAGGCAGAGGGAGTCAGGTGCGATTTAGCACCCCCTCTAGGCAGAGAGATTGAGGGGACCAGGCAGGATGATGGCACTCAGCCCCTTCTCAGAGGGTGTGTGGTCAGAAGTGCTTTCATCTGGCAGGCTGGAGATCCAAGCCCAACTTGGCCACTCACCAGATGGTTTGTAACTTGGGCAGATTATCAAGCAGGGCTTAGTTCTCCTCGTTTGTGGAACTGGCCCAGTCACTGTAGGACTCCGACAAGTAACAGGTATGGAAGCATTTGACATGGTGAATAAAGGCATTGCCAGTGAGTCCCTATTTTGGCTACCACTCCCAGCAGTGAATGTGGTTCCTTGGTGCCTTCCCTAAGTAAGACTGACATGATGAAGGTGAGGTCAGTGACCCCTGTGGCCACTGCAGGCACCCAGCAACCTGAATGCGTATTCCATCTGATGGCGTAGGCTCAGAAAGTTGTAGCACAGTTCTTACTTTCACAAGCTCCTCCGTTTTGCCCCTTTCTTCCACTCCTTTGCCTCCACCCCTTCTCTGTCCCTGCAGAGATGCACACGCTGTCATCAAACTCCTACCCCTTGATTCTCAAAATGAGGGATTTGGAAGAACAAGAAGAAAGAAAGAAAGAGAGAGAGAGAAGGAAGGAAGGAAGGAAGGAAGGAAGGAAGGAAGGAAGGAAGGGAGGAAGGGAGGAAGGGAGGAAGGGAAAGGAAGAAAGAAAGAGAGAGAGAAAGAAAGAGAAAGAGAGAGAGAGAAAGAGAAAGAAAGAGAAAGAAAGAAAGAGAAAGAAAGAAAGAAAGAAAGAAAGAAAG
>NC_045438.1:125786145-125818817 GCF_002776525.5 Piliocolobus tephrosceles
AAAGAAAGAAAGAAAGAAAGAAAGAAAGAAAGAAAGAAAGAAAGAAAAAAACTCCTACCCCTGCAGGCACGGCGCTATATGCACCTTTAGTCCCAGCTACTCGGGAGGCTGAGGTAGGAGGATCGCTTGAGCCCAGGAGTTCTGGGCTGCAGTGTGCTCTGCCATTCGGGTATCTGCACCAAGTTCAGCAACAATATGGTGAACTCCCAGGAGCAGGGGACCAGGTTGCCTAAGAAGGGTGGCCAGGCATGGTGGCTCACGTCTGTAATCCCAGCACTTTGGGAGGCTGAGATGGGCGGATCACAAGGTCAAGAAATTGAGACCATCCTGGCCAGCATGGTGAAACCCCATCTCTACTAAAAATACAAAAATTAGCTGGGCATGGTGGCGCACGCCTGTAGGCCCAGCTACTTGAGAGGCTGAAGCAGGAGACTCACTTGAACCCGGGAGGCAGAGGTTGCAGTGAGCTGAGATTGCTCCACTGCACTCCAGCCTGGCAACAGAGCGAGGCTCTGTCTCCAGAAAAAAAAAAAAAGAAGAAGAAGAAGGGGTGAACTGGCCCAGGTCAGAGAGAGCAGCTCAAAACTCCCATGCTGATTGATCAGTAGTGGGATTGTGCCTGTGAATACCCACTGCACTCCTGCCTAGGCAACAGAGACCCTGTCTCTATTTTAGAAAAGGCAAAAACTCCTACCCCTAACTACCCCCATAGGTGAGCTCTATCCTGCCACTGCTGGGGAGGTTTGCTTGTGCTACTATGATTGGCTCCATTGGCACCACCCCTGCTGAAGCAGGGCAGCTCAGGTCAGGCCAGGGGATCCCGTGCCAAAGGTGCAGCTCTGTGTCTTGGCAGGACTACTGGGGAGGAGGAAAAGAGGGATGACCCAGGCATCCCAAGGCTTGTAGCCCAGAGGTGACAGAAAAAGCTATGGAAGGAGGGGGAAGGGGGATGAGAGTCAGGTGGTAAAGGAGGGCACAGAAGGCAGACAGAACTGAGTGCCACCAGGACTGAGATCTGCAGCCTAGGGGGAAAAAAGGCCATGGCTTGTGGGAGTCAGGCTGCTCAGGATGAAGCCATAATACAGAGGGCAGAGGGGCCCCCTAGTGCTTGCTTTGCAGTATTGTTCTCATGGTGTCGGTGGCTCTCACAGCAGGGGCCAGCCTGCTGGAGCGACAGCTGCCCTTTGGGGCAGAGTCCAGACAGGCAGCAGCAGCAGGCTGGACCACAGTGGGCCCAGGCACACTGGGGGTGCTGCAGCTTGTCACTTAGTGCCTCTTCACCTTGGTACTAGAAATTATAGCCTTTTATTGGCCCAGGCCCAGTATTCTTGAGCTCACTCTCAAGTGCCAGAGCTTTTTGCCCTTCTCTGGACTTTCCTGCTTTTTATGAGCTTATCCTTCTTCACCAGAAACTCAAAGAAGCTTCCTGTGGTGGGGTCCAGTAGTCAGGCCAGCATGCAGTGCATGTAGGGGCAGATGATAGGACTTACTTGCACTATAGCCCCATACTGTCCCGAGGCCTCCTCCCTGGGCTAAGCTGTAGGCTATGCCTTGAACTTACTGCCCTCATCAGCCCCTGGGCATCCTATTCAGTCACTTTGCCAGTCTCCCATGGGGTACCTTCCTGCTCATCTGCAATGGAAAAAGTCTCCAGCAATTTTTTTTTTTTTTTTTTTTTTTTTTTTTTTGACAGCGTCTTGCTCTGGCGCCCAGGCTGGAGGAGTGCAGTGGCACGACCTCGGCTCACTACAATCTCTGCCTCCCAGGTTCAAGCTATTCTCCTGCCTCGGCCTCCCGAGTAGCTGGGATTACAGGCGCCTGCCACCATACCCAGCTAATTTTTGTATTTTTAGTAGAGATGGGGTTTTACCATATTGGTCAGGCTGGTCTCAAACTCCTGACCTCAGGTGATCCAGCCACCCTGGCCTCCCAAAGTGCTGGCATTACAGACATGAGCAACTGCACCTGGCCTTTTTTTTTTTTTTTTTCCAGATGGAGTTTCACTCTTTTTGCCCAGGCTGGAGTGCAATGGCACGACCTCGGCTCACTACAACCTCTACCTCCGGGGTTCAAGCAATTCTCCTGCCTCAGCCTCCCAAGTAGCTGGGATTACAGGCATGTGCCACCACGCCCAGCTAATTTTGTATTTTTAGTAGAGACGGGGTTTCTCCATGTTGGTCAGGCTGGTTTCGAACTCCTGACCTCAGGTGATCCACCCACCTCAGCCTCCCAAAGTGCTGGGATTACAGGCGTGAGCCACCACAGTCGGCCTACAGCAATTCTTAAGGGAAGAACACACCAGCTTTGGCCTTGAAACCCTGCATGTCGCCATCTGCAGTGCACTTCCTGTGTTGCCCTCCTCAGCACACATCTCACCCTACCCCAAGACTCGGGACTCCTTGATTTGCCCAAATCCAGGTGAGAAGCTTTGACTTCAGGCACAGTCCAGCCTTCTGTCACCAGCACCAGGAAGGAAGTGAACCTTTCTCTCCCTCAGAGCCATCCATTCTAGAGGGCAGACAGTTGGCCTCATTTCTAAGATAAACTCAGGGGACAGAAGTTGATTACCCTGAGCCCATTGTGAGGCCAACCTCACAGCCATGACTCCTTATATTTCTACAGCTGGGTTGGGACCTTGGCTGGTCAAGACTAAGTAGTCAGCCCCCACCTCCCCAAAAACAAAACCAAGCAAAGACCACATACAGATTCCATTTATATGAAATGTCCCAAATAGGCAAATTTATAAAGACAGAAAGTAGATGAGTGGTTTCCTAGGGCTGAGGAGACTGAGGATGACTGCTAAAGGACATACGGGGGGGTTTTTTTTTGGGGGGGGTCAAAAATGTTCCAAAATTGTGGTAATAGTTGCACAGTTCTGTAAATATACTAAAAAACACTGTATACTTTAAATGGGTAAACTGTGTAGTTAAGTGAACTATATCTCAATAAAACTATTACCAAAAACGAAAACCAAAAACCAACAGCTGAAGCTCAGAGCTTTCCAGTATCTCCCCTTGGTCCTTGTTGAAGGGGAAAAGCAGCAGTTTGAAGGCTTAGGGTAGCCAACACTGACTGCCTTTTAGTGGACATTCACATTTTATAACCACATCATCTGAGCCCATTTCCCATGCTTGGGAAACTCCCCACGACAAATCTACACAGAAGATAGGGCCCACCTCCTACCCTATAAAAGACCAGATCCTGGTATTCCCAGTGCTGTAAAGCCATATGACCAAGACTTAGCTAATCAGAGTGAAGCGAGAGAGAAAGCAGAGAACACATTTTGGTGGCAATGTGACACCTTCACATCAACACCGTGATTCTGATAGGCTTTATCAGCCAGAATCCATTCTTTTTTTTTTTTTTTTTTTTTTTTTTTTTTGAGACGGAGTCTCGCTCTGTCGCCCAGGCTGGAGTGCAGTGGCCGGATCTCAGCTCACTGCAAGCCCCGTCTCCCGGGTTCACACCATTCTCCTGCCTCAGCCTCCCGAGTAGCTGGGACTACAGGCGCCCGCCATCTCGCCCAGCTAGTTTTTTGTATTTTAGTAGAGACGGGGTTTCACCATGTTAGCCAGGATGGTCTCGATCTCCTGACCTTGTGATCCGCCCATCTCGGCCTCCCAAAGTGCTGGGATTACAGGCTTGAGCCACCGCGCCCGGCCCAGCCAGAATCCATTCTTTGACTTTAAAGTAGGATTGACATATGTGACAATAGGGACCCTGCAGCACTGGGTCCCTCACTTCCCCCTGTCCCAGTAGCTACATCCCTAGGGTTACAATCACCAGGAGAGCAGATTCTCCTTCATCTTCCATTATGCTGCAGCTTCCATTTCTATCACCAGAACTACATCTTCCCCATCCCAGAAGCATTAAGCAATAGATGTCCTAACTTCCGATTCTACTTCTATTCCTTTTCATTAGAGCTACCTTTTTTTTTTTTTTTTTTTTTTTGAGATGGAGTCTCACTCTGCTGCCCAAACTGGAGTGCGGTGGCGTGATCTCGGCTCACTGCAGCCTCCACCTCCCAGGTTCAAGCAATTCTCCTAACTCAGCCTCCTGAGTAGCTGGGACTACAGGCGCGTGCCACCATGCCTGGCTAATTTTTTGTATTTTTAGTACAGATGGAGTTTCACCGTGTTAGCCAAGATGATCTTGATCTCCTGACCTTGTGATCCACCTTCCTCGGCCTCCCAAAGTGCTGGGATTACAGGTGTGAGCCACCAGGCCTGGCCCAAGAGCTGCCTTTTTTTAGATACAGGATCTCACTGTGTTACCTAGGCTGCAGTGCAGTGGCTGTTCACAAGCACAATCACTGCATACTACAGCTTTGAACTCCTAGCCTCAAGGGATTGTCCCACCTCAGTCTCCTAATTGGGGGCATAGAGCTTTTAAGATAGGCATTATTTAAGAAAGGGTCTCACTCCGTCGCCCAGGTTGGAGTGCAGTGGCACAATCATGGCTCACTGCAGCCTTGACCTCCCAGGCTCAAGTGATCCTCCTGCCTCAGCCGCCTGAGTATTCTTTGTAGAGATGGGGTTTCACCATGTTGCCCAGGCTGGATAGACTTTCAAATGTTCCATAGCTTATGATTTATCTAGCCTTAAAAACAAAACAAAAAAAATCTTGGCCGGGTGCAGTGGCTCACACCTGTAAACCTATCACTTTGGGATGCCTAGGCAGGTGGATTACTTGAAGTCAGGAGTTTGAGACCAGCCTGGCCAACAACACGGTGAAACCCCTTCCCTACAAAAATACAAAAATTAGCCAGGTATGGTGGCATACACCTGAAATCCCAGCTGCTCAGGGAGTTGAGGCAGAAGAATAGCTTGAACCTGGGAGGTGGAGGTTGCAGTGAGCCAAGATCGTGCCACTGCACTCCAGCCTGGGCGAGAGGGAGACCCTGTCTCAAAAAATTTCTAGAAAATGTCCAGCCTCTTTGAAATATTCTTTCTTGAAATTCTGATTGTGTCAAATCTCATATTTATCTTCCATTTTGTTATGTTTTATAGACAGGATCTTGCTCTGTCACCCAGGCTGGAGTGCAGTGATGCCACCACAGGTCACTGCAACCTCCAGTTCCTGGGCTCAAGCAATCCTCCAGCCTCAGCCTGCAGAGGAGCTAGGACTATAGGCGTGTGTCACATGTCTGATTTTTAATTTTTTTGTAGAGACAAAGTCTCCTTATGTTGCCCAGGCTGGTCCCCAACTGCAGACCTCAAGGGATCCTCCCTATGCCTCCCAAAAAGCTGGGATTACAGGTGTCAGCAACTGCGCCAAGCCTCTTCCATGTTTTTTAACCGCTTTTCCTTAGTTTCCATTTCTCTGTATGTCAGTGCTCCCTCTGTGTAACTTCAGACCTATTTCCAGTTCATTCTCCCTTTAGGAAGAAGTCTAATCTGCTGCTTAACCATATAGTTTCTAACTTCCCATAGTGTACTTTTCTTTTCTTTTTTTTTTTTTTTTTTTTTGAGGTGGAGTTGCACTCTTGTTGCCCAGGCTGCAGTGCAGTGGTGCGATCTCAGCTCACCGCAACCTCCACCTCCTGGGTTCAAGCAATTCTCCTGCGTCAGCCTCCCGAGTAGCTGGGATTACAGGCATGCGCCACCACGCCCGGCTAATTGTTTGTATTTTTAGTAGAGATGAGGTTTCGCCATGCTGGCCAGGCTGGTCTTGGACTCCCGACCTCAGGCGATCCACCTGCCTCGGCCTCCCAAAGTGCTGGGATTACAGGCGTAAGCCACCGTGCCCAGCCCTACTTTTCATTTTTAAAAGGCTTTAAGTTTTACTTTTTTTTTTTTTTTTTGAGACGGAGTCTCGCTCTGTCACCCAGGTTGCAGTGCAGTGGCACTATCTTGGCTCTCTGCAAGCTCCGCCTCCCAGGTTCACGCCATTCTCCCACCTCAGCCTCCTGAGTAGCTGGGACTACAGGCACTCGCCACCATGCCCGGCTAATTTTTTGTATTTTTAGTAGAGACGGGGTTTCACCGTGTTAGCCAGGATGGTCTCCATCTCCTGACCTTGCGATCTGCCCGCTTTGGCCTCCCAAAGTGCTGGGATTAACAGCGCCGCTGGTGTAGTGGTATCATGCAAGATTCCCAAAGTGCTGGGATTACAGGTGTGAGCCACCGCACCCAGCCTTAAGTTTTACTTTTTAATCACACCAGTTTAGTACCTTTTGACATTAATTTGTCACACTTTTTCTTTAAACATAAGACATTTTG
The DNA here is from genome assembly GCF_002776525.5 of Piliocolobus tephrosceles. Classification (NCBI taxonomy): domain Eukaryota; kingdom Metazoa; phylum Chordata; class Mammalia; order Primates; family Cercopithecidae; genus Piliocolobus; species Piliocolobus tephrosceles. The sequence goes on from NC_045438.1 coordinate 125,792,367, forward strand.
TATTTTTTATTTTATACTTCTCACATTTTAATTTTTGCCAGTTTAATCCTGCTGCCCTTTGTTCCTAATGACTCTTGCTCATGGTGGTTTCTTTCCTTGTGTGCTTTAACTGTAAGCTCATATTCCTTGAAATTTTAACTGAAAGAATTCCTTGAGGCCTGGGTTTAAAGAACAATCCTCAAGAAAGGATTACATTTGCTTCTGCCAGGTCCCTGGAGACACTATCTACTTGAGACTTTTTTTTTTTGGTGGTGGGGGGGGTGGTTTCACTCTTTTTGCCCAGGCTGGAGTGTAGTGGCGCGATCTCGGCTCACTGCAACCTCTGCCTCCCAGGTTCAAGTGATTCTCCTGCCTCAGCCTCCGGAGTAGCTGGGATTACAGGCGCACGCCACCAGGGAGGCTGAGGCACAACCATCACTTGAACCTGGGAGGTGGAGGTTGCAGTAAGCCAAGATTGCACCACCGCACTCTAGCCTGGGTGACAGAGCAGACTCTGTCTCGGGGGGGAAAAAACACACACACACAAAAAGGCCACAAAAAAACAATAAAAAGATGAGTAAAGAGAATGTTTATGAAGTGGCTCCTACATAATGTCCCAGCCCTGGGAGTCATGAACAGACTCCATGGTCTTCATTGACCCCTCTTCTTCGGTATCAGAATCCCTGGTTTAAGGCAAGGATGAGAAAAGAACACAAGGACACAATGAACCAGATCCAAGCTGAGGCTGTGTGGCATGGCAGAAGGCTGAACTATTATTCTTGTGTAGCCCTAGGGATAGTCCAAGAGCCCTCTAGTCTTCTCTGAGGCAATGAGATTCAAGGGCAGCTATGATCCTTGCCCTTGAATGGAAACCAGCCGTGGCCAAATCTGTCCTCACAGATTCATGTCTCCCTGGGACAGTGGCAGAGCAGAGGATAGTTCCTTCTTACTCTTTGCTCAAAGGGAGATGTCTCCTGTCCTTGCCTGCATTTCGTCTCCTCTTTCGACTCAAGAAGTTCTCCAATTTCTTGCTGCGTTTCAGCTCCTTGAACTTCTCAGCTAGTGCCAACTGGCACTGCTCAGCTAAATGATGGGCAGAATGAAAGGTGGTGAGCAAAGAAGGAAGCCCCTATTCTTTCCCAAACCAGGTCAGTAACTCCAAGCCATTATGCTGGGATACATAAGTTCTTTAAAGCTCACTGGTGCCCCTTTATCTTTTTTTTGAGATGGAGTCCTGCTCTGTCACCCAGGCTGGAGTGCAGTGACACGATCTCGGCTCACTGCAACCTCTGTCTTCTGGGTTCAAGTGATTCTCCTGCCTCAGCCTCCGGAGTAGCTGGGATTACAGGCATGCACCACCACATCCAGCTAATTTTTTTGCATTTTTAGTAGACACGGAGTTACGCCATGTTGGCCAGGCTGGTCTTGAACTCCTGACCTTAGGTGATTCACCCTCCTTGGCCTCCCAAAGTGCTGGGATTACAGGCGTGAGCCACTGTGCCTGGCCAACAGGTGACTTTTTTTTTTTTTGAGACGGAGTCTTGCTCTGTTGCCCAGGCTAGAGTGCTGTGGCACGATTTCAGCTCACTGCAACCTCTGCCTCCCAGGTTCAAGCGATTCTCCTGCCTCAGCCTCCTGAGTAGCTGGGATTACAGATGCATGGCACCATACCTAGCTAATTTTTGTATTTTTAGTAGAGACGGGGTTTCACCATGTTTGCCAGGCTGGTCTTGAACACCTGACCTCGTGATCCACCCTCCTCAGCCTCCCAAAGTGCTGGGATTACAGGCGTGAGGCACTGCGCCTGGCCCAACTGGTGACTTTTATTTATTTATTATTTTTTATTATTATTTTTTGAGACAGAGTCTCACTCTGTTGCCCAGGCTAGAGTGCAGTAGTGAGATCTCGGCTCACTGCAAGCTCCGCCTCCCGGGTTCACGTCATTCTCCTGCCTCAGCCTGCCGAGTAGCTGGGACTACAGGCGCCCGCCACCACACCCAGCTAATTTTTTGTATTTTTTAGTAAAGACAGGGTTTTACCATGTTAGCCAGGATGGTCTCAATCTCCTGACCGTGTGATCCGCCCACCTTGCCCTCCCAAAGTGCTGGGATTACAGGTGTGAGTCACTGCGCCCGGCCGACTTTTTTTTTTTTTATTATTATTAATTTTTTGTGAGACGGAGTCTTGCCCTGTTGCCCAGGCTGGAGTACAATGGTGCAATCTAGGCTCTGCAACCTCCGCCTCCCAGGCTCAAGTGATTCTCCTGCCTCAGCCTCCTGAGTAGCTGGTTTATAGTTGTGCACCACCATGCCCAGCTAATTTTTTTGTATCTTTAGTAGAGTTGGGGTTTCACCATGTTGGCCCCCAGGCTGGTCTCGAACTCCTAACCTCGTGACCCACTCACACTGGCCTCCCAAAGTGCTGGGATTATAGATGTGAGCCACTGTGCCCAGCCCAACTGATGACTTTTTATATGATCTCAGTCCTACTCAATTCAACCAACTATGAATACCTATGTGCCTGGCCCAGCATGTGTGAGTGTGTGTGTGTGTGTGTGTGTGTGGTGTAGACCAAGAGATAAAACTGACTCTGTGTGTGTGTAGACCAAAAGATAAAACTGTGTGTGTGTGTGTGCGCGTGTAGTGTAGACTGAGAGAGAAAATTCACTGTGTGTGTGTGGGGGGGTTGGGAAGTGGGGAGTGTAGACCAAGAGATCAAGGTGACAATCCCTGCCATGATCTAATTAGGGATACAAGACCGGTTACAAACAACAACTCCCTACTATTTCTACTTTCCTCCAAGTTACCATGGGATCCAGCCTTCATGCCTTCCTTAAAGGGGCTCAGGGACACCCCAACACAGGACTCTACCACCATGGGCCCCACACCCGTCCCTGTTAGCAACAGTTGTGCACAACTCACATTTCTTTAGGAAGTATGGCCGATGGCCCTGCTGGGCCTGAGCCCGACGTTCTTGCTTCAGGGCCAGGTGCAGCTCTTGCTGTTGCTTTCGTTCCTGCTGTGCCATTTCTTGCTGCTCCTAAGGAGCAAAGACGAGACGGGTGAATAGGAGGGACTGTGAATATCTCCCCACCTTTAATTGCTTTAATTACCCGCCACAATTACTACCCACTCACCATTCGCTGAAGCAGTTGCTGCAGTTTCTCATGCTCCTTTCCTGAACGGTGCTTCTTCAACTGTTTTTTCACAAGCTCCACATTGGAAAATGAATATCATGGTTAGCATTCTGCAAATGTTAGCTGAAATTTTAGGTAAAGCACTATCCTAAGAATTTCACATATATGTGTGTGTGTGTGTATATATATATATATATAAATATATGTATACACACACACTTTTTTTTTTTTTTTAAAGTTCAGCTTTTTATTGAACACATTATAAAAGAGATTTAGTCAAAAAGACCAAAGCCCATGTCATCATCAGACTCCTCGGATTCTTCTTTCTTTGCTTCCACTTTCTTCTCCTCAGCTGCAAGCAGCAGCAGTGGAGGGGGCAGGACCCCCTGCTGGTGCAGCACCAGCTGCTGGAGCAGGTCCACCAGCCCCTACATTGCAGATGAGGCTCCCAGTGTTGACATTGGCCAGGGCCTTTGCAAACAAGCCAGGCCAAAAAGGTTCAACATTCACACCGGCTGCTTTAATGAGGGCATTGATCTTATCCTCCGTGACGGTCACCTCATCGTCGTGCAGAATGAGGGCCGAGTAGATGCAGGCAAGCTCGGAGACGGAGGCCATAGCGCGGGTAAGTGTGGGGCTGGCGCTGCCAGACGCGGTGCTAGTCGCTGGAAGAAGTGAGGGCCTCACCCCAACGCAGCCTTAGCTTCCTCGGAAGAACCGAGCACCTTCACAGCAGCTGAGGAAAGGGCTTTTTTTTTTTTTTTTTGAGACAGAGTCTTGCTCTGTCGCCCAGGCTGGAGTGCAGTGGTGTGATCTCGGCTCACTGCAAGCTCCGCCTCCTGGGTTCATGCCATTCTCCTGCCTCAGCCTCCCGAGTAGCTGGGACTACAGGCACCCGCCACCTTGTCCAGCTAGATTTTGTATTTTTTTAGTAGAGACGGGGTTTCACCGTCTTCGCCAGGATGATCTCGATCTCCTGACCTCGTGATCCACCTGTCTTGGCCTCCCAAAGTGCTGGGATTACAGGCTTGAGCCACCGCGCCCGGCCCCACATATTTTTTTTTTGAGACGGAGTCTTGCTTTGTCACCAGGCTGGAGTGCAGTGGTGCGATCTCGGCTCACTGCAACCTCCGCCTCCTGGGTTCAAGCAATTCCTCTGCCTCAGCCTCTTGAGTAGCTGGGACTACAGGCACACGCCACCACGCCCAGCTAATTTTTTTTTGTATTTTAGTAGAGATTAAATTTCACGGCCGGGCGCGGTGGCTCAAGCCTGTAATCCCAGCACTTTGGGAGGCCGAGACGGGTGGATCACGAGGTCAGGAGATCGAGACCATCCTGGCTAACACGGTGAAACCCCGTCTCTACTAAAAAAATACAAAAAAACTAGCCGGGCGAGGTGGCGGGCGCCTGTAGTCCCAGCTACTCCGGAGGCTGAGGCAGGAGAATGGCATAAACCCGGGAGGCAGAGCTTGCAGTGAGCTGGGATCCGGCCACTGCACTCCAGTCCGGGCGACAGAGCGAGACTCCGCCTCAAAAAAAAAAAAAAAAAAAAAAGAGATTAAATTTCACCTTGTTGGCCAGGATAGTCTCAATCTCCTCCTTTTGTATTTTAGTAGAGACTAATTTCACCATGTTGGCCAGGATGGTCTCAATCTCCTGACCTCATGATTCGCCTGCCTCAGCCTCCCAAAGTGCTGGGATTACAGGCATGAGCCACCGCACCCGGCCAGAAGTTCACATATATTAACCTGATAACACCAAGACAGTAACTATTTGTTTGTCTGTTTCTTTGTTTGTTTGGAGACAGTCTTGCCCTGTCACCCAGGTTGGTTGCCTCATTGCAACCTCTGTCTCCAGGGCACAAGCAATTCTCATGCCTCAGCCTCTCGAGTAGCTGGGACTATAGGCATGCAACACCACACTTGGCTAATTTTTGTATTTTTACTAGAGACGGGGTTTCACCATGTTGGCCAGGCTGGTCTTGAACTGCTGGCCTCAAAAGATCTGCTCACCTCAGTCTCCCCAAGTGCTGGGATTACTTACAGGCTGAGCCACCACACCTGGCCTCCGAGACAGTAATTATTTTATTTTTTATGATTAGAAAACTAAAGCATAGAGAGATTAAGTAACATGCCAATAGTCACACAGCTAGTAAACTTATGAGCCACGATTTGAATATGAACTGAATTGGAGAAAGTTAAATCTGCCCACCACTATACTTCCCACTCCCCCTGCCCAACTGTCTAACCTGTGCCCTCGTTTTCCACCCCACAAAATTCCCCAGAAACCATTCTCAAGCTGTGTACCTCTTTCTCTTTCGCTCGGATGTCATTCAAGAATTGATATGTTTTGTCAAACACCTCAGGATTATATTCCCCTGACAGATCATCAAAGCGAGGGTCCCGGGCTACCTTTGGAGAGAACAGAGAGAATATAATATACAACTGTTCAATCTCCTTTCACTGAGAAAAAGTGCTTCCTGTCTCTTCCTCACCTTTCTTTTTTTTGTTTTTGTTTTTTGAGACGCTGTCGCCCAGGCTGGAGTGCAGTGGCGTGATCTCGGCTCACTGCAACCTCTGCCTCCTGTGTTCATGCCATTCTCCTGCCTCGGCCTCCCGAGTAGCGGCGACTACAGGCACCCGCCACCACGCGCAGCTAGGTTGTTTGTATTTTTAGTAGAGACGAGGGTTTCACTGTGTTAGCTAGGATGGTCTCGATCTCCTGACCTCGTGATCTGCCTGCCTCAGCCTCCCAAAGTGCTGGGATTACAGGCTTGAGCCACCGCGCCCGGCCTATTTTTTTTTTATTTTTGTTTTTTGAGACAGAGTCTCATTCTGTCCCCCAGGGTTTAGGGCAGTGGCATGATCCTGGCTCACTGCAACCTCCACCTCCCAGGTTCAAGCAATTCTTGTGCCTCAACTTTCCAAGCAGCTGGGACTACAGGCGCACAGCATCACGCCCAGCTGATTTTTGTATTTTTAGTAGAGACGGGGTTTTACCATGTTGGTCATGCTGGTCTTGGAACTCCTGACCTTGTGATCTGCCCACCTTGGCCTCCCAAAGTGCTGGGATTACAGGCATGAGCCACCGTGCCTGGCCTTCTTCCTTACCTTTTTACTGATGGGAACAACCTGACGTAAAAATGGTACTCGGATCTTGGCTGACATTTCCAGAGGCCTATGGAGAAATTAAAGGTCAAGTCAAAAGGACTCCAGTGTTGGTCAAAGGCTTTCCACTTGTCACCCAAGACAACATACACCTATTCAAGGTCCCAGTTATCTTCCAACTTCTAGGGCAAGCCTTGCTTACCTGTGCTTATCTGCAACACATGCATTTTGGATAGGTGGTCTAGAACTTTGTTTCTTAGGGCTGTTTCCAGCTACCAATTGTTTGTACGTCTTAGTCCCCACTTGGCTCTGCAATTCCAACAGTTCCTCAAATGACATGTTAGATGTGCCTGTGGAAGTGGGGAGGGACATACAACTCAGCTCAGCATGTCCCACTGCAGAAAAGACATCTTCCCATCCCCATTCCTTAGCTAGCTAATCCTTTCTTTTTTTTTTTTTTTTTTTTTTTGAGACGGAGTCTCGCTCTGTCGCCCAGGCTGGAGTGCAGTGGCACAATCTCGGCTCACTGCAAGCTCTGCCTCCCGGGTTTACGCCATTCTCCTGCCTCAGCCTCCCGAGTAGCTGGGACTACAGGCGCCCACCACCTCGCCCGGCTAGTTTTTTGTATTTTTTAGTAGAGATGGGGTTTCACGGTGTAGGCCAGGATGGTCTCGATCTCCTGACCTGGTGATCCACCCGTCTCGGCCTCCCAAAGTGCTGGGATTACAGGCTTGAGCCACCGCGCCCGGCCGCTAATCCTTTCTAATACCCCATCAGACCAATCATTATTACAAGTCCTAGGCAGTAGAGGCTATAATAGTGTTAAACTGACACCTAACTCTCCAACTTTTTCAGCAACTTGCGGCCTCATCTTGCTAAGGAAGGTGTATGTGTAAGGTCAAAGGTGGACCAACCATAGTCCCTTCTTTTCCCACTCTCTTTTACTCATTCACAGGTTTCTCCAGAAGAGCCGCTGCCTCCCTTGCTCAGTTACCATTGCCAGTGTCCTGGTCCATACGCTCAGCATCTCTCACCTCAATCAGTGCTCTAGCCTCCTAGCCTCCCAACCCCTCAGTCTCACTCCTCTCAAAGCTATGTGCCCCAATTCAGCCTGAGAGAGGCATTGAAAATAAAATCAGGGCCGGGCGCGGTGGCTCAAGCCTGTAATCCCAGCACTTTGGGAGGCCGAGACGGGCGGATCACGAGGTCAGGAGATCGAGACCATCCCGGCTAACACGGTGAAACCCCGTCTCTACTAAAAATACAAAAAAAAAAACTAGCCGGGCAAGGTGGCGGGCACCTGTAGTCCCAGCTGCTCGGGAGGCTGAGGCAGGAGAATGGCGTAAACCCGGGAGGCGGAGCTTGCAGTGAGCTGAAATCCGGCCACTGCACTCCAGCCTGGGCGACAGAGCGAGACTCCGTCTCAACAAAAAAAAAAAAAAAAAAAAGAAAAGAAAAGAAAATCAGATCTTATCACTCCCACACATAAACTTCAGATCATGTTACTCCTATAGGCAAGAGTCCCCAGTGGCTTCCATTTTGCTCACAGTAAAAGCCATGTATCTTAATAATGGCCTGGAAGCCTCCAAGTGACCTGGCCCCTGTCATGTCTCTAAGTTCATCTACTCATCTCCTTCTCACTCCTCTCAACGTGTCTCCTAGCAGTGTGTTCCCACCTCGGTTCCTCTGCACATGTTGCTCTGCTTGGTATACTTCCCCCAGAAGCTGTACATAGGTACAGCTCCTCCCTCAGCTCCTTCAAGCCTTTATTCAAATCACCTTCCCAAAGAGGTCTTCTCTAAGTTATTTAAAACTGCAACCCCTCGCCCAGGTGCAGTGGCTCACGCTTGTAATCCCCGCACTCTGGGAGGCCAACGCGGATCAATCACCTGAGGTCAGGAGTTCAAGACCAGCCTGGCCAACATGGTGAAACCCCGTCTCTACAAAAATATAAAAATTAGCCGGGCATGATGGCAGGTGCCTATAATCCCAGCTACTTGGGAGGCTGAGGCAGGAGAAGAGCTTGAACCTGGGAGGTGGAGGGTACAGTGAGCCAATATCATGTCACTGCACTCCAGCCTGGGCGACAGAGCGAGACTCTATCTTGGAAAAAAAAAATTGCAACCTCTCCTCAGCTTTATTTTTTCTCCATATCCTCTATCACCTTAAAAAAATTGAGCTATAATTCATATTCCACAAAATCTAGTTCTTTAAAGTCTACAATTCAGTGTTTTATTGCCTTTTAATGTGATAATCTACTTGTCTGCCTCAAATGTTATTCATTTTGAGCCGGAGTCTCACTCTGTCACCAGGCTGGAGTGCAGTGATGCTATCTCAGCTCACTGCAACCTCCACCTCCCAGGTGCAAGCGATTCTTCTTCCTCAGCCTCCTGAGTAGCTGGGACTAAGGTGCGCCACCAAGCCCAGCTGATTATTATATTTTTAATAAAGACAGGTTTCACCATGTTGGCCCAGATGGTCTCGGTCTTTTGACCTTGTGATCCACCCACCTCGGCCTCCCACAGTGCTGGGATTACAGGCATGAGCCATGCCTGGACTTAAATTTTATTTATTTTGAAAAAAGGTCTTGCTCTGTTGCCCAGGCTGAAGTGCAGTGGCCTATCATTGCTCACTGCAGCCTCGACCTCCTGGGCTCAAACTATTCTCATGCCTTAGCCTCCTCAGTGGCTAGGAATACAGACGTGGGCCACCACCCTGGCTCATTTTTTTTATTTTTAGTAGAAAAGGGGGTCTCATGATGTTGCCCAGGCTGGTCTTGAACTCCTGGGCTCAAGCGATCCTCCTGCTTCAGTCTCCCCTGGTGCTGGGATTACAGGTGTGATCGTCCACCACACCCGGCCAGGACAGGAGTGTTTGACTACTTTATTCACAACTGTATCTCCAGCAGCTAGAACTGTGCCTTAACAAAAAGCCTGCAGCATTTGCTGGGCACAGTAGCTCATGCCTGTAATCCTTGGGAGGCTGAGGGGGGTGGATCACTTGAGCCCAGGAATTGGAGACCAGCCCTGGCACCTGGTAACATGGTGAGACCTTGTCTCTACATTAAATAAATAAATAAAACTATCCATCCAGGCGTGGTGACGCGCGCCTGTAGTCCCAGCTACTCGGGAGGCTGAGGTAGGAGGATCTCTTGGGCCCGGGAGTTCGAGGCCGCAGTGAGCCGTCATGGTGCAACTACACTCCAGCCTGGGCGACAGGGCAAGACTTTGTCGCAAAAAAGTAAAAAATATAAAAAATTAAAAAAGCAAAGTCGACGGAATCTGCTGAATTCTGACCTACTAAGCCTTCAGCTGCCATCCATGCCTTTTCCTGCCTCCATACTATTGCACATACGTTCCCCATTGCCGAAAACTCTCATCCTGCCGTGAAGAAACTTCTCAGGATGTCCTAATCCCGGAAGCAATTCCTCTCACCCCCACTTTCCATTGCACCGCGGGCGCCCTTAGCGTAGCGTCGGCCTCTCAGAGAACTTGGCAGTCTTACTGGCACGGTCTCTGCAGGCTCGGCCCCCCCCCACCCCGGGAATCCCCTTCCCCTCCCAAGCCCGCCCCGCCCCGTGCCCTCACCCCTCAATAGGTCGCAGGCCGCGACCCCAGGCTCCAGACCCCCGCTGTCCTCCTCGCGGTCCCGGGCCCCGCGGGGACGTCGGGCCCTGGCGCCGGCCCCGGCGCGGCGGTTAGCTCCCGGCATCAGCTGGCAGTAGCGCTCGAAAAGGCGCCGCTTCCGCCCACGGCAGCTTCCGCCCCCCTCGCCCCGCCTCTTCCGGCGTTCCCAGTGACGAAGAGGCAGAAAATAGACTGCGCGGCCGGCAGCCCGGGAGCCGGCCCAAAGGATAGCCCACTCTGGAAAGATTGTCGCAACCTTCTGCCCGAGTCGCAGGGCGCTGGGTTCCACGCCCGAGAAGCTTGGGCCAGGCCTTGGTGGCATTTGGTTTCCTAATACCCTTGGCTGAGAAGCCAGAACCTCAGGGTGCTTGTCCTCAGCACCCTGCCCCCACTGCAAATTCCAGCCCTCTCCACCGTATTCCACAAAAACACACGACATGTTTGGAGGTTTTAATTAATTTTTATAAAATCTGAGCTGGCTGAGCTTCAGGGTACAGCGACAGCTCAAGGAAGGATGGGATTATCTGCTGGTCCCCGCCTCCCCAAGACGGGGAGAAGGAGGTCTCATGCCAACAGCTGCAACTCCTTTCAGCTCCCAGTCAAGGCTCAAGGCTCAAGCAGGGGGATGGGATAGGCAAAGGGGGAGGGGGAAGCTCCTGAGGCTCAGACACTGCTTGCTTCTCCCTTCTCCCCATTCCCTTCCCTTCCCTTCCCAACAGAACCTGGCTGGCCCTGGGCAGAGCTGAGGCCCAGGAGCAGCTGAAAGGAGGTGGATGGGGACAGAGCACCAAGGGGAAGGGGCCCTCGGCCCAAGGGGGGAGGAATCTGGCCCCCACCCCACTACAGCTCCCCACTGAATTCACAGCACAGAGAACACCTCTCGCCCAACAACTCCACATGGAGGTATACCAAGTCCAGGGGTCAAAAGAGCAGGTGGGTGACAGATGGGCAGGGGCAGTGAAGATGACAGCAGGCTCAGGAGGGGAGGTGGCAGAAACTTCCTCCTACCCATGGGAGGAGACGATGGGGCGACTGATATTGCTGTTGGTGGTCATGGCATTCAGCTCCCACCTGGAAGGACAACAATAACAGACAGAAAGAAGAGGGGGCCCTCAGCCCAAGCCCAGGGATGCTTGAACCAAGCTATAAACACACCAGTCCCTCCAACTTCCTAAAGCTCAACCACCCACAGCCACCTCTTACTTAACAGCCCTATTAGGTTTAACAATCAGAACCCACCCACCACCAAATCCAACACCACCCACTCCTCTACCTCCAAGCTCATATGGATTTCCGGTTTATGTTTATATATATATATGTATATTCTAGTGTCCAGGCACCTGAAATCTGTGTAAACATGTCAGTCAACATCCCAACCTGCCTTTCCTGCTTTGCTTAGAGCCAACCAGACAGCCCCTCCACCTTACCCACACCAGGAATGCCTCACCCCCACCAGGAATAACCATTTTTGCTCTCAACTCCCATCCTTTTAAGGCTCTGACTCAGGACTCCTATTCTTCCTGAGGCCTTCCCCATCCATTAGACCATACTATTATTATTATTTTTTTTTGAGAGTCTCGTTTTGTCACCCAGGCTGGAGTGCAGTGATGCAGTGACACAATGTCAACTCACTGCAACCCCTGCCTCCCAGGTTCAAGCAATTCTCTTGCCTCAACCTCCCAAGTAGCTGGGACTACTGGTGGCTGCCACCACACCCAGCTAATTTTTGTATTTTTAGTAGAGACAGGGCTTCACCATGTTGGCCAGGCTGGTGTCGAACTCCTGACCTCAAGTGATTCGCCCACCTCAACCTCCCAAAGTGATGGGATTACAGGTGTGAGGCACTTGCCCAGCCAGCAAGAGTTAAACTGAACTGATACAAAGAAAGGAACTATCTCAGAATGACCCAGACAGGAAAAATTATATACAAAGTAACATCTGGTGGTTAATTTGCACCTGAAAAATTATACATAAAGTAACATCTGGTGATTAATTGGAACCTAAGACTGAAATTCAAAGGGAAGCAGCCAGATCTTCTGGAACCAATGTGATCCAGAGGCTCCTAAACTTGTCTTTACTTTGCAGCTAGGCTCTAAGATTTAATCAGTTCTCAGCATGTTCACAAAAATAACTGTATAAGCTTAGGTCTCAGAAAGTGATGCTGCTGAGCTGGATTTTTTTTTTCATATAATTTATTCTGCTGACAGTTTTATATGATGGCTGCCAATTCACCTCCTACCATCTCATTTTGCAATACACTACATCTCCAGCAGAACAATAACGTCTGTCTCCTCCATTCTGAGATCAAGCTAATCAAGTCACACCTGTGCTGCTCACTCACGCTCACCCAATCCCTCCCTTCCAACCACTCACTGTACCTGATGTCATGAGGCAAACAGGACTGGTCTAGGTTATATTGAATCACGGCCAGTTTGCACAAAGTCTTCAGACTAGGGCCTTTAAGGGGGAAGTTACGGAAAAGAGATGGTCAAAGGTGAGGAAAGGGTCCAGTCCTGGATATCACCACCCAAAGACAGGGACCTTGATGGCAGGAGCAATTCAGGAATAACTATACTTACTAAAGTCCAAAATGTGTAAGTCAGAATGATCTATGAGGTCAAATTCATCTCCCAGGCCTTCCTCAGGAGATGGACTGTCAGGATCAAAAGAGAGATGAAAGTAGGACAAAAACCACCCATGAGACCCCCTTTTCAAATACCTCCCACTCTCCCATTGGTCACTTCCCTGAGCCCTTCCCTCTCTCTTTCTAACCTGGTACCCCCAAAGAGGACAATCTTGTCACCAACAATACAGCAGCACTGGCGCCGGCGGGGACATGGCCCCTTCCCCTTCGGTTCAATCTTTTTCCAGGTAAAGGACACTGAAGAGAAATTTATATGGAAGTTCAATACCTGCCTAGTCCAGGTATCTTCCCCACCCCCATCCCTCACCTCCTCAGGATCCTTTTCTTTTCCTCCCACCTCAATTGCTCCTTGTTCCTGCCCTAAATGCAGTGCTCTTTACCAGGATTAAACTTCCAGAGGTCATGGAAGTGCCGGTTCAGCCTTGCATTATAGCCACCAAAGATGTACAGCTCCCCATTGTAACCAACTGGAAGGAGAGAGAAAATATCAAGAGTGTGAAGCGGGCAGGAAGGGAACTCCACAGGGAAGTAACAAACACTCACAGGCCGAGTGGCTGCGGCGCCCCTCAGGCAGCACTGGAGTCGGGGGACAGTCCAGCCAAGCCTCAGTTCTGGTGTCAAAGACTCGAATGCGGTTGCAGTAAATCTCATTGTTGGAATGGAATGGCCCAAAGCGGTCGGCACGGCCCCCAAAGACATACATGTGACTTCCCAGCATTGTGGCTGAGTGGAAGTCCCTCCAGCGTGCAGGGTTGCCCTGGGCAGAGGCAGAGAGATGGTGGAGGGGTCAGAACAAAGGCTGGAAGAGGATCTGCTCTGACTGAGCTTCCTATCATTTCTTCAACGGAGGGTGGGGATTTGGGAGAAAAAAGAAAGAGCAGACCTTTGTACAGATAAGAGTCCATGTCATGGTGCTGGTATCTAGCTTGTGAATGTCATTGGAAAAGCAGTCCGCCTGAGTAGGAAGAGAAAAGGAGGAAGAACAGAGGGAGCCAACGGTCACTCTCTGACCCTCCATCCTTCCCCTCAAAACCTGCAAACAAGCCAAAGCCTCCCATTTCACCATCCAAAATTGCCCTTACCCTCCTTCTCAGTCCCACCCGAAACCTCTTAGTTTATTCCCAGACCTACCTGCTGCTCGTAGCCCCCGAAAATGTACATGATCTTGCCTAGGACACAGGCCGAATGTCCATCCCGGGCCCCAGGAACTGTCCCTGACACTCGGGGTGTGAACCACTTGTGAGTATCTGAAGGAGATGAGAAAATGGCTCAACTAAGCACCATCTATGACACTCCCTCCTGAGCTCTGGGGTACTCTACTCCCCAAGACCCCCAACCCAAACCTTTCTCAGGCAACTGAGGCAACATCTAGAAGGACATAGCCTCTCTGAGATCCATACTCACTGACGTCAAAGGCATACAGCACATTGCAGGCCCCTTCGGTATCATTCCGCCCGCCCCAAAGGAGGACCGTGTCGTCGATGAGGACGGTTGAGTGTCCATAGCGCATGTAGGGTACGACAGGAGCTTGCCCACGGATGGCAGACTTCACCGGGGGCAGCTTTGTCCAACGCAAGGACACTGTGGGCACAGCTCTGCTCAGCCCTGGGAACTTCCCTCCAGGCTGTCCACCTTTCCCAAACCAGATGTTCCTCCCCAAACCCCTTGGTCCCAGAGACCACAGCCAAACCTCATCAGCAGCCCGTTTCCCACCTTGATGTGGGGACTCAGGGGCAGCCCCAGCATTGGCTTACCTGCATTGAAAATGTGCACATCTATCTGACGCAGCGTCTCATAGTCTTCACCAGAGCAGTAACCCCCGAAGGAGTATACCCGATGCCCAACAGCCACTGCTGCATGGTTCACCCTGCGGGGCCCGCCCTCCAGGTGCACTGTCCACCGTAACATCCCCTGGACCACTGGTTACAGCAACATGCCCCCCCGGCACGGCCTGCTGCCTCTGCTACCTGCACACAAATTGGGGCCACAGGATCCTCAGGCAAGGCTTCTGCCCGGCTCACTGTGACTCTGCCCAGAACCAGCCTTTGCCTCCAAGTGTCACCCTGGTGGCCCTCCCACACTACCCCTCCACAGGGACACTAGTCACAGCTCAGGTGGCTGGCCCTGCCCCAAGGGAGCTGCCGAGGTCAGGGAGCTAGCCCTGGCCCAGTGTTCTCCAACAGTGAAGGGTGGGGCCGCCCCCACTAGATTGCCAGCTCAGAATCTGCTGATCACGGTCTCCACCTACTCATGGAGGCTCCACTCTGTCCCTGGCTTGGCACAAACTTGAAGCCCCTTCCCAAATGGTATATTCTCTTGTCTCTGCTCTGCTTACTGCCACCTCTCTAAGAATCTGTGTTCTTTAAGGTGGGGAAAGGGATCTCAAAATACTCACAGCTATTAATAGCCCAGCCAGCCTCAGACAGTCCATCGAAAGCTGGCATGAGTGCCTCAAAGCAGAAAAGCTTTCAGGCTTTTAGAGTAGAACAATCCCCCTACCCAAGATAGGGTAGGACTGATCCAGGAAGGGACCTCCATGTTACCGTGGTTGGTTAGCCCCTCACAGGGAGCTCTTGTCAAGCTGAGTTGTTGTCATTGGGGTCACCCAGGGCCCCCCACAGGCACAAGGAGTTCCTTTGACAGCTGTGCCTGGTATGCTGCCAGGACTTAAGCCAGAAAGGTATGTGTATGCTTAGGCTTGGGGGATGGGGATAGAGGGAGGGGTTTTCTCCTCCTGCCACTTTCCCATCCCTGTTACTGTGGTAGAGAACAAGTCATTTCCAGTAGAAAAGAGGGAAGAAGTTCTTCCACAACTTGGGTTCCTGAAAGGCGGATAGAGGTGGGACTGTGCAATGGAAAGTGGAAGGGGCTGGGCACGGTGGCTCACACCTGTAATCCCAGCACCTTGAGAGACCGAGGCAGGTGGATCACGAGGTCAAGAGATGGAGACCATCCTGGCCAACATAGTGAAACCTGGCTCTACTAAAAATACAAGAATTAGTTGGGCATGGTGGTGTGCACCTGTAGTCCCAGCTACTCAGGAGGCTGAGGCAGAATTGCTTGAACTTGGGAGGCGAAGGTTGGAGTGAGCCCAGATTGCATCACTGCACTCCAGCCTGGCGACA
Organism: Piliocolobus tephrosceles; assembly: GCF_002776525.5. Lineage (NCBI taxonomy): Eukaryota > Metazoa > Chordata > Mammalia > Primates > Cercopithecidae > Piliocolobus > Piliocolobus tephrosceles. The sequence continues at coordinate 125,807,984 of NC_045438.1, forward strand.
GAGCGAGATTCTGTCTCAAAAAAAAAAAAAAAGAAAGAAAAGAAAAAGGGGAAGGGAGGCAAAAAATGCCCTTGGGCAGGACAAGAGAAAGATTGAGCATGAGAGGTCATGGTCTCTTTTTTTTTTTTTTTTTTTTTTTTTAGACAGAAGTATCACTCTTTTCTCCAGGCTGGAGTGCAATGGCGCAATCTTGACTCACTGCAACCTCCACCTCCCGGGTTCAAGGGATTCTCCTGCCTCAGTCTCCTGAGTAGCTGGGATTACAGACGACTGCCACCACACCCGGCTAATTTCTGTATTTTTAGTAGAGACGGGGTTTCATCATGTTAGCCAGGCTGGTCTCAAACTCCTGACCTCAGGTGATCTGCCCACCTTGGTCTCCCAAAGTGCTGGGATTACAGGCATGAGCCACCGCGCCCAGCTGGTCATGGTCTCTCAAACACAACCAGTCAACCTAGTGGCAGGTACACCTGGGTACATCTGAGGTTTTTTTCAGGCAAATCCTTGCAACTGACAATGCTTTTGCTGGCAGGCATCTCCTGAGTTCGGGTGGATCATCATCTGCTCCCTGTTTAAGAAGCCCTGGCAGAGGAAAGGGCCAGGCAAAACCTCAGGCACAAAAACAGCTCTAATAAGGGAGGCCCCTTGCAGGAAAGAGACATGGCTTTCAGCTGGCTTGCTAGTCCCACCCACCCAACCTCCCCCAACTCCACACCCCAAGCTTTAAATAGCCATGGGGCCCATCCTGAAATAGCCCCAGCAGGAAGCTACTCTCACTTCATTACTCCCGCTCTCCAAAATATCTTGGGTCTGGGCTTGTGGAAATTGTTAGGAGGCCGATGGGCTTAAGAATGGAAGTCTTCCATCCTTCCTTATATCCTCTATTCTTCCCTCCAGATATGTCAAGGTAAAGTAAAATATGCACAAGAGAAGAAATAAGCAATTCCAGCCAAAGGTGGAGAAAAAATTTTTAGTTTCTCTACCATAAGAACAACTCAAATTCAAGGAGAACAAGCCCCCAGGCTCTCAGGGGCTCCTCTTATCCCTGGGTCTCCTCAATCCTCCATCACCACCAAGCATTTTCAAGCTTCTTCTATTCCCTTAATGTATCTACCTACCTGGTCTCTTGCACTTTTTATTCCCCATTTCTCGCCCTTCTCGATCTCGTGAGAGCTTTGCAGTTTTCTCATTTTTCCTTCTCCTACCATTCCAAGCTCCACCCAACAGCCCTCCATTTTCCCACCTCCACTAAGGAAAGAAAATTAACATGCCCTGACCACGGATATCCCTCCCTGCATATGACTCTATCCCTGTCTTCTTCCAGACATTCCGGCCTCCTCTAGCCCACTACGCCAGTCACCCCTCCCCTTCCACTATGCTCAGCTTCCCTGTTTTCATAGCCCAGTCTTCCTTCCCATTTCCTTCATTGCTTCCTCCAGACACCAGGTCTCTCCTACCCATCTCCTGGCCATCCTCCTCTAGACCCGCTTTCCCCATTAACACTCTCCTTTCCCATCATCCCCCTAGCTCCCTCCCCCCCCCCACCTCATCACTCTCAGGCCCCTCCCCCGCCACTCCAGCTCTAGACAGCGCGTCCTCAGCCCCCTAATTCTTCCTTGCCCTTCCACCCATCCCAGGCTACCTGCCAGGCCGAGCCGGGGCGGGGCCGCGGGTCCTCGCGCTGCCTGCAGCCTAGAGCCCGTTGCGCGCCAACCGACGCCTTAGTCCCCAACGAGATAAACACAGCCAAGCTCGATTCTTCCGGCGGGCAGCTGTGCGCGCACGTGCAGTCGTAGCTAAGTCCCCGAGGCATGCCGGGACTTGTAGTCCACACGTTTCCTGAGGGACGAGAGGGCTAAGGAGTGGGCAGGGGCGTAGGAGAGATTCTGCGCATGTGTAAATATGTGTCAAGCCCGAGGAGGCCACTGGGTAATGCAGTCCTTTGTTTTCTGGGCTGGGCATGACGGAGGCGGGGCAAGGGACGCACTCCTCGTCCTCGCCAGTGTCAATCATGGGCATGGGGCGGGGCTGGAGGACTAGGAACCTCTGCACGTCCTGCCCCGCCGGAAGTGGAGGCCACGGGCTCTGAGCGGGTGAGGCGCGCGGAAGCACAGGCGCCGGGATTCGGATGGGGAGGGGTGGGGGACGCTGTAGCTGGGGCCATTTGAGGGGAGCCCATGGGTCCTGAAGGGCATCTGTCAGGCGGTACAGAGGGGGACCTCTAGGAGAGGGGAGAAGGGGGCGGGTACGCCCTGTTTAGGGGACTCTGATGACCCAGAATTCGCAAGTCGCGGGGGAGGCGTGGCGGGGGAGCCGGGGTTCTGGAAGGGGTGTCTTTTAGGAGGTGGCAGGGCCCCCGGTTGGGCGTTTAATTAGGAAGTGGCGGAGCAAGGCGGGTGGGGCCTGGTTCAAGATAAGAGCCCCGACTTAGGGGGAGGAACGAGAGGCTGGAAGCGGCGCGGAGGGGTGGAGGATGCAGGAGCCTCGGGGAGAAGCTGGTTCTTTTGCACACAGGAGACCACAAAGACATGATGAGAGGATGAACGTGGGCCTGGTTTCATCCAATCCTTGTCCTACCGCCTCCCTGTTCTTGCAGCCCCTGCCCGGATGGCAACAGTAGTTCTAGGGGGAGACACCATGGGCCCTGAGCGTATCTTCCCCAATCAGACTGAGGAACTGGGACCACATCAGGGCCCTTCAGAAGGCACTGGGGATTGGAGCAGTGAGGAGCCTGAGGAAGAGCAGGAGGAAACGGGGTCGGGCCCAGCTGGCTACTCCTACCAGCCCCTGAGCCAAGATCCTGAACAAGAGGAGGTGGAACTGGCACCAGTGGGGGATGGAGATGTAGTTGCTGACATCCAGGATCGAATCCAGGTAGGGTGGAGGAGGGATGGTTCCTCAACAGGTGAAGCTGGGCTCCCTGAAAGCCTGGACCCAAACAGTCTTCTCTGGCTCTGCAGGCCCTGGGGCTTCATTTGCCAGACCCACCATTACAGAGTGAAGATGAAGATGAGGAGGGAGCTACAGCGTTGAACAACCACAGCTCTATTCCCATGGACCCAGGTAAAAGATCATTCTTTCATTCTGGAATAATTACTAAGGAAATGAACTGGCATGAGTCAGTAGAAGGAAGTTTCAGAGGAAGACCCTATCCTAAAAAGAGAGTTTGTAAACTGAGATTTTGTAGACTTCAGAGTCCAAGTGAAATGCTCTTCTGCTAGCTTTGGAGATGGGCAGGCTTGCCTTGAAGTAACAAGATGGATTTGGTGACCCTACCAGCCCAAGGGCTCTGGGTTGATTCAGGGATTGGGGAGGGGAGCTGGTCCCATTATTTCTATACCTGATTGGCCTCTGGCTCTGATTTCAGAACATGTAGAGCTGGTGAAAAGGACGATGGCTGGAGTAAGTCTGCCTGCGCCAGGGGTTCCTGCCTGGGCTCGGGAGATATCGGATGCCCAGTGGGAAGATGTGGTACAGAAAGCCCTCCAAGCCCGGCAGGCATCCCCTGCTTGGAAGTGACCACAGTGAGAGCTGCCTTATCTTCCTACATTCCAGGCCAGAACCAGCACAGGACTGAACACATCCCTGGTTGTAACGTCCATTTCCATCTTCCCCATCTCCCTTTCCACATCAAGGCACATCAGACTTCTCAGAGACCCACTTTATTCAGTTCTGTACATATGGGGACATCGGCCCAAGCCCAACCCACCTTAGCATGTATCACTCTGTGGAGAATAAAGCACCCTATGTACACAGCCAGAAGCCGCACTGCCTGCGCCCCTGGAACCTGGGTCCAGCCCTCCTCAGCCCCTGGCCCCTCCAAGGTACCTACAAGGGACAAGAGAAGGCCTGCCTAGCATAGCACAAACAAGGAAATAAATAGGTGTTGGCAGGAGCCATGCTTGGGGCACCGCTCCCTGCTTCCTTCTTTATAGTTTTGGGAACCAACAGCACAGAAAAGCAGTCAGCCCCAGGTGGTCCCTTCCATGTCTGTGACCCCAGGGCTGCTGCTCACCAAAGACAGGGCATGGGGTAGGGTGTTTGTTCATCCCTCCCTGGCCCCACTTGGTCCATCTGGGCCCTATATTCATCACTTATTGTCCACAGCCTATACTTTTCTCCTTTTGACCTCCCTTGGTCAGGCATGGGGTAAGAAAAAATAATACAACCCTATCTGCCAGCACATGGCTGGGGCTGGGGGGCCTGTTTGTGCTGCAGGAGGTTGGCTTCCCTCCAGCTACTCCAGGGGCCAATGGGGCTTGACATAACTTTGGTGAGAATAATCTCCACTGTTCCCTACATGCCTCTGCAGGGGAGAGAGAGGAGGGGAGACACCTGGCGTTCAAATGAGGATGAAGGGAAGAATAGAGGAGCATATGTATTCCTGTGTGTACTTCTCAGAGCAGCCTCAGGTAGCTGTGGGTGAGGAGCAGGTAGGGGACAGGCATCCCCAGGTTGTCTGAGCACTAAGCATCTTAGTGCTCAGCCTGTACTAGCCACAGGGAGGCATGAACACCTTTTGGGGAGAAGAGGGACCACTCTGTGGGTGTCCCTGCTTCAAGTGCCCGCATCCACCTCCCTGGAGTAGCTAGAGAGGCGCTGCCTTCCCCCAAGTCAGCCAGTAGGGAGCAGAGTGTGGAGGGCCGGGGCAGTGTCCAAGGGCTGAGTGGGCTGTGGCCCTGTGGTAGGAATGTGAGGGGTCAGAGAGCCTCCTGGCTGGCAGTTAGAAACTCTTCCGCCCGCTTGTGCGCCTCCAGTGCCTTGATGGTGTACACGTCCTGGGGCAGCTCCGACTTCCTCCGCAGCAGCACTTTCTCCTTCTTGATGTCTTTTAGCATCTGTGTGTGAATAGGGACAAAGAGAGGAACGGTGACCAATTCCCAGTGAATTCTATTGTTTCCTCCCCTTATTCTTTGGCTCTGCTGTTTCCGTCTCCTCTCCCTTCCAGAACTATTATTTCTGCTCCACCCCGCTACATTGCCTTCCCACCTGCACAGCCTCAGTCTCCACAGTCCTCTTCAGAAGCTGGATGTCCTCAGCTGTGGGGGTCTCTGTTTCCATCGAGTACACAGGGGGCAGTGGTGGAGGAGCTCGGAACATGGGATACTGAGTGAGAGGAGACATGGACAAGTGGTGAGAGCCACTTCAGAGGCTTGGAGGCCTGTGTGCCTCATATTCCTCCCCTAACAAACTCTCCCCCAGCTCAAGATGGGCTGGCCCCTCAGTTCACAGCAGAGGCAGGAAAACCTCACCTGGGGATTAAGCCGGGCCAGCTCCTCAATTTTTTGCCACATCTCTTCCCTTTCCTTCATTCGGAACCGGCCCCTGAGGAGGAAAAGTAGGATTGGGTTTGGGCTTGAGAGAAACACAGTGAGCTGGTGGTAGAAGATGAAAGTCTCCCGGGGAGAGAGATACTCACTTCTGCTTCTCTGCCTTGTATTGTTGTGTGCAGTCATCAAACAGCTTCTGATTCATTTCCATAAACAGCTTCAGGGCATTGTAGATCAGTCCATGGATTGTCCTACCACCAGGAAGAAAAATGAGTAGGAGGCCAGAGCCTGCCCTTAGTGCGAGGAACTCAATTTGTTCTCTCACAGGGGTATCTCTGCTAAGAGCTTTGTCATTTACTACGTCCAGTTAACAAACCTCTATGCAGTATCAGAAGAGAGCTCTGGCCACATCACCTGGTTTGAGACTGGCATTTCATGGTCTTCACAAATATTGGTCCACGTGTCCATCGTTCCCTCACCCCATGCTCTTTACCCCATCCTTCCCTCACCCCGCCTACCTCCCATCCTTTCCCACTCTCTAACCCACACTAATGGCCTCCCAGCAGCATGATGGGCATGTAGATGCAGCATGACGGACTGCATCTGCACCACAGTGTGCTTGCTTTTAGCAGAAAAGTCTTTTCAAAACCCTGAGAGTTTCTTATTTTCTTTTTTAAGATGGAGTCTCACTCTGTTGCCCAGGCTGGAGTGCAATGGCACGATCTTGGCTCACTGCAACCTCCACCTCCCAGGTTCAAGTGATTCTCTTGCCTCAGTTTCCTAAGTAACTGGGGCTACAGGCATCTCCCACTACGTCCAGCTAATTTTTATATTTTTAGTAGAGATGGGAGTTTCACTATGTTGGGCAGGCTGGTCTCAAACTCCTGACCTCGTGATCCACCCACCTCGCCAGCCTCCCAAAGTGCTGGGATTACAGGCGTGAGCCACCGTGGCTGGCCTAAAACCCTGGGATTCTTTACACATACTCTCAAAGAGGGTCACATCAGCTTCTCACTGCATAGAATTACATCTCCAAAGCTGTGATAGGAGCTGCAGAAGAGCTGACCCCAAGGAGTGGTGTAACACAGGCCGCTGCCCTGCTGTTTGGTATCACAGAGATCTTGGCGCTCAGGCATTTTTTTGCTCCACTCAGCCACTCAAGGTCCTATCAATATGTAGGGGACATCAGCCTCACTTGCTGGGTGACCAGGTGAGACCCCTGGCTCCTTAGTTCTTCCATACCCTCAAAGTTTCCCAAACTGGATCTCCACCACCCAGCCCCACCCCAGCGCCTTACTTGTTCCAGTGGCTCTTGGAGTTCCTGTAGAGTGCAGGGAACATGATGGGGAGGACTCTGGCAGCATTGTCACTTATCAGGCTCATGATGTACTCATTGTTCCAGTAATAGAGAGCACGCTCTGCCACCTGGTGGAAAGAGGCGGACTCGGTGGGTGCTGCCCGTTTCACTCAAGACCTTCTCAGTTTCTGGCAGGGGTTGGGATGTGCTGGGTTGGAGTCTCACCTGGAAATGGGGGCTAGAGACACACTTGGCCAGCTGGCGGAAGAGGGGTTCCATCACTTTGCTGAACTCGGAAGGTTCAATGACATCCAGAATCTCCTCCAGCTCATTCAAGAACATCACCTCCTTGGGGCTGTGGGTCTTAGGCCAAAACTTGAGAAGTCCCACAATTACCTAGGAGACAAGGAGGGCATGGGGATGAAAATTCTTTGCACCTGCCTAGGTCTCCAGGAAGTTTTCCCACCTGCTCTCTCCCCCACCCTGGTGGGCACAGTTTGGGTAATCTCAGCCAGCTGCCCGTTTCTTTGCCTTAGATCTGTTTCCTAGGTGTATATAGGTTTCACTTCCCCTTCAGAGAGGAAACCATGTTACCAGTCAGGTCACAGCCCTCCTGAGCACCCCCTTATGCTACCCCCAGTAGGTACAGACTGGCAAGTGATGCTGACGACAGTAAGAGGTGGGCCTTGGGGCCCGGAAGGGGAATTACCGGCTCAGTCAGACTGCTCTCCTTCTCCAGGAATTGTACCACACAGTATGCCAGCTGCAAAAGTGTGAGGTAGAAGGGAGGTGAGGTGTAGGTCCTAGAAGTTCTCAGAGAAGTCAGTGATAGAAGCAAGATCCCAGAAGGGAAGGGGAGGTGGAGGGAAGGAATTATCCCACCTGCTCCCTGTGCTTCCCCTATCCCAGCTAGAACACCTTCCTGCCCACTCTTTTCTCTGCTGCCTGAGTTGGACATTATCAGGAGGAAGGCAGCTCACCTGAGGGTGGTAGACACTCAGGGACTTGACCTTGTGAAGGGGAAGCAGGACACGGATGAGGAACATCTTGTGCTCTTCTTTAAGGGGCAGGGCAAAGCCATTGATGATGCTAGGAATTAAGGGACATTTGTTAGGACCAAAGGGTCAGATCCAAGTTCAGTGTACCAATCCTCCCAACCTTTTTCAGGCATCTGTGCCCCCACCCAGCCTCTCACCTGCCCAGGATCTCCAGGAGCTCAGCAATCCCGTTGTGATGCTCCGTCTCATAGATGAACCTGAGGGAAGAAAAATGGCTCTTGACAACCCCTGATGTCCCTCCAGCATTCTGCACAGTCCCCCCACCTCCCTGCTCCCACCCCACCTCAGTAGCAGAATGCTTTGCTCCTAAGCCTGGGCTCCTGGCCTCACCTGTAGAAGATGTGGTTGATTTGCCTACGGATATAAGCCCGGAGCCCCAAAAACTTGCCATAGATGCGGTGCAAAATGGTCTTGAGGAAGTCCCGCTCTCGAGGATCCTCACTGTCAAATAGGTCTAGGAGCTAGGGGCATGAGGGAGGGAAAGCAGCCAGTGAGGCAGCAGCCAGGGAAGGTGGGGCCCCAGTGACATAGGTCCTGCCAGGGGAAGTGCAGAGGTGCCCTGGAATGGGGGCCAGCAAGTCTTAGAAAGCAGAGTGATTCTATTGTATTGCTGATTCTATTGTATTTGTACTGAGACTACCAAAGTGATGCCTCAGTATTGACTGGAGAGAGGTACTCTGTTGCTTTTGTTTCCTACCATTATGCTGTTACTTTCTTAAGGCCAGAGTAGGGTTTCTTGGTTTGTTTGTTTGTTTGTTTTTTAACCCTTTATAGCCTCCTCATACCAGACATGGATGAAACCCAATATATTCAGCATAAGGGGGAAGAGCCACTGGGAGACAGATGAGTGGGGCATGGAATGGAAAGAGAAGGCAAGGACAGGAACTCAGGGACTCACAGCAAGTACAAACTTCTGGTCGATGTACTTCTTGGCTATGTTTGGCTGGAAATCAGGAGACTCAAGGAAACGTAAGAAGAACTCATACACGAGCTATAGGGGAAAAGGCACGCCACTAAGGGGATGTTCCCAAGGACGTGCAGGACTCCAACTGCCCCACTCCCTGCAGCCAGGGCCAACCTGCCCCCCTTGCCCTGGTACCTGGAGATGTGGCCAAGCAGCTTCCAGCGTGGGCTCATCTTCTTCTGGGTCAAACTCAGCCCCTGTGGGATTCGATGAAGGTGGCAGCGTCCGGAAGAGATTCACTGAAAACTGAGGGGTAGGGTCAGTTAGAGCTCCACCTGGGCTTCTCCAGGGCCCCCCGCCAGTTCCCCCTGTGTCCTTTCCCTGTGCCCACCATGGTGACAGCCTCAGGGTAAATGGCCTCAGTGACAACATCACGGCTATGGGTGATGTACTCCACCATCTCGTTGAGTCCTGCCCGCTTCACCTCCTTGAATTTGAGGTCACTGAGTGGGTCTGACACGAAGTCAAAGAGGACACAGCACTGGCGTAGCTTCTGGATAAACAGCTCCTCCCGTTCCTGGGTTGGCGAATCTGTGGGGGCCCCAGCAGTCAGGTTCTCCTCTGCAGTCCTTCACTGCGATGCCCTGCTTGCCTTCAAGGGCTTTCCCTTAACCCACCCTGCCACCATCCTGCCTGCTCCCTGGCACCCCCTTCCCACATTCTCTGGAACTCTTCCCCCCCCAAATACCCCAAAACTTCCATTCCACCAACTCTCAATGCCCCCTAGACCTGGTACAACAACCCCTGTGACCAGTTGCCAAGTACCTTTCAGGGCAGGAAGCTTCTGCAGCTCTCGATTCTTGCTGAGGTTGAAGCGGGAGGAGCTTTGCCGTCGCTCCTTCTTGACAATCTGGGGCCCCCCTGAGTACTTGATTTTGCTGAGCTGCGTGGGGGGCGGCGTGCTATTGCTGGGACGCTTGTTGGACGATGGTGGCTGAGACTGGGCTTGGGGCTGGGGCTGGGGCTGCGGCTGGGCCTGGTCAAACAAGTCACCTGTTGAAATCCACTTCCCAAGATATGCCTCCCACCCTGGGCCTGGCCATCCCCCAGTCTGTTTATGCCTGCACAGGCCTGGGCAGTGAGCAGCTGTCTCCTGCCCTGAAGGAGCTAAGGCCAGGGTTACAGAGATAACTGTGCTGTAGCCCTGGCAGGGAGCAGTCAAGAAGTCACATCTCCCAAAGAGATGCCCACTGCCTGTGCATCAAGAGCCTTCAAAACGTTCATTCCAGTTCACGAACAGGTAAAGCTAACTGATGGATTGATGGTGACAGAAGTCAGAAAAGTGATTATGTTGCCAGGGGAAACGGGGTGGGTATTGCTAAGAAGACACATGAGGAATAAGAAGAGACATGAGGAGCCTTCTGAGTAATGTAAACATCCTGCATCTTGACTGGACCTGCAAGGTGGTGCATGGCAGATACATACCTAAAATTTATTGAGCAGTATACTTAAGATCCTTTACTGAATGTGTGACAGTCTTCAATCACAGGTGTGGTGGCTCACACCTGTAATCCCAGCACTTTGGGAGGCCAAGGTGGGTGGATCACCTGAGGTCACGAGTTCAAGACCAGCCTGGCCAACATGTTGAAACCCCGTCTCTACTAAAAATACAAAAATTAGCAGGGCGTGGTGGCAGGCGCCTGTAATCCCAGCTACTCGGGAGGCTGAGGCAGAAGAATTGCTTGAACCCGAGAGGTGGAGGTTGTAGTGAGCCGAGATCATGCCATTGCACTCCAGGCTGGGGGACAAGAGCGAGACTTCGTCTCAAAAAAAAAAGTAAAAGAAAGGCCAGGCATGGTGGCTCACGCCTGTAATCCCAACACTTTGGGAAGCCAAGGCAGGAGGATCACTTGAAGCCAGAAGTTTGAAACCAGCCTGAGCAACACAGCATAGACCCCATATCTACAAAAAATTTTTTTAAATTAGCCAGGTGTGGTGGCACATGCCTGCAGTTCCAGCCACTCAAGGCTGGAGGATCCCTTTTGCCCCCAGGAGTTCAAGTCTGCCGTGAGCTATGATCGCACCAACGGCGCTCCAGCCTGAACAACAAAACAACACCCTGTCTCTAAAAATAAAAATTTTCAAATTTAAACAGGTAAAAGAAAGAAATTCATTCCCATGTCTTAGTACTTTACTATTAGAAATTTAGCTTAATAAAAATCATAAATTAAAAAAAAAAAAAAAAAAAAAGCTTTGGAGGAGGCAGAGGTAGCCAGGCCAAAAAAAAAAAGCTTTGTATACAAAT
>NC_045438.1:125818917-125833104 GCF_002776525.5 Piliocolobus tephrosceles
GCTCCGCCTCCCAGGTTCACGCCATTCTCCTGCCTCAGCCTCCCGAGTAGCTGGGACTACAGGCGCCTGCCACCTCGCCCGGCTAGTTTTTTGTATTTTTAGTAGAGACGGGGTTTCACCATGTTGGCCAGGATGGTCTCGATCTCCTGACCTCGTGATCCGCCAGTCTCGGCCTCCCAAAGTGCTGGGATTACAGGCTTGAGCCACCACGCCCGGCCTACAAATACTTTTAACAACCTCATTTATAACAGAAAATGAACAAATATAATATCAGGAGTTAATATTGTATTTATGAAAACTATGGGCCAGGTGCAGTGGCTTACGCCTATAATCCCAGCACTTTGGGTGGCCAAGGTGGGTATATCACTTGAGGTCAGGAGTTCCAGACCAGCCAGGCCAACAAGGTGAAACTCTATCTCTTACTAAAAATACAAAATTAGCTGGGTGTGGTGGCGGGTGCCTGTAATCCCAGCTACTCGGGAGGCTGAGACAGGAGAACTGCTTGAACCTGGCGGGTGGAGGTTGCAGTGAGCCAAGATTGCGCCATTTCACTCCAGCCTGGGTGACACAGTGAGCGAGACTCTGTCTCCAAAAAAAAAAGAAAGAAAGAAAGAAAGAAAAGAAAAAACTATGTAATACATAGTTTCATTGTAAAAAATATTTTCATATTCATAGTAATTTGCCCAAAATGGTGGTATTTTTGGAGGAAGGGAAATGTCTGCAAAAAGGCATAAGAATGATGAGGACTTATTTTCCATGGTAGAAAGTCAATAGATAATATCTAAATCTCAAAAAAAAAAAGGTAGGAAAATAATCTAATGTGAAAATCTAGTGGCCGGGCGCGGTGGCTCAAGCCTGTAATTCCAGCACTTTGGGAGGCCGAGACGGGCGGATCACGAGGTCAGGAGATCGAGACCATCCTGGCTAACACAGTGAAACCCTGTCTCTACTAAAAAAAAAAATACAAAAAGCTAGCCGGGCAAGGTGGCGGACACCTGTAGTCCCAGCTACTCGGGAGGCTGAGGCAGGAGAATGGCATGAACCCGGGAGGCGGAACTTGCAGTGAGCTGAGATCCGGCCACTGCACTCCAGCCTGGGCGACAGAGCGAGACTTCGTCTCAAAAAAAAAAAAAAAGAAAATCTAAAGGAATCTAAAGTAGGAAAATAATGTAATGTGAAAATCTAAAGGAATCTAATGAGGAAAGAGCTAAGAGTTGCATTCCAACCCCAATAGTAGTACTATCTGACTTCCTGACCAATGTATATGTTATCATACTTATAAAATTTAGAAATAAAACAAAAGGCCTAAAACTACATAATGACAGAAAATTGCTTCCTATGCTAACTTAAATAATGACAGTACAAAGCCGGGCGTGGTGGCCTGTAATCCCAGCACTTTGGGAGGCCAAGGCAGGTGGATTGCCTGACCTCAGGAGTCTGAGACCAGCCTGGGCAACACAGTGAAACCCCGTCTCTCCTAAAGTACAAAAAATTAGGCAGGCGTGGCGGTGGGTGCCTGTAGACCCAGCTACTTGGGAGCCTGAGGCAAGAGAATTGCTTGAACCCAGGAGGCGGACGTTGCAGTGAGCTAAGCTCACGCCACTGCACTCCAGCTCCACCTGGGCAACACAGCGAGACTCTGTCTTCAAAAAATAAATACATAGGCCAGGTGCAGTGGCTCACGCCTGTAATCCCAGCACTTTGGGAGGCTGAGGCGGGCAGATCACCAGGTCAGGAGATCAAGACCATCCTGGCTAACATAGTGAAACCCTGTCTCTACTAAAAATACAAAAAATTAGCCGGGCGTCGTGGTGGACGCCTGTAGTCCCAGCTACTCGGGAGGCTGAGGCAGGAGAATGGCGTGAACCTCAGAGGCGGAGCTTGCAGTGAGCCGAGATCGCACCACTGCACTCCAGCCTGGGAGACAGCGAGACTCCATATCAAAAAATAAATAAATAAGTACATCAAAAAATAAATACAGTACAAAACTAGATACGCAAAATGAGCTCACTCACATTAAACCACATGCACAGAATGAAAAACGAGGTTCAGAAAAGGTAAGAACAAGCCCAAGTCCACCACTGTGTTAATGACTATCTCCTGTAGTAGAATTAGATTACTTCTGCATTTCTAAATTTTCTACAAGTTGACACTGCTTTTTTTCTGCCTTACTTCCATTGTGTACTATGATACTGCTTTTATAATCGGAGAAATGCAGCTAATTTTTAAAAGCTATCCTTTTTATTTTTATTTTATGTATTTATTTATTTTTGAGATAGAGTCTCGCTCTGTCATCCAGGCTGGAGTGCAATGGCACAATGTTGGCTCACTGCAACCTGCACCTCCAAGGTTCAAGTGATTCTCCTGTCTTAGTCTCCCGAGTAGCTGGGATTATAGGCACCCGCAACCATGCCAACTACTTTTTGTATTTTTTGTAGAGATGGGGTTTCTCCTCGTTGGCCAGGCTAGTCTTGAACTCCTGACCTCAACTAATCCACCTCCCTCGGCCTCCCAAAGTGTTGGGATTACAGGTGTGAGCCACCATGGCTAGCCTAAAAGCTATCCCTTTTTAAAGGTACAGCTCCCAGACACAGGTGTTACAGCCCCATGAATTCTATTTTCAGAATTCTAAACATAAGTATTTGCAGGGTTCTCTGCCCACAGGTACTCCTGGACTGTCCAGGCAGCCCCCTTTTGGGAGAGGAGAGAAGCTAAGCCACAGGACAGCCCTTGCCCCCAACCAGAGACTACAATAGGACCAGGCAGAGGCCATGTCCAGCTGGGTGCCCCCACCATAGGGAAAGGGAAAGGTGACCTCTTGGCCTAATAGAAGAACTTGAAATCCTCTGGGATGGGGGAGGGGAGGAAGACAGAAATGTTATTAATTGCATCCTCTGAATTTTTTTTTTTTTTTTGAGACGGAGTCTCGCTCTGTCGCCCAGGCTGAAGTGCAGTGGCGCGATCTCGGCTCATTGCAAGCTCCCCCTCCCAGGTTTACACCATTCTCCTGCCTCAGCCTCCGGAGTAGCTGGGACTACAGGCGCCCGCCATCTCGCCCGGCTAGTTTTTTGTATTTTTTAATAGAGACGGGGTTTCACCGTGTAGGCCAGGATGGTCTCGATCTCCTGACCTTGTGATCCACCCGTCTCAGCCTCCCAAAGTGCTGGGATTACAGGCTTGAGCCACTGCGCCCGGCCAACATCCTCTGAATTTTGTATAAAAACAATGATATGTACTTGTTACCTATCTAGGGATGAGAGAACAGGAGAGGAGCACTGGGTGCAGCCTCTGGGTCCCGTGTGTTGGACATGGCAAGGCATCTGGAGTCTTTGGTCTCCCTTTCTACATATGGCAGATGAGTCACACCTTGGGGTGGGGGAGAGTGGTAGTAGGAGAAAAGCAGGTTGGGGGCCAGCACTTGGTGTGTATCCAGACTCTCCCCTGCTTCGGGCCTCCATTTCCCTGCCTTAAGAACAACTAGGCCAGGCGTGGTGGTTCACATCTGTAATCCCAGCACTTTGAGAGGCAGAGGCGGGCAGAATACGAGGTCAGGAGTTCGAGAGCAGCCTGGCCAACATGATGAAACCCTGTCTCTACTAAAGATACAAAAAATTAGCTGGGTGTGGTGGCACGTGCCTGTAATCTCAGCTACTCGGGAGGCTGGGGCAGGAGAATCGCTTGAACTCAGGAGGCAGAGGTTGCAGGGAGTTGAGATCACACCATTGCACCCCAGCCTGGGTGACAGGGTGAGACTCTGAATAAAAACAAAAAAAAACTGTAATCCCAGCACTTTGGGAGGCCGAGACGGGCGGATCACGAGGTCAGGAGATCGAGACCATCCTGGCTAACATGGTGAAACCCCGTCTCTACTAAAAATACAAAAAACTAGCTGGGCGAGGTGGCGGGCGCCTGTAGTCCCAGCTACTCGGGAGGCTGAGGCAGGAGAATGGCGTAAACCCGGGAGGCAGAGCTTGCAGTGAGCTGAAATCCAGCCACTGCACTCCAGCCTGGGCGACAGAGTGAGACTCCGTCTCAAAAAAAAAAAAAAACAACCAAACCATTATCTGTGGAGCTTGGTGCTCAATTGGTACTCAATAACACCTTGGGCCAGACTGCCTGCCTGGGTTCAATCCTCACTCTGCCACTTATTAGCTGAGTAATATCCAGAGAGCCTGTGCCTCAGTTTTCTCATCTATAAAATGGGATGACAACCGTACCTACCTTATAGCACTATAGTAAGGATAGAGTTTCTGGCACTAAAGAAGCATTTTTTTTTTTTTTTTTTTTTTGAGACAGTCTGGCTCTGTTGCCCAGGCCAGAGTGCAGTGGCACAATCTCGGCTCACTGCAACCTCCACCTCCCGGGTTCAAGCAATTCTCCTGCCTCAGCCTCTGGAGTAGCCGGGATTACAGGCACGCGCCACCACGCCCGGCTAATTTTTTTTCGTATTTTTAGTAGAGACAGAGTTTCACCATGTTAGTGAGGCTGATCTTGATCTCCTGACCTCGTGATCTGCCCTCCTCGGCCTCCCAAAGTGCTGGGACTACAGGTGTGAGCCACCGTGCCTGGCCCTAAAGAAGCATTTTATAAGAGGTACCTTCTACTACCACCACTACTATTACTATTATTTCCCATACCCAGGTTTTAGGAATGCAGCCTGGAATCTCCTTCCTATGCTAGCACAACTCAAATGTTCCGTTGAGTCCATTATCCTCCTTGTTTAAAAATGGGAACCCCGGCCAGGCACAGTGGCTCATGCTTGCAATCCCAGCACTTTGTGAGACTAAAGCAGGCGGATCACCTGAGGTTGGGAGTTCAAGACCAGCCTGACCAACATGCAGAAACCCCATTTCAACTAAAAATACAAAGTTAGCCGGGTGAGGTGGTGCATGCCTGTAATCCCAGCTACTCAGGAGGCTGAGGCAGGAGAATTGCTTGATCTTGGCGTTGAGCCAAGATCGCGCCATTACACTCCACCCTGGGTAATGAGTGAAATTCTGTCTCAAAGAAAGAAAAAGAAAAGAAAGAAAATGGGGGACCTAGAAAATCACTGCATCTTCCAAGACTCCGTTTAAGTCCCACCTTCTTCCAAAAAGTCTTTCCAGCCCTTGGGTATCACCCCCTCCTTTTGATACCACTTGTCTGTTCCATTGGCTCTGTGACTGCTCACCCCCTAGTGACACCTCTTAGTCTCTTCCTATGTCATTCCCCTAACTAGATGGCAAGTCCTTTGAAAGCCAGGACCCTATTTGTACACCTGTGGGTGCCCCCAGCACTGACACCTAATAGGAATTGAATGAAGGTTTGGTTGGTTGGTTGACCAGGAGCCAAAGCTTTCAGTTCCTGCCCAGGCTCCTCCCCACAGGCTCTTCCTCTCCTGGCCCAACTCAGGAATCCTCAGAACAGGGTGCTATACAGCATTAGGAACAGAGTCTGGAGGGAGAAACATCAGTGATACTAGGGTGAGGGGCTCAGTGCCAACCTGACGACAAAACTCCATCCTTCCAGGTAAGATGCAGACACCCTGCACTTCCACAAACCTCCACTGAGAAGGCAGCCAGAGAGAGGCATTCTTCCCAGAAAGGGAAAAGGAAGGCCTCAATTTTTTCTGCTAACAAGAAGATAGCCAGGTATGGTGGCTCATGTCTGTAATCCTAGCACTTTGGGAGGCCAAGGCAGGTGGATCACTTGAGGTCAGGAGTTCAAGACCACCCTGACCAACATGGTGAAACCCTGACTCTACTAAAAATGCAAAAAAACAATTAACTGGGTGTGGTGGTGCACACCTGTAGCCCTAGCTACTCAGGAGACTGAGATGGGAGAATTGCTTGAACCCGGGAGGCAGAGGATGCAGTGAGCCAAAATCACACTACTGCACTGCAGCCTGGGATTCATAGCAAGACCCTATCTCAAAAAAAAAAAAAAAAAAGAGGTGGCCAGACGCGGTGGCTCACGCCTATAATCTCAGCACTTTGGGAGTCCAAGGTGGCTAGATCATGAAGTCAGGAGTTCGAGACCTGCCTGGCCAACATGGTGAAACCCCATCTCTACTAAAAATACAAAAATTAGCTGGGTGCGGTAGTGGGCACCCGTAATCCCAGCTATTCAGGAGGCTGAGGCAGGAGAATCATTTGAACCTGAGAGGCAGAGGTTGCAGTGAGCCGAGATCACGCCACTGCACTCTACCCTGGGCGACAGAGCAAGACTCCATCTCAAAAAAAAAGAAGTGGCAGGACTAGATCAGTGGTTTCCCAACCATTATTCTGGTAAAGGTTAGAGAGAACAGAGGGTTTTATGCCCCACCAATGGCCGGGCATGGTGGCTCATGCCTGCAATCCCAGCTCTTTGGGAGGCTGAGGTGGGCAGATCACCTGAGGTCAGGAGACCAGCCTGGCCAACATGGCAAAACCCTATCTCTACTAAAAATACAAAAAGTTAGCCAGGCGTGATGGTGGGGGCCTGTAATTCCAGCTACTCAGGAGGCTGAGGTGGGAGAATGACTTGAACCTGGAAGACAGAGGTTGCAGTGAGCCGAGATCGCACCACTGCAGTCCAGCCTGGGCAACAGAATAAGACTCCATCTCAGAAAAAAACAAAACAAAACAAACAAAACGAAACCCACCCAATGAGCTGATATCTAAGGTCTTTCTACACTAGTATTGCATTATTGAAGGCTGGAGTGGCTGGAATGGCTGGAGAGCAGCTGAGTGGGCTTACTCTGCCCTGCCCCCTACCCCACTGAGCTGCCCTGGTTTATGAGGACCATTGGCTCCCAAGATCCAGACACAAGAAGCATCTGAGAGACAGCTGCTCCTGCCAGCAAAACCCCTGGCTGCCAAGCCCTGATGAGGTATCCGCTGTCTATTCACCCTTCACTAGGAAACATGCATGTTAGAGGGAGGTGGGGGATATGTCACCTACTCATGGGCATTCAACCACTTCTCCTAAAAGCTCCAGCATCTAACTTCTCCATTCACCTGGGTTGGAGGTAGAAGGCAAGTGAGTCCCCTGAGAAGCTTCTGCAGCCATCAAAGCAAGGGTGGACACTGACCAAAGGCAACTTGGCCAATCTATCCTCTACTCACTACTTTGTCCTGCCCAGTTTCACTTGTGGGATTATTTTATCTTATCTTATCTTATCTTATTTTATTTTATTATTTTATTTTGAGACAGGGTCTCGCTCTGTCACCCAGGCTGGAATGCAGTGGTGCGATCTCCGCTCACCGCAACCTCCGCCTCCCAGGCTCAAACAATTCACCTGCCTGAGCCCCCTGAGTAGCTGGAATTACAGGCGTGCACCACCAGGCCTGGCTAATTTTTGTATTTTCAGTAGAGACAGAGTTTCACCATGTTGGCCAGGCTGGTCTTGAACTCCTGACCTCAAGTGATCTGCCCGCCTCAGCCTCCCAAAGTGCTGGGATTACAGGCATGAGCCACTGTGCCTGGCCTTATTTTTTGTAGTTTTTGTAGAGACGGGGTTTCACCACGTTGCCCAGGCTGGTCTCAAACTCTGGAGCTCAAGCAATCCACCTGCCTCAGCCTCCCAAAGTGCTGGGATTACAGGTGTGAGCCACCATATCTGGCCCTCACTTCTGGGACTCCATAGAGGCCATCTCTTCTGCCTGAAGTACTACTGCTTTCACTTCCAAACTCTCAACAGGATTGCTGGAGAGCAATCAAGTGGCGCTGTGAATTTCCACACCACACTCATACTCAGAAAATTCCAACTCAACGTGCCTACTCTGAACCTATCCTGGTCCAGCCTATTCCGAACACAGCTGCCATTAATAATTTAAACCCAGGCTGGGCACAGTGGCTCAAGTCTGTAATCCCCCCACAAAAAAAAGAACTCAAAAAAAAAATTTAAACCCAAATATTCAAATATAAATAAAGAGATAGGGGCCCGGCATGGTGGCTCACGTCTGTAATCCCAGCACTTTGGGAGGCCAAGGCAGCAGATCACTTGAGGCCAGTTCAAGACCAGCCTGGCCAATATGGCGAAACCCCATCTCTACTAAAAATACAAAAGTTGGCTGGGCATGGTGGCTCACCCTTATAATCCCAGCAGTTTGGGAGGCTGAGGGGAGCAGATCACCGGAGGTCAAGAGTTGGAGACCAGCCTAGCCAACATGGTGAAACCCTGTCTCTACTAAAGGTACAAAAATTAGCCGGGCATGGTGGTGGGTGCCTGTAATCTCAGCTACTTGGGAGGTTGACGCAGGAGAATTGCTTGAACCCAGGAGGTGGATATTGCAGTGAGCCGAGATCGCGCCATTGTACTCCAGCCTGGGCAACAAGAGCAGAACTCCATCTCAAAAAATAAAATAAAAATAATAACGGCTGGGCATGGTGGCCCACACCTATAATCCCAGCACTTTGGGAGGCTGAGACGGGCAGATTACCTGAGATCAGGAGTTCAAGATGAGTCTGACCAACATGGAGAAACCCCCTCTCTACTAAAAATACAAAATTAGCCAGACATGGTGGTGCATGCCTGTAATACCAGCTATTCAGGAGGCTGAGGGAGGAAAATCACTTGAACCCAGGAGGCAGAGGTTGCAGTGAGCTGAGGTCATGCCATTGCATTCCAGCCTGGGCAACAACAGTGAAACTCTGTCTCAAAAAATAAATAAACAAAAATAAAATAAATAAAAATACAAAATTAAGCCAGGCATGGTGGTGGGCGCCTGTAATCCCAGCTACTCAGGAGGCTGAGACACGAAAATCACTTGAACCCGGGAGGCAGAGGTTGCAGTGAGCCGAGACACTCCAGCCTGGGCAACAAAGCAAGAGTCTGTCTCAAAAATAAATAAATAAAAAATAGATAGAAATATAATTTAAGCACTATAGAAAGTATTTAATATAAGAGAAAGAGGAAACATACAATTAACAGAAAAACTGCAAAGATTAAATGTTATATTTCTTTTGCATAATAAATTAACTGGCCTAATAAATGAAGATCATTTTAGTTTAAAATCCCAAAAATCACAGAGGCCTTCTCTCCAGTGGTGACATCTAGAGCTCCATCTAGTGTTGCTTAATTCTTTCCTTCCTTCAATTATTAACTGAATATCATGCTAAGCATTAAAGATTAAACATTTATATGCAAATTCTATACCATAAAAAAAAATTTAAAAGGTGACTAAGACATGGCCCTTGCCATCAAAGAGCTCACAGTCCACTAGGCAGGACAGACACAAATGCAGCTAACTGAACAAAGAAAATGCAAGAACAGAGAGGGCTGAGCTGCAAACTGCCTGGAAGAATTAGGGAAGATATCCCTGAAGAGGTGGCTTTTGATTTGGTTTTTATTATTTTTTTCTTTTTTGGCTCTTAAAAAATAAACATGAGTTTAAATGGCCAGGTACAGTGGCTCACGCCTGTAATCCCAGCACTTTGGGAGGCCGAGGCAGGTGGATCATGAGGTCAAGTGATCGAGACCATCCTGGCCAACATGGTGAAACCTCATCTCTACTAAAAAAAAAAAAAAAACAATAGAAAACTTAGTTGGGCATGGTGGCGTGTGCCTGTAGTCCCAGCTACTTGGGAGGCTGAGGCAGGAGAATCGCTTGAACCTGGGAGGCGGGGGTTGCAGTGAGCCGAGATCACGCCACTGCACTCCAGCCTAGGCAACAGAGTAAGACTCCATCTCAAAAAAAAAGAAAAGAATAAACATGAGTTTAAGAGGCAAAAAAAGATACAGGAGAAATAAAGCAGTCCAGGCCAGTGGAACTGTATCTGCAAGCATCCTGAGTCATAAAGGGGTTGTTATATCAGAAGACAGGAAGTTGGGCAGGGCACAGTAGCTCACACCTGTAATCCCAGCACTTTCAGAGGCCAAGGCAGGAGGATTGTTTCGGTCCCGGAGTTCGAGACCAGCCTTGGCAACACAGTAAGAATCTATTTCTATAAAAAATACAAAACTTAGCTGAGCACAGTGGCTCGTGCCTGCAGTCCCAGCTACTCAGGGGGCTGAGGCAAAAAGATCCCTTGAGCCCAAGAGGTTGAGGCTGCAGTAAGCCATGACTGTACCACTGTACTCCAGCCTGGGGAACACAGTGAGATCCTATCTCCAAAATAAATAAATAAATAAATAAATAAAAATATGGGAAGTTCGGTGGGACACAAAGCCA
Source organism: Piliocolobus tephrosceles (assembly GCF_002776525.5). NCBI lineage: Eukaryota > Metazoa > Chordata > Mammalia > Primates > Cercopithecidae > Piliocolobus > Piliocolobus tephrosceles. Next base: position 125,829,051 of record NC_045438.1, read on the forward strand.
GGACTGACGCTAGAAGAAGAGCGGGGCCAGCTCAGAGGGGTTGAGGGTGCCATGCTAGTGAGTTTGGATTTTAACTTGTAAGCAGTGAGATGCCAAAACAGGTTTTTAAGTAGAAGACTGATAAGACCAAGGTTTTTAGAGTAACAACTCTGGCCTCAGAGAGGACAGGCTGAAGTAGGGGAAAATTTATTTCTCCCTCTGTCCCTACTCCAGACTCAGGACAGGGCTCAGCACATACAGGAGTCTATGACACTAAATTTTTTTTTTTTTTTTTGAGATGGAGTTTTGCTCTTGTTGCCCAGGCTGGAGTGCAATGGCGTGATCTTGGCTCACCGCAACCTCCATCTCCCGGGTTCAAGCGATTCTCATGCCTCAGCCTCCCTAGTAGCTGAGATTACAGGCTGGAATTACAGGTGTGCACCACCACGCCTGGCTAATTTTTGTATTACTCGTAGAGATGGGGTTTCACCATGTTGGCCAGGCTGGTCTCGAACTCCCAACCTCAGGTGATCCGCCCGCCTCGGCCTCCCAAAGTGCTGGGATTACAGGCATGAGGACATTGAATTTTTTTATCCAAGGACAGATTAGGAAAGACCCTTACCTGCAGAGGCAGGTCAACAGTGTCTCATCTGATCTCCCAAGGCTCCTTTCCCTTCTAGGATTTATTTCTAGAATCTTAGAGCTAGCAGTATCACTTCATTAAAGACCACAAGAGACTCAGACCACAAGTCACACAGACCTGGGTTGAATTCCAGCTCTGCCTTACTGCCTTACTGGCTGAATAAAAGCTACTTAACATTTCCTTTTTTTTTTTGAGACAGAGTCTTGCTCTCTCCCCCAAGCTGGAGTACAGTGGCACAATCTCGGCTCACTGCAACCTCCACCTCCCAGGTTCAAGCAATTCTCCTGCCTTAGCCTCCTGAGTAGCTGGACCACGCCTGGGTAATTTTTGTATTTTGAGTAGAGAGAGCGTTTCACCATGTTGGCCAGGCTAGTCTCCAACTCCTGACCTCAGGTGATCCATTCTCTTCGGCCTCCCAAAGTGCTGGGATTACAGGCATGAGCCACTGTGCCCAGTTAACATTTCTAAGCCTCAATTTCATCTGTAAAATGGGAATAATAATAATAAAGGGATCTCAGGGAAGTATTGTGAAGGTTAAATGAGACAATGCATGCAAAGTACTTAGCACGGTGCCTGGTACATAGTGTTGCACAGTATTCTGTCCCTTACCCCCTTCCCCTACCAAATTCATGTCCACCTAGAATCTGTGAATGTGACCTTACTTGGAAACAGGGTCTTTGCAGATGTAATCAAGTTAAAATGAGATCATACTAGATTGGGATGAAACCTAAGTCCAATATGACTGATGTCCTTACAAGAGGAAAATTTGGACAGAGACAGAGACACATGGAGGAGAATGCTGTGTGAACACAGAGGCGAGATTAAAGTGATGCATCTACGAGGAATGCCACAATGGTCAAACGCCACCGGAATCTAGGAGAGGGATGTGGAACAGACTCTTCCTTAGAACCTCAGAAGAACATGGCCCTGCCGACACTAATTTTACAACTTTTGGCCTCCAGAGCTGAGAGAGAATATATTTCTGTTTTTTTGTTCGTTTTTTGAGACGGAGTTTCATTCTTGTCGCCAAGGCTGGAGTGCAATGGCACGATCTCCACTCACTGCAGCCTCCACCTCCTGGGTTCAAGCAATTCTCCAGCCTCAGCTTCCCCAGTAGCTGGGATAACAAGTATGCCACCATCACACCCGGCTAATTTTTTTTTTTTTTTTTTTGAGACGGAGTTTTGCTCTTGTTGCCCACTCTGAAGTGCAGTGGTGCACATCGGCTTACTGCATCCTCTGGCTCCTGGGTTCAAGCGATTCTCCTGCCTCAGCCTCCTGAGTAGCTGGGATTACTATGTTGGTCAGGCTGCTCTCGAACTCCTGGTGATCCACCCGCCTCAGCCTCCTAAAGTGCTGGGATTACAGGCGTAAGCCACCATGCCCAGTCCAATTTTTGTATTTTTAGTAGAGACAGGGTTTTACTATGTTGGTCAGGCTGCTCTCGAACTCCTGACCTCAGGTGATCCGCCTGCCTCAGCCTCCCAAAGTGCTGGGATTACAGGTGTGAGCCATTGGACCTGGCCTATTTCTATTGTTTTAAGCCACCCAATTTGTAGTAATTTGTTTTGTTTTGTTTTGTTTTGTTTCCTTGAGACAGGGTCTCATTCTGTCACGCAGGCTGGAGTGCAGGGTGGTACGATCATTGCCCACTGCAGCCTTGAACTCCTGGACTCAAGAAATCCTCCACCTCAGCCTCCCGTGTGGCTAGAAGTACAGGTACACATACCCCCATACCCGGCTAATTTTGTATTTTTTATTTTTTTGTAGAGACAAGGTCTCTGTATGTTGCCTAGGCTGGTGTCAAACTCCTGCCCTCAAGCAATTCTCCCATCTCAGCTTCCCAAAGCATTAGGATTACAGGTGTGAGCCAGTGTGCCTGGCTTATTTGTAGTAGTTTATTATGGCTGCCCTAGGAAACTAACACAAAGTAACTGCTCTATAAAATAAACATTAGCTGCTATAACTATTAGATCAATTAGAAAGGCTCTGGCAAATGCCTGACAGAGCAAAACTGGCTAGAAGAGCCCAAACTTTCGGACAAGAAAAGGGCAAGGGAAAGACTGTGCCAAACAGCTTTTGAAGACCACAGCCTCACATCCTAGCTCGAACTTTTCCAGCATACCCCTGCCATCCCAGACATGAGTACATGTCTAGAAAATCATGGATAATTCTTGCTGCCGTCTCATATCTGTGAACCCTGAGCAGCGTTTCATCAAACAGCCCAAGGTGAACTCAACACCCTCCTTTCCTAGATTGCTTGAAATAGACCCATTGTCTTGGGCATATTTGTTTAAAAGGCAGTGAATAAATCATAGCAGCTGATCTCAGCATACTCCTTAACCTGTTCAGGCTTCATTTTCCCATCTATGAACTGATAATGTTAGACCCTAAGGTCCTTTCCAGCTCTAATTTGAAATTGGTGCATCTGTTCATTCACTGGTTCACTCATTCACTCACTAATGCATTCAAATGCTAGGTGCTTCTGCAGTGTCAGGCCCTTCAGGGGTGAATGAGAGCCTCATGGAGCTCCTGTGCTAGCTAACACAAGAGACAGCCAATAAAACAATGAATTCACAAGGAATTACTTCATTACAGTTGTGGTTAGGTGCTACCGGTGCTACCAGGCACTGAGGGCCAAAAGAGTAACTAACAGGAGCCCTCGCGAGGGATAGGGGTGGGATAGAGCCTCCTTCCAGCCACACAGGAGGCTCAAAAAAGGCTGCTTTAAGGAAACAACATCCCATCTAAGAACTAAAGAAGTAGGAGCTAGTTAGGCAAAAGGTGGGAACTCCCCATTACATTTTCCTTCTTCTCCCAGGATTTTCATGACTTAGAAAATCCTGTTTCTTGCTGCTCTCAATGTCAAGTTACCAGCTTCCAACCACCTTCCCTGAGGGTCCCACAAATGTCATCATTCCTGAAAGGGATATTGAGCCCAGAGTGTGTCTTCCCAGAAGCATTTACTATGAACCAATTGCACAAATACACAGAGATAGGAAAGAAGCAATGCAGAATAACATAGCTCCTTCCCTTGGAGTTCACAGTCTGAGAGACACAGATGGGAACAAATGGTCACAGAGCTGAGAGATAAGGATTATTAAAGAGACATTTAGAATACTGCATAAGGGCTGGGCACAATGGCTCACACCTGTAATCCCAGCACTTTGGGAGGCTGAGGCGGGTGGATCACCTGAGGTCAGGAGTTCAAGACCAGCCTGGCCAACATGGTGAAACCCCGTCTCTACTAAAAATACAAAAAATTAGCCAGGCATTGTGGCACATGACTGTAATCCCAGCTACTCAGGAGGCTGAGGCAGGAGAATTGCTTGAACCTGGGAGGTGGAGGTTGCAGCGAGCCGAGATCGTACCATTGCACTCCAGCCTGGGCAACAAGAGAGAGACTCCATCTCAAAAAAAAAAAAAAAAAAA
>NC_045438.1:125833204-125868997 GCF_002776525.5 Piliocolobus tephrosceles
AAAAAAAAAACTAGCTGGGCGAGGTGGCGGGCGCCTGTAGTCCCAGCTACTCCGGAGGCTGAGGCAGGAGAATGGCGTAAAACCCGGGAGGCGGAGCTTGCAGTGAGCTGAGATCCGGCCACTGCACTCCAGCCCAGGAGACACAGCAAGACTCCGTCTCAAAAAAAAAAAAAAAAAAGTAGAATACTACATAAGTGGAGAAGAAAGAATAATTCCTCTTCTGTGGTCCTCAACTTCCATGTCTATAAAATGGGGAAAATCTACTCTGCTTCTGATTACTTAAATGAGGCCTAAAATGAGGTGTGAAAACTGCTTGTGCCTCTCTAGAGGTGACCTATCAGCAGAAGTACTAACCCCAAACATATGCTCATCAATCTCTTCTCCCAAAAAATCGTAAGACCTGTCCGTAACTAGAGAGCTCTGTTTCCAGTTCTCCTCCATCCTCTGAACAGTTTAGAGCAGGAGGGAGAAAGCAGAGAAAGCACCGATCACCAATTTCCAGGTAGGATGTGGTGGATGCTCGCTGTATATGTTCACAGAATCATTCACCATCCAAAGCATCCCATTGTGCACGCTCGCGAACTTTCATGGATATACTGTATACTTCCTTAAGTCTCTCCCTCTTCTGGTGCTCTCTCGGCTTGCTGTTTATTGCTTTATAGCCTGAGATTGCTAAGCTGCACTGACCTCTGCTCAGGACTGTCTTTTAGTCATGCTCACATTCAATTGGGACCAAGGACAGTGGGCCCAGCTGGGCCCAACTCAGGGACACCAGCCCCTCCCAATCTCCTGCCCCACCCAGAGTCATGCTGAAGTCACTTGTTACCCCATCAAGTGTCTGTGGACTTTTCCCCTTCTGCCCAGGATCCCAGAACCTCCAGCTTTTTGCCCTGAGAAAAAGGAATTCTCAACATTCCAAGTTGGTAAGCAGAGAAACAACTTTCATAGGAATCTCTGGGGAGTCTGAAGAACTAGAGAATGTATTTGGTCTATACCAACCAAAGGGAAATCCCGCCTGAGGGCAGTCTGGATGGGCTGTCCAGGTTCCTCCCAGGATATGGAAGCCTTCCCTTCCGCCTCACCCCCTGGGATCCCCTACCCCGCTAGCCATCGTGGAGTTGCAGGTGGCACCTACATCTAAGGCTACGCCTACATTAATTACCTCCTCAGTGTTCTCGCCTCCACCATCCTTGCCCGAGCTGCTAGGTTTGGCTGTGCACTTGGCAACCTTGGGGGGCTCCTGAAAGGAGAAGATGAAGGTAGAGTTAGCAGATGCCAGGGGAAGGGAGAGGTCTTATCTGGCTCCCTTAGATCTTTGTTGCAAATATCCTCTGTCCAGTTTCAATTAGAACCTAACTTGTGCCAAGCTGGGGTGGGTGGAGGGACCTACACAGAAGGAGATTCAGCCCCTCCAAGAATTTAGAATCTGGTTAGGAAGTTACCCCAAACACACACTAATTCAGCATGAGAATGCTCCTTCATCTTTCACCTCATCAGGCTGGTGCAGAGGTTGGGTCTGGGAGGGCCTTTGCTCAGGTCAGAACCAGAGTGAGGAGGCTTAAGGAAAAAGCATCAGGGAACAGTTGCTCACTGGCTTATGGCTAACATGGTCAAAGGGGTGCCGGAGGCTTTCATGCTGGAGTGCAGGGAGTTACCACTCTCCCCTCATAGCCACCTGGAAAGACTGGGAGGCAATTTTTGGATGTCACAAATAGCGCACAGACAACAGGGTGCTACTCGGCATTTAATCAGTAAGGTCCAGGAATGCTAACAGGTACAGAACTGTCCCACCCAAAATGCCAAGAGCACCTAGTTGACAAGCACTGAGACAGGGATGGGGGTAAAACCTGAACTGTTACAAAGAGTGAGCACTAGTCTGAAGTCTCCTTTGGGAACCTGGCAGCTGGCTCAGAGCCCTGGCCTGCCCAGCATCTCTTCCTATGCTTCGAGCCAAAAAAAGCAACTGCACAGGGACAGGATGGGGAAAATGTGAAAAAGACTTGGGGATTTAGGTCTGACTGCAAGCTCAACACAAATCATCCATGTGCAGCTCACGTGACCTTCCATCCTGTTAACAGACCTGTGCAAACTGCTTGGCACTGACAGGGCTATCCTGGAGGATCTGGTTCAGTCATGAGCATCAGGCTTGGGAGGGGCCATGACAAATCCTAGTTTTTCTTAGAGGGAAATGCGATCCATAATGGGAGTGGATTCAAAGGCATATCCCAAGACCAACAGCTGCAGGAACCGGGATAGTTAACAATGGAAGGGAGGAGTCATGAGGGATGGAGAAGCAAGATGGATCTTAAACAACTGAAGGGCTGCCTTGGATGCAACTTGTCCATATGGACCAGAGGCATGAGAGCAAAGGGCTGAAGTTGCAAGTCGGGCTGAAGTTCCAAACAAGAATTTTATCATGGAGCAATGGCACTAAAACTGGCCACCTAGTGAAGCCAAAAGCTCCCCAACCCCTGAGAACATTCAAGCAGGGGCTGGGTGACCTCCTGTAAGGCATGTTGCAAAAGAAATTCAAGCCTTTGATGAGGACTGGAGGATCTTGGAAATCACTTCCAGCTCTGAGATTGTGCAATTCAATAGCAGCCAAGCCCCTTCAGTGAGAAGTGTTAAATCAAGTTATTGTGACTATGGGGGCAAAAGGATTTCAGGGAGAAGAGAGCTCTGTGTGGGCTGGAGTAGGGGGAAGGCTTCTTGGAGGCGGGGAGGAAGAAAGGTGTGGTGTAGAGCAGCTTGATGCAGTAGGGGGAAGGGGTTCCTTCTCTGGGCTGAGCACGCTCCTGCTGTATACTAACCCAGCTGGCCACACTGACCCTTGACAGTGGCTGAGAGCATGGGGTGGAGAGAAATAGGCTGGGGGCAGGGTGCAGGCAGGACATAACATTGAGGTGTCTGCACACACCCCAGATATGAACCCCTTGGACAAAGCTGACCCATCTTCATACATCTCTGATCTCTCTATTAGATCATAAGCTGCTTATTCTTTTGTGTACCCCTCCACCCACCCTACAGCACTCAGCATGATGCCTCAGACATATCTTTCAAAGAATGCGCCTAAGAGAGATCCAGCTGCCTTAGTGTGTGGGTGTGAGTGGGCGTGGAGGAACCAGGCCCACCACCCTTGCTCCCTGGCTCCTGCAGAACAGATGCAGCACACATACTTCAGCCCAGCTCAGCCATCAAGTGCTGTGTAGAACAGAGGTTAAAAGAACATGTTTGGGCCGGGCGCAGTGGCTCACGCCTGTAATCCCAGCACTTTGAGAGGCCGAGGTGGGTGGATCACGAGGTCAGGAGTTCAAGACCACCCTGGCCAAGATGGCGAAACCCCGTCTCTACTAAAAATACAAAAAAAATTAGCCAGGTATGGTGGCGGATGCCTGTAATCTCAGCTGCTTGGGAGGCTGAGGCAGAGAATTGCTTGAACCCAGGAGGCGGAGGCTGCAGTGAGCCAAGACCGCGCCACTGCCCTCCAGCCTGGGCAACAGAGACTCTGTCTCAAAAAAAAAAAAAAATAGGCCGGGTGCAGTGGCTCACGCCTGTAATCCCAGCACTTCGGGAGGCCAAGGCGGGCAGATCACGAGGTCAGGAGATCAAGACCATACTGACTAACATGGTGAAACCCTGACTCTACTAAAAATACAAAAACTTAGCCGGGCGTGGTGGCGGGCACCTGTAGTCCTAGCTACTCAGGGGGCTGAGGCAGGAGAATGGCGTGAACCCGGGAGGCGGAGCTTGCAGTGAGCCGAGATCGCGCCACTGCACTCCAGTCTGAGCGACAGAGCTAGACTCCATCTCAAAAAAAAAAAAAAAAAACACGAACATGTTTGGACCTAGCCCTGTGTTTTGGGCCCAACTCTTACTAGCTATATAATCACAGACAAGTTAACTAGCCTCTCTGAGCCTCATCTCAGAGAGAGTTTCCTCATCTATTAGATGATGACAATATTAGTACCCTCTTCCCTCAGCACAGTGTTAAGGCACATGAAAACCGTAGTGCTGGTCAATGTTACTATTATTATGATGAACAAGAAAAAAGTCAGAGGGGGCAGGGGCACCCTACTCAGGAAAATAAAAGAGGTAAGTCCCAGAGGAGAACATGAAGGAAGGGGAGAGATGCGAATCCCTCCAAGAGATAATCTTAGCACCTATCCACTAAGCACCTACTGACTGTGTGAAAAGGAGTTGCCAAACAAAATGAAACTTAGTTATTATCTCAAGGAGGAAAAAAAGGTTTGTCCACAATTAATTCCCATCCAAGGCCAAACACAAAAGGACCGTACGTGGCCTACTAAGTGCTCTGCAAATCCAGAAAAGAAAGGAGAGTTCACTCCTGACTGAGGGCTCAGAAAGGCTTTAGAGAGGAAGCTGTAAAAGATGGCCAGGAGAGAGGAGACAGGTCACAGAAGAGCATTAAAGATCCTCCACCCACAGCCATCCAGGCAAACCTCAGTCACACTGTCAACCCCCCTCAGAGCCTGCCAACCATTGAAGAAGGCCAAATGCAGCTGAAAATCAAGAGCAGAAAAACCTTATAGGGAAGTGAGAGTTATGCCTGGCTCCATGCACCCCAATCCTTCCAACACCTTTCCCAACCAAACGCTTACACCCATGGTCCTAGCAAGTCTCATTGGGAATTTGTCTTCTTCTTCACAGTCTAGTAGGCTATTGCTTTCTGGGGATGGGACAGTATCTAGTCCAACAGATTAAAAATTACAAATGGGTGGGGACCTCACCAGCTTTCCCCGAATTCCATTTCCCTTAGCCCCTGGTGTGCTTGATTTCTGTGTGCATTGTCTACAACTGAGCTACCCAAACCACCTCCACATGCCCACTCCCCAAGGACAGGGCCTGGGTGGTGCACACAACCCTGTCCAGCTCACTACCCCCAGGAGGCTCACCATGTAGTACACCATCACCAACCCTGTACTTAGAACCTCAGGCCCCGAAAGGTTAAGGGGACAACCCAGAATCAGAGCTGCCTGGCAAATACAGAACAACCCCAGGAGAAAAAGTATGATTGAAAAGGTCAGGCCGGGCGTGGTGGCTCAAGCCTGTAATCTCAGCACTTTGGGAGGCTGAGACGGGCGGATCACGAGGTCAGGAGATCGAGACCATCCTGGTTAACACGGTGAAACCCCGTCTCTACTAAAAATACAAAAAACTAGCCGGGCGAGGTGGCGGGCGCCTGTAGTCCCAGCTACTCCGGAGGCTGAAGCAGGAGAATGGTGTGAACCCAGGAGGCGGAGCTTGCAGTGAGCTGAGATCCGGCCACTGCACTCCAGCCCGGGCGACAGAGCAAGACTCTGTCTCAAAAAAAAAAAAAAAAAGAAAAGGTCAGAGATGGCAGCCCAGTAACCCAGCCAATCAGAGGGCAAATGAAAGCAATACACCTCTGGGGTCATCAAGCAGGTGGCCAGAACACCAGGCCAGAGCCAGCCCCCACCAAAAAGGGCCAGCCCCAGGAGAGGAGAAGCTGGGGGAGGCTGGAACTGGTATCCTAGCATCCTTTGTGTGAGTCTGTACCTCAAAGGAACCACACCTCTGAGTCAGACCTCAGCAACAGCAGGAAACAGAGGGTAGAAAAAGGCACGGATGAGGAACAGGGGAAGGCGGCACCAAGGTAGAAGAAGGTGAAAGAAGGCAACATTAAGAACTGCCCTGTGGGTTCACACCTGTAATCTCAGCACTTTGGCAGGCCAAGGCGGGCAGATCCCCTGAGGTCAGGAGTTCAAGACCAGCCTGACCAACATGGAGAAGCCCCATCTCTACTAAAAATACAAAATTAGCCAGGTGTGGTGGCACATGCCTGTAATTCCAGCTACTTGGGAGGCTGAGGCAGGAGAATCCCTCGAAGCTGGGAGGCAGAGGTTGTGGTGAGCCGAGATCGCACCATTGCACTCCAGCCTGGGCAACAAAAGTGAAATTCCATCTCAAAAAAGAAAAAAAGAAAGAAAGAAAGAAATGGCCTGTGTCAGGACATCATGACAAAGACATGGGTGTTCAGGGGTGGCTGGCCTGCAGGCTAAGACGAAACAATAATCTGACAGTGAGGGCAAATTCCCAATTTGAAGATGGTGTAGCTCAGGAAAGGCAGAAATTCAGCACCGGTGCAAAAAGAAAAAAAAAAAAAAAGGAAAAATGCAAAGGTTATCCTAGGATTAGGAATAAGGGTGTGGAGCCTACTCAGATTTGGAAAGGTAACTGGTCTAGGATGCACCTGGGAGCCAGTTAGGAGGGCTTTGATACAAAAGAGGCCTTTAAGTCAGGAGACCTGATATTGCAGCTGGGCCTCCAGAAGGCTGTGTGACCTTGGACAAGTCCCTTGCCCTGTCGGGGCCTCAGTCTCCTCATCTGTACCATCAGGGATTGCACTGCATGCGCTCAGAGGTCCCTTCCAGCACCGTCGTTGTAAGGTTCCATCAACAGAAGGGCTCAGTCCTGCTTACAAGTTTGTGTGTGAAGGAAGAACTAGAGGGAGGGGCCTAGGCCAGATTTGGGTGGAGGAGAGAGAAAGCAGCGCTGTTCTAGGTCAGGGGCTTGGCATGGAAAGAGAAGGGGCCGTAGGGGACTGTGGGGCAGCTGTCCCAGGCGGGTAGGAAAAGGAAAGGGGCTGCTCAGGGCGGGGGGAGGGGGCAATTCTGGAGGAAGGTGCAGTTTCAGATGAGGGGCTGCCCAAACCGATGGGGGATCGGGGCCAGGGGTGATGGGGGGACAGAAAAAGCAGGACAGTGACCTGGGAATGGGGCTGATCTGGAAGAAGGAGGTTACCCTGGGCCGGGGGTAAGAGAAGGGAAGAAGAGAGGGAGGTGTATGTGGGGGGAGTCTCTCCGGGCAAGGTGGGGGAGCTGTCCTAGCTGCGGCACAAGCTGGGGGTGCTGCCAGTCGCGGGGGCGTAGGGCTGGCCCCAGGAGTCCTACGGGGGCCGGACGGGAGGGTCAGTCTGGGGCTGTCCCGGGCCTGGCTCCGGCCCCTCCCAGAGCTCCGCGCAGGCTCCAAGGCGGTGGTGCGGGAAAAAGGGCCACGCTCACCTTCTCCTTTTTCAGTTTATAGGGCATCTCGGCCCGTCCGGACCCGGCCCGTCTCCTGCGGCCCCGCTCCGGCTCCGGCTTTGCTCGGCCGCACTCGGCCCGCTCGGCGTCTCTTCGCCACCGCCTGCGCGCAGCGCCCGGGTCGAGCTGTGCCTGCGCCTCCAATTGGCCCGAACTCCTACAAAACTGCCTGACAACCAGGCGCCGCCTCCTCGGATTGGTCATTGGAGCCAAGCTGCTTCCTTTTTTTCTTATTGGAAAGAAATAGTACAAACCGCCAGGGTTCGGCTTCCAGAATTGGCTGAAGTGAGTGGTCCCGCCCTAAAGTGGGTCGAGCTTAGCGAAAGAGGCGGGGATAAGGGAAACCCAGCTTGGCTAGGACTGCTGCACTCCAGCGTCTGCTGTGCGTCGGCCTCGGCCATTCTTCGCGGCGCTTGCAACCCTGCTCTTTCCTTCTAAAGGGGCTCTCACACTTTGCCCACTATGCTACCCTGTATAGTCGGAATTGGAGGAAGGAAGCCCTAATACGGAGGGCACCTTTCTTCACTGGGGTAAAGTAATGCTAATTGCGGATGCAAAATTGATGGAGGGAGCTCCCAAGGACCTTCCAAGACACCCGCCTCCCTAGACAGGAGTTGCAGAGGAGCAAAGGGGAAGCCTGGCAGGGCTAGGATCTGGTCGAAATGAGATGAGAATCCCTGGCTTGGTGTAACGTTAGGAAGAGGGTCCCCGTTCCTACTGCAAGTGTACTGGGATTGGGGAACAGCTAGATTTGAGCAGTTGGGAACACAGTGGAAAAGCAACTTCATTGTTGAGTGTCTCAGGAAATCCATCCCTTACTTGCCACCCTGCTCAAGTCAGTGTTCTAATGGATAAGACTCAGTTTATGCCCACAAAGAGTTCGCAGTCTGGTGGATCACAGACGTGTATAAACAAAGGATTAAGAGAGAATGTAAGCCAGGCAGGCACGGTGTCTCACGCCTGTAATCCCAACACTTTGAGAGGCTGAGGCAGGTGGATCACCTGAGGTCAGAGGTTGGAGACCAGCCTGGCCAAAGTGGCGAAACTCCGTCTCTATTAAAAATACAAAAATTAGCTGGGTGTGGTGGTGCACGCCTGTAATCCCAGCTACTCGGGAGGCTGAAGCAGGAGAATCACTTGAACCCGGGAGACAGAGGTTGCAGTGAGCCGAGATCACACCACTGCACTCCAGCCTGGGCGACAGAGGAAGACTGTCTCAAAACAACAACAATGACGACAAAAAGAATAAGCCCGTGGCCAAGTGCGGTGGCTCACACCTGTAATCCCAGCACTTTGGGAGGCCGAGGTGGGCAGATCACGAGGTCAGGAGTTTGAGACCAGCCTGACCAACGTAGTGAAACCCCAGGGTGCGGTGGCTCACGCCTGTAATCCCAGCACGTTGGGAGGCCAAGATGGGCAGATCACGAGGTCAAGAAATCGAGGCCATCCCAGCCAGCATGGTGAAACCTCGTCTCTAAGAAAAATACAAAAATTAGCTGGCATGGTGGTGCGCGCCTGTAGTCCCAGCTACGCGGGAGGCTGAGGCAGGAGAATCGCTTGAACCCAGTGGGTGGAGGTTGCAGTGAGCCGAGATCGTGCCACTGCACTCCATCCTGGCGACAGAACGAGACTCCATCTCCAAAAACAAAAGAGAAGAATAAACTTGTGATGCAATGGCATAAGAATAATACAATGGGCCGGGCGCGGTGGCTCACGCCTGTAATCCCAGCACTTTGGGAGGCCAAGACGGGCGGATCACAAGGTCAGGAGATCGAGACCACCCTGGCTAACATGGTGAAACCCCGTCTCTACTAAAAATACAAAAATTAGCCGGGCGTGGTGGCGGGCGCCTGTTATCCCAGCTATACGGGAGGCTGAGGCAGGAGAATGGTGTGAACCTGGGAGGCGGAGCTTGCAGTGAGTGGAGATCGTTCCACTGCACTCCAGCCTGGGCACACAGCGAGACTCCGTCTCAAAAAAAAAAATGATACAATGGACTTTGCGGACTCAGAGGGAAAAGATGGCAGAGGGGAATGAGGGATAAAAGACTACACACTGGGGCCAGGTGCGATGGCTCACGCCTGTAATCCCAGAACTTTGGGAGGCTGAGACAGGCAGATCACATGAGGCCAGGAGTTCAAGACCAGCCTGACCAACATGGCGAAACCCCATCTCTACTAAAAATACAAATTAGCTGGGTGTGGTGGCAAATCCCTGTAATCTCAGCTACTTGGGAGGCTGAGGCAGGAGAATCACTTGAATCCGGAAGGCAGAGGTTGCAGTGAGCCAAGATCATGCCGTTGCACTCCAGCCTGGATGACAAGAATAAAACTCCATCTCAAAAAAAAATACTACACATTGGGTACAGTGTACACTGCTTGGGAGGTGGCTGCATCAAAATCTCATAAATCACCACGAAAGAATTTATTCATGTACAAAAAAACAAATTTTTAAAATTCTATATAAAATAAAATATAATAGTCTTAAAAAAAAAAAAAAAAAAAAAAAAGACCATGCGCGGTGGCTCATGCCTGTAATCCCAGCACTTTGGGAGACTGAGGCGGGCGGATCATCTGAGGTCAGGAGTTCAGGACCAGCCTGGCCAACATGGCAAAACCCCGTCTCTACAAAAATACAAAAATTAGCCGGGCATGATGGTGGGTGCCTGTAATCCCAGCTACTCGGGAGACTGAGGCAGGATAATCGAATGAACCCAGGAGGTGGATTTTGCAGTGAGCCGAGATTGTACCATTGCATTCCAGCCTGGGCGACAGAGCAAGACTCCATCTAAAAAAAAAAAAACCTGTGTCCCTTACCCAGGAGAGCAGTGTTACAAGACAGTGGCCATGGGGATGGAGAAGAGAGGATGGAGCATGAAAATGTGTAGAATCAACAGGATATGGTGATTCATTGGATTGTGCAGGGGGGATGGTAACAGAAAGGGAGGAGTTGAGGATGATTTCTGGAAGTGGTCAGAGTTGTAGGAGGAAAACTGGTGTCATAATGGCAAAGGAAATAAAAGACAATTGGTCAGTAATGTCAAAGAAAGATGGAACAGCATCACCTTGATTCTGCAATTAGAAGATTATGGGTGATTTTTTCAGAGAGTAGAAGAACGTTTTTAGTGAGTGGAAGAGTGAGCATCAAGAGGCGAGGAAGTGAAGATGGCAAATGTAGGGTCCTGGCAATCTTACAGAAATAGTATTTGGCTTGGTGACTAATGACGATTTCAGGGTAACACACAGTGGACTACATGCCAGCTGTTATCTGCTGGGAGAAAAGCTTGGGAGGAAAAGACATTTATTTGTGGACAGGTATTTGTGTCTGTATGAGTGCTGATCCAGGCAAGATAACGGATGGTTTTTTTTTTTTTTTTTGAGACGGAGTTTCGCTCTGTCGCCCAGGCTGGAGTGCAGTGGCCGGATCTCAGCTCACTGCAAGCTCCGCCTCCCGGGTTTACGCCATTCTCCTGCCTCAGCCTCCTGAGTAGCTGGGACTACAGGCGCCCACCACCTCGCCCGGCTAGTTTTTTGTATTTTTTAGTAGAGACGGGGTTTCACCGTGTTAGCCAGGATGGTCTCCATCTCCTGACCTTGTGATCCGCCTGTCTCGGCCTCCCAAGTGCTGGGATTACAGGCTTGAGCCACCGCGCCCGGCCGATAACGGATGTTTTTATCCATCTCCAAGGCCTCAAGGAGCATGATAGTCCTGAGGCCTAGAGCTTGCCTGCTACTGTGTAAAGCAGGCATATCCTCTTTAGGCCCATGCACCATTTATCCAGCCCTTGGTTCCTCTGGGAGGTAGGGGACCAAGCCACATATAGTAGCACTACAAAATGGGAGCTTTCATCCATGTGAATCTAGGTACCTAGAACATTCTTTATTTAGTTTATTTTTCTTTTAATGTTATATCTTTTAAGAGACAAGGTCTTGCTCTGTCACCCACTTGAAGTGCAGAGGCACAATCATAGCCCCGAATTCTTGGGTTCAAGTGATCCTCCTCTGCCTCAGCCTTCCAATAGCTGGGATTATAGACACAAACCATGGTTCCTGGTTAGTACATTCCTGCATGCTATTTTATTTATTTATTTTTATTATTTATTTTTTTTAGATGGAGTCTTGCTCTGTTGCCAGGCTGGAGTACAGTGGCACAATCTCGGCTCACTGCAACCTCTGCCTCCCAGGTCCAAGCAATTCTCCTGCCTCAGCCTCCTGAGTAGCTGGGACTACAGGCACGTGCCACCACACCCAGCTAATTTTTCTGTTTTCAGTAGGGATGGGGTTTCACCATGTTGGCCAGGATGGTCTCAATCTCTTGACCTTGTGTTCTGCCCACCTCGGCCTCCCAAAGTGCTAGCATTACAGGTTTGAGCCACCACGCCCAACCTCTTGCATGCTATTTTGTAGATGTGAGGCTGAACAATTTCATGTTTAGGACTGGAGGTACCTCCAGGAACTATAATTAAGCACTTAAAAAACATTTTCTTGGCTGGGCAAGGTGGCTCATGCCTGTAATCCCAGCACTTTGGGAGGCTGAGGCGGGTGGATCATGAGGTCAGGAGATCGAGACCATCCTGGCTAACATGGTGAAACCCTGTCTCCACTAAAAATATGAAAAATTAGCCGGGTGTAGTGGCAGGCGCCTGTAATCCCAGCTACTCGGGAGGCTGAGGCAGGAGACTCTCTTGAACCTGGGAGACGGAGGTTGCAGTGAGCCGAGATCGCACCACTGCACTCCACCATGGACTCAAAACATATATAAATATAGATATATTTACAAATAGATAGATATATATACATATATATATATATTTTTTTTTTTTCTTGCCTCTCTGGGGATACAAATACCTTAGAACAGAGCCAGGAGCAGTGGTGCAAGCTTGTAGTCCCAGCTACTTGGGAGGCTGAGGCAGGAGGATTGCTTGAGTGAAAGAAGGAAGGGAGGAAGGGAGGAAGGAAGAAAGGAAGGAAGGAAGGAAGGAAGGAGAGAGAGAGAGAAAAAGAAGGAAGAAAGGAAGGAAGGAAAGAAGGAGGGAGGGAGGGAGGGAAGGAAGGAAGGAAGACAGACCTTAAAACATGTACATTTCTGCTGGGTGCAGTGGCTCATGCCTGTAATCCCAGCACTTCGGGAGGCCGAGGCGGGCGGATCACGAGGTCAGGAGATTGAGACCATCCTGGCTAACACAGTGAAACCCTGTCTCTACTAAAAATACAAAAAATTTGCCAGGCGCGGTGACAGGCATCTGTAGTCCCAGCTACTCGGGAGGCTGAGGCAGGAGAATGGCGTGAACACAGGAGGCAGTGGAGGCTGCAGTGAGATGAGATCACGCCACTGCACTCCAGCCTAGGCGACAGAGCGAGACTCCATCTAAAAAAAAAAAAAAAGAGAATGAAAGTACTCCACAGTATGGGAGTGAGCATGAGCATAGGGGCTCAAAGGCCCTGTTACAGAATTTTTGTGAGTTCAAATACCCTCTACTTGGGGAACGCCCTATGTAAATGAAGAGGATGAAGTAAAGTTACAATTACAAAGTTATTAACGATGTATGCCCTAGGGAGAGGATATTTCCTGTTACAGCTGAAGTGTGAATTGGTCTTATGTTCCCTGCCTCCAGACGCTATTTTCCTGCCTCATCTGCCCCCTGAGATGTGATCTCCATAAATCTTTATGGGAGGCAGAGGGACACATGGTCTTTTTTCTGTAACTGCTTCATGCTGGCTTTGGGGACGGTCCCTACCTATTGGGGATCATGGAACTCTCACCCTGCTCTGTCTAGTGGAGGCAGAGTAGCTTTTTGATGGCCAGGGGTGGTGTCTTCACCTGGAACTGGCTGGAACCTCTGTTGCATGATCAGCTGAAGCTTGATGGTCTCTAGGCAAGAGGAAATGAATTTGGTTAAAACATTTAATGGGAACTGCAGGGGGTGGATACCTATGCTGTTAGAAATGTTTGTTATATTGACCAGGCACAGTGGCTCATGCCTATAATCCCAGCACTTTGGGAGGCCAAGGCGGGCAGATCACAAGGTCAGGAGATTGAGACCATCCTGGCTAACACGATGAAACCCTGTCTTTACTAAAAATACAAAAAATTAGCCGGGCGTGGTGGCAGGCACCTGTAGTCCCAGCTACTCAGGAGGCTGAGGCAGGAGAACAGCGTGAACCCGGGGGCAAGAGGTTGCAGTGAGCCAAGATCGTACCACTGCACTCTAAAAAAAAAATTTTTTTTTTGAGATGGAGTCTCACTCTGTCGCCCAGGCTGGAGTGCAGTGGTGTGATCTCAGCTCACTGCAAGCTCTGCCTCCTGGGTTCACACCATTCTCCTGCCTCAGCCTCCCAAGTAGCTGGGACTACAGGCACACACCACCACGCCCAGCTAATTTTTGTACTTTTAGTGGAGATGAGGTTTCACCATGTTGGACAGGCTGGTCTCAAACTCCTGGCCTCAAGCAGTCCACCCACCTTGGCCTCCCAAAGTGCTGGGATTACAGCCATGAGCCACTTCACCCAGCCCCTTATGCAAATCTAATAGCTTTCATATATTTGGCTTTCAAATTTTCAGGTATAATGTACAAAATAGAAGACTGCCTCAAGAAGAAAGGAGAGATAAAGCTGAGCAGCAGCTGAAAGAGAATGTAAGTTCTAGAAAATGAAAATTGCCACCATCCAATTCGTTTATTGTAAGTGAAAATAATTGTTAATTATTGGAAATGTAGTGGGACATGATGGCTTATGCTTGTAATCCCAGCACTTTGGGAGGCTGAGGCCTGAGGATCTCCTCAGACCAGGAGTTCGAGACCAGCCTGGGCAACACACAGAAACTGTCTCTACAAAAAATAAAAAATTAGTCGAGGCGCAGTGGCTCATGCCTGTAATCCCAACACTTTGGGAGACCTAAGCAGGTAGCTCACTTGAAGCCAGGAGTTCGAGACCAGCCTGACAAACATGGTGAAACCCCATCTCTACTGAAAATACAAAATTAGCTGGCACACAAAATACAAAATTACAGGTGGTGGCACACACCTGTAATCTCAGCTACTTGGGAGGCTGGGGCAGGAGATTCTTTGAACCTGGGAAACTGAGATTGCAGTGAGCTGAAATTGTGCCATTGCACTCTGGCCTGGGCAACAAGACCAAACAAGTTTGGCAACAAGACCAAAACTCCGTCTCAAAAAAGAAAAAAGAGAAAAAAAAATTAACTGGACATGGTGGTGTGTGCCTGTGGTCCCAGCTACAGCTACTGGGGAGGCTGAGGTGGGAGATCACTTGAGCCTGGGACGGTGGAGGCTGCAATGAACAGTGATCGTGCCACTGCACTCCAACCTGGGTGATAGAGTAGGCCCCTATCTCCATAAAAAAGGAAATGTGGCCTACCACTAGCTGAGTGTCTTGTACAGAACAGTGTAGGTGAAGAGAAGGATGGAATCTATATAACAGAACAGGAAGTCGACTGTTGGTGCCCTGCTGACAGAAGCTCAACTTTCCTTCTGCCTGCTCTGCTGCCTGCCCCGCTCTACGATAGAAAGTGAATGGGTTTCCAATCTGCAAGGATTTGGGAGGTGAAGAAAGGAAGCTGCTTTGTCTTCAAGTTTGGTGGAAGTGAAACAAAAAGAACAATGAACAGGGCAAGAAGTCCTGGAACATGGGTTTTGTGCCAGATGTGCTGGAACATGTGTGGTGGCACCAAGCACTCCAGGGCTGTATGAATCACATCTAGTAATTCACTCAGCAGCCACTATACACCTATAATAAGCAAGTGTGAGACAGTTTTCTAATACTGCTACTCCCTCCTGCAACCTTTCCTGCAACCCTCAAACCTCAGTGCTCACAGTTCCACAGGGGAAGCTGCAGGAGTTCCGCAGAGGGGCGGACTCCTTCCGAAATATTTCACCTAGAGCTCCCAGCACTAGGCCCAGTCATACCGAGCATGCTGACTGTTCATTTATCAGTCAATAAACTGTTACGTTCATGCTACGGGGAAAGATAGTTAAGATAGTTACATTACTTCCGTAGAAGGCAAAAATAAATTCCTTAAGTACAGGTTCAAAGGGCGCATGCGTAAACGCTACGCAACAGCGGTGATGAACGTTACTGCCATCGAGGCAGGACGCAGACCAATACGCCTCGGGGCGCAGCTTATCCTCTCAGAACAAGCCCGCGGCACCCGACGCCCCTCCCCTTTTCCTCTGGCCTCCCCTGACGGAAGCGGAAGTGGCGCTCGCGCACACTAGTGGTCTAGCTCGCTGGCTCCGGAAGCCGCGCTCCTTCACCCTCCTCGTTGGTCTCCTGTCACCATGGCGCTGGCTGTCTTGCGGGTCCTGGAGCCCTTTCCGACCGAGACACCCCCGTTGGCAGTGCTGCTGCCGCCCGGGGGCCCGTGGCCGGCGGCGGGGCTGGGCCTAGTGCTGGCCCTGAGGCCTGCAGGGGAGAGCCCGGCAGGGCCGGCGCTGCTGGTGGCAGCCCTGGAGGGGCCGGGCGCGTGCACCGAAGAGCAGGGTCCCGGGCCCCCGGAGCTCCTTGTTAGCCGCGCGCTTCTGCGGCTCCTGGCACTGGGCTCCGGGGCCTGGGTGCGGGCGCGGCCGGTGCGGCGGCCCCCGGCGCTAGGCTGGGCACTGCTTGGCACCTCGCTGGGGCCTGGGCTCGGACCTCGAGTCGGGCCGCTGTTGGTGAGGCGCGGAGAGACCCTCCCAGTGCCCGGACCGCGGGTGCTGGAGACGCGGCCGGCGTTGCAAGGGCTGCTGGGCCCAGGGACTCGGCTGGCTGTGACTGAGCTCCGCGGGCGGGCCAGACTGTGCCCAGAGTCTGGGGACAGCAGTCGGCCCCCACCCCCGCCCGTGGTGTCCTCCTTTGCGGTTTCTGGCACAGTCCGGCGACTCCAGGGAGTTCTGGGAGGGATTGGAGATTCACTAGGGGTGAGCCGGAGCTGTCTCCGTGGCCTTGGCCTCTTCCAGGGCGAATGGGTGTGGGTGGCCCGGGCCGGAGAGTCATCGAACACTTCACAGCCGCATTTGGCCAGGGTGCAGGTCCTAGAACCTCGCTGGGACCTCTCTGATAGACTGGGACCCAGCTCTGGGCAGCTGGGAGAGCCCCTCGCTGACGGACTGGCGCTCGTCCCTGCCACTTTGGCTTTTAATCTTGGCTGTGACCCCCTGGAAGTGGGAGAGCTCAGAATTCAGGTAGGATAAAGGACTGAGGTCAAGAGTGCTTCCTTTCCCTTATACCCTCTTTTGTGTCTTAGGTAAATTGGAAGACTAGAGCCGTAGCATTTAGGACTCGTGCTCCATATTATCCTGGACTTTGAACATAATGTTTCTAGCTAGGCGCAGTGGCTCACGCTTGTAATCCCAGCACTTTGGAAGGCCGAGGCCAGCGGATCACTTGAGGTCAGGAGTTCGAAACCAGCCTGACCAACATGGAGAAACCCCGTCTCTATGAAAAATATATAATTAGCCGGGCGTGGTGGCGCATGCGTCTAATCCCAGCTACTCGGGAGGCTGAGGCAGGAGAATCACTTGAACCCGGGAGGCGGAGGTTGCGGTGAGCCGAGATCACACCATTGCACTCCAGCCTGGGCAGTAAGAGTGAAACTCCGTCTCAAAAATAATAATAATAATGATAATAATAATGTTTCTTAGCCTCATTTATCTATTTTCTTTTTCTTTCTTTTCTTTCTTTTTTTTTGAGATGGAGTCTTGCTCTGTCGCCCAGGCTGGAGTGCAGTGACGGGATCTTGGCTCACTGCAACCTCCGCCTCCCGGGTTCAAGCGATTCTCCTGCCTCAGCCTCCCGAGTAGCTGGGACTACTGGCTCACGCCACGACGCTGGCTAATTTTTGTAAGTTTTAGTAGAGACGGGGTTTCACCGTATTGGTCAGGCTGGTCTGGAACTCCTGACCTCAGGTGATCCACTCAAAGTGTTGGGATTACAGGTGTGAGCCACTGCACCCGGCCTATTTATGCATTTTCTATAATCAAAATATCATAAGCCTCCATAATGTAGTGGGGCATACGAAAGGCTTTCATTCGTTCAGGTGAAAGGTGAGGTTTGGGTGTGGTGGTGCATGCCTGTAATCCCAGCTACTTGGGAGGCTGAGGCAGGAGAATTGTTTGAACCTGGGAGGTGGAGGTTGCAGTGAGCCCAGATCACACCACTGCCCTCCAGCCTGGATGACAGAGCGAAAATTCTGTGTCAAAAGAAAAAAAAAAGTGAGGTTTCAGGTGTGTATGTTAATCTACTCAATCTAATTAGTTTATCGAATTGCTACAATGTATTGGGTATTGTGCTTTATAATATGGAAGATGATGTCTCTGTGCTGTTGCTCATGCTTATCCTTGACTTCAAATTGTTTCCTATTATTCTAGCCTCGTCTGTTAAAATCCTACCCTCCTTTCCCTCAAGAGCCATCTAAAGATGACACCTTTGTCACAAAGCCTTTCATGATCTCACAGTCACAAATTTAGCACTTCCTCCTATAGCATTTTCTATCTTTTTTATGGCATTTATTTTATTCTATCTTGTTGTGATTACATAATCTGTCTAATCCCCAATTATATATTGTAAATACCTTGAAGGAAAGGAGTCTTTATTATCTTTGGTGCCTGGTATTTAATTTTAATATTTTATTAAATACATCCAAGGGAAGTTTCTGGTTTCTGCCTTTACTTCAAGAAGAAAGTTGTAGAACAGATAATAGTTGTTCCATTTCCATAGGTTACTGAGTAAAGAGGCACCAGTTCACCATAACAGACATAAGAGTGACAAAAAAATAAACCTTCGTTGTGTGGAAAAAAAAGAAGGCCAGGTGCAGTGGCTCATGCCTGTTATCCTAGCACTTTGGGAGGCTGAGCCAAGGCAGATCACTTGAGGTCAGGAGTTCCAGACCAGCCTGGCCAACATGGTGAAACCTTGTCTCTACTAAAAATACAAAAATCAGCCCAGTATGGTGGTGCACACCAGTAAACCCAACTACTGGGGAGGCTGAAACAGGAGAATTGCTTGAACCTGGGAGGTGGCGGTTGCAGTGAACCCAGATCACACCACCGCACTCCAGCCTGGGTGACAGAGCAAGACTCTGTCTCAAAAAAAGAAAAAATGAAAGTTGAGTTTAGGGGGACAAATACAGTAGTGTTCAATTAAGGACCTAGATATATGGTTTAGATGGTGCTGTCCAATATGGAAGCCACCAGCCACTTTGTGGCTTTTTAAATTTAAATTAGCTAAAACTAAATAAAGTAAGCCAGGCCAACATGGCGAAACCCCATCTCTATTTAAAAAAATACAAAAATTAAATCCCAGCACTTTGGGAGGCCGAGGCGGGTAGATCACAAGGTCAAGAGATCGAGACCATCCTGGCTAACACAGTGAAACCCTGTCTCTACTAAAAATCAAAAAAAAAAAATTTAACCAAGTGTGGTAGCACATGCCTGTAGTCCCAGCTACTCTGGAGGCTGAGGCAGGAGAATCCTTTGAACCCGGGAGGTGGAGGTTGCAGTGAGCCGAGATCATGCCACTGCACTCCAACCTGGATGATAAGCGAGACTCCGTTTCAAAAAAAAAAAAAAAAAAACCCACAAAATTTAGCCCGGCATGGTGGCATAAATGCCTATAGTCCCAGCTACTCAGGAGGCTGAGGCACAAGGAGAATCATTTGAACCCAGGAGGCAGAGGTTGCAGTGAGCCGAGACTGTGCCACTACACTTCATCATGGGCAACAAAGCAAGACTAAGTCTCAAAAAAAAAAACACAAAAAACTAAAATCCAGGTTTTAGTTGCTTTAGCTACATTTCTTTGTTTTTGTTTGTTTGTTTTGTTTTGTTTTATCTTTTTAGCCACATTTCAAGTGCTCAATAGCACATGCAGATATAGACCATTCCATTGTAGAGAGTTCTACTGGGCAATACTAGAGCAACCAGTTAATACTATGGGATGTCAGGTAGAGATATAAGATACATGTGAAAGGGAGTGGATGTAGGTTTCCTCCTGAATGGAGGAAAAACTACTGGAGTACTCAAGAGTAGAGCTCATTGAACCAACCAACCACTGAACCAACCCTTTCAGCTTTTCCCACAGCCTGAATTCAGAGGTTCCCCACTAATGACCACTTAATGTTAATCCCAGTGGGTGCCTGGTGTCACTCATAGGTCTTGTGGGAATAAATGTCTTTACCATTTCACAGGCTCTGGGCCAAGTTAAAGGTGTCACAGAAAGGTTATCTTTACCGAGAAAATTTTTTGGAGCCAGAGTGGGGATAGGAGGTGACATTCTCTTCCTGGTACCCATTAGAGGGAGAGGTTTTCAGGTCTGCTACCTCAGGCACCACCTTCCACAAGCCTTGTGGTTATGGGAAAGACAGGATGGAAATAGACCTGTTGACTGCTAAGAGACAGGTTAGAGCCTGCCCCCTTAGGAGAAGGTTATAACGTGGCGGTTATTTCTCTAATAGAGGTACTTGGAAGGCGCCATCGCCCCTGAAGACAAAGGAAGCTGCTCATTGCTGCCTGGGCCTCCATTTGCCAGAGAGTTGCACATCGAAATTGTGTCTTCTCCCCACTACAGCACTAATGGAAATTATGACGGTGTTCTTTACCGGCACTTTCAGATACCCAGGTTAGCTACCTAACTTTTTAAGGAGGATAGCATCTCACCCTTATCACATTCCTCCTATCCCATGCCTTAGAATCAGGTACCCCAGAGGCCCTGGTTAAAATAAGCCACATTTGTGGCCAGGCACTGTGGCTTACGCCTATAATCCCGGCACTTTGGGAGGCCGAGGCGGTCGGATCATGAGGTCAGGAGACTGAGACCATCCTGGCTAACACGGTGAAACCCCATCTCTACTAAAAATACAAAACTAAAATTAGTGGGGCATGGTGGCGGGCACCTGTAGTCCCAGCTACTCAGGAGGCTGAGGCAGGAGAATGGCGTGAACCCAGGAGGCAGAGCTTGCAGTGAGCCAAGATTGCGCCACTGCACTCTACCCTGGGTAACAGAGTGAGACTCCATCTCAAAAAAAAAGAAGCCACATTTTAGACAGATTGTGGTAGGTGCCTCTTGGTATATTAGGGAGACCACAGAAGAGAAATGTGAACCATGAGGTTAATTTCTGAACCACGAGGTTAATTTGGACATTCCAGACAGAGACACTTTTGATCAAAGAGGGCTCCAAAAGAGCCAGGATCCTGCTCTGCCTCTCATCTGTCTCTGATTTCCCTTTCTAGTCTCTCCAACATTTCCCCTAGCTCATCCTAAGTCTGACTTGTTCCTTGGAGAACTGCGTGGGATCTCTGGGTGGGCAGTAGATTCAAGAAGTAGTCTGCATGTTGGGGGTGGGCATGTGGTGATGAACACATGCTCATTACTCCCGTTGTGACCTGACCAGGGCCACTGCTGTGTTGCAGGGTAGTCCAGGAAGGGGATGTTCTGTGTGTGCCAACAATTGGGCAAGTAGAGATCCTGGAAGGAAGTCCAGAGAAACTGCCCAGGTATGCAGCTGCCTTCTGTCCTATAGCTGGGATTTGTAACCTGGTTGCATGGGTTCTACAATCCCTTCCCTGCAAATCATATGTAATTTGTGCCCAAGAGGATTTTGTTGTCATGTACTGTGTATATGTGTGTGTGTGTGCAGCAGGATCTTGCTCTGTCACCCAGGCTGGAGTTTAGTGGTACAAACACAGCTCACTGCAGCCTCTACCTCCATGGCTCAAGTGATCCTCCCACCTCACTCAGCACTGCCCCTGCCATAGTAGCTGGGACTACAGGTTCGCGTCATCACGACCAGCTATTGGTTTTTGTATTTTTAGTAGAGATAGGGTTTCGCCACGTTGCCCAGGCTAGTCTCGCACTCTTGAGCTCAAGTGATCTGCCTGCCCTGGCCTCCCAAAGTGCTGAGATTACAGTTGTGCGCAACTCACCCCCAGCCTGTGTACATTTTCTTGGAGAGAAAATTCACCAATCCTTCAGTTCCCAAACAAGTGTATGACTGAAGAAAGGTTAAGAACCGATCAGGCATGGTGGTGCATACTTGTAATCCCAGCTACTCGGGAGGCTGGGCAATATAGCTAGACACTGTCTCAAAAAACAAGCAAACAAAAAGAACCCTCACTGCTGGCTTTGGGAGGTGTTTATCCTCAAACTGACTGGTGGCCCTATGTAAAGCAAAGCACCAAGAAGAGTTTAGGCCAGGCGTGGTGGCTCACACCTGTAATCCCAGCACTTTGGGATGCTGAGGTGGGCAGATCACTTGAGGTCAGGAGTTCAAGACCAGCCTGGCCAACATGGTGAAACCCTGTCTCTACTAAAAATACAAAAATTAGCTGGGTGTGATGGTGAACATCTATAATCCCAGCTACTCAGGAGGCTGAGGTGGGAGAATCACTTGAACGTGGGAGACGGAGGTTGCAGTGAGCCCAGATCACGTCACGGAACTCCAGCCTGGGTAACACAGCAAGACCATCTCAAAAAATAAATAGGTAAAATTTTACCTATTTATTTTTTTCTTTTAAAGAAGAGTTTAATGGCCTAGACCAAGACGGGATTCCTTCCTTTCCATTCTCAGCCTTGGTGTTGTTTGGACCAAGACTTGGGCCATACCATCCATATCTCAACATAAGGATATACAGGCTCTGATTTCTGCCTTAACTATGGAGTGTGCACAAGCTACTTCTCAGTCCTATCTCTGAAAACGGGAAAGAGGGATTTCTATTGTTTTTGAGAGGGCTACCCTTTCCTATCAACAGAGAATGAGAAATAGAGCATAACCGAGCCAAGAACCCAATAAGGAATCCAGCTTTTCTCCTCCTGTTGACTCTGACCACAGAGGTTCCATGTAAAATGCTGAGGCAAAGAATTGAGACACTGCTTTAGCCTTATGCATAGGGAGGAAAATGTATAGCCCTGTATCCCAGCATTCCCTGTATTCTGAACTCATTTCCTGTAGCAATTTACTAGAAGGAGAGCACAACTGATAGATGCACTAACGCATGCATAACAGCCTTCATGTCCAAGGTCTGTGGCGTAGCCAGCCTGGGTCCTCTACCAGGAGAGAGAGTCCTTGTCTGGAGTGCCTGATTCATCCCTGGTCAATATCCAGTGCTTGGTTCTGGCCACTGCTCAGTACCCCCAATCTCAGGGTGGTGGTACCCCGTGTAACCCCATTTAGGGGTTACCTCTTCAAGGTTTTCCAGATTAAGTACACAACAAGTCTGGTGGAAAATGCCAGGCTGGCACTTAGCAGTCACTACCCACCTCTATCTCCTGTCTTAAATTTAGCAAACGTCTTTGAGCTAGCTTTCAGTAGGAAAACTACAGAATGCCCACTCTTTGTACTTTCTTTTTTTTTTTTTTTTTGAGACGGAGTCTTGCTCTGTCGCCCGGGCTGGAGTGTAGTGGCCAGATCTCAGCTCACTGCAAGCTCCGCCTCCCAGGTTTACGCCATTCTCCTGCCTCAGCCTCCCGAGTAGCTGGGACTACAGGCGCCCGCCACCTCGCCCGGCTAGTTTTTTGTATTTTTTTAGTAGAGATGGGGTTTCACCATGTTAGCCAGGGTGGTCTCGATCTCCTGACCTCGTGATCCGCCCGTCTCGGCCTCCCAAAGTGCTGGGATTACAGGCTTGAGCCACCGCCCCCGGCCTCTTTGTACTTTCAAAGGAAAATAGGCACTAGAACCTCATGAGACAGGCTGGCAATCCAGTTCTCTATTGTCTCTACTCTGTAGAACCCTGCTTTCCTCCTGAGTGCTGAGCACATAGTTCTTTCCCTCCCAAGGAAAGCAAGGTTGGAGTGAGTGGCTCAATGGGTCCAAGGACAGATACAGGTGAGCATTTTAAGCTGCACTGGGCTTGAGAAGGGAAGCCCTGCAGAAGTTCCTGTGAGCCCTGCAAAGGAATTCCACTGTTGGTGGTGTAGCCTCTCCATCCTGTCCCTGATGCTCCACTTCCCCAAACCAGGCTGCATGGGAGCCAGCTCCACTATCACCTATCTGGCTGGCTGGAGCACAGCCCAGTGTTCCTTAGCAGTGTCCACATAGGTTCCAGAGCTCTAGCCTTTCTATTCACTGAGGTGGTCCAACCACCCTCCACTGAAGAAGGTAGTGTCTCCCTACGCCACAGTGCTGTCCCCCATCTCATTCCTATGCAGGGCTTCCATGGTGAGTCATATACACTATGACTCAGCTGTTGAACTTGATCGAGATCCTAGGTTAGAGGCCCACTGTCATCTATTCATAATTAATTATAGGCAGATTCAGGCTTCCTGATGTTCTAGGTTTACTATAGTACTTAGAAGAGTTTCATAATACTAACCTGGTATGCTTCCCCCTCCACCTTGCTGTACTCTCACACCCCTTTGCTGCTAGAGAGAGCAGCTTGGAGACTGTGGGGCAGTGTGAGCAGAGGAATTTGCAGCCTGATTGGATCTTAAAGAGGACTAGGTTATAGCCTGGCTCTGTCGTTGCCTTGCTGGCCGAGGATTAAAGAGGGAAGTAGTTCATCATTTCTTTATCTGGAAAATTGGGTTAGTAGCTGTTCCTGCTACCCATCCTCTTCCCTGTTAGTAGGCTGAATAACCCTAACTCACTATGATACTCGCCAACGACTGCACAGCCCTGGTTTTGCATCAGAATTGCTGGGGAAGCTTTCAAAAAATACAGGTGCCTAAGCCCCACCCCAGATCTATTGGAGCAGAATCAGGGTGAGGCTGGAGCCTGTGCTTTTTTTCTTCACAAAGGAAGGAGAAAGGTTAATTTTAAAAACAGATAAAATTCACACACCGTAATACCATACTTTTAAAGTATATAATTCAGGCCAGGCGCGGTGGCTCAAGCCTGTAATCTCAGCACTTTGGGAGGCCGAGACGGGCGGATCATGAGGTCAGGAGATCGAGACCATCCTGGCTAACACGGTGAAACCCTGTCTCTACTAAAAAAGAAAAAAATACAAAAAACTAGCCGGGCGAGGTGGCGGGCGCCTGTAGTCCCAACTACTCAGGAGGCTGAGGCAGGAGAATGGCGCAAACCCGGGAGGCGGAGCTTGCAGTGAGCTGAGATCCGGCCACTGCACTCCAGCCTGGGCGACAGAGCGAGACTGTCTCAAAAAAAAGAAAATAAATAAAGTATATAATTCAATTTTTTAATTCATAAGATTGTAAAACCAACAAACATCACTGTTTAATTCCAGAACATTTTCAACACCTTAAAAAGAAACTCTGCACCCATTACCAGTCATTCCCTATAGCTTCCCTCCTAGCCAATGGCAACTGCTGTTCTACTGAATGGAATCACATAATATGTGAGAAATGTTTAGTTTTTAAAGTTACACAGATAATTCTAATGTGCAGCCAGAATACAGAACCGTTATTCATCAGATGGCATTATTAAGGACTCTACCTGCAATGAGATTTTGTGGATTATTGAATAAGAGCCAAGGGACCCTTCCCCCTGGGGTTTTTGGGGCCTGGGTGGCTATGTGTTTGAGGGGGAGACTGAAGCCAGTGGAAATAATCAGATGATCCACTGCTTAGTGCAGCAGCGGCTTCTCCCATTGGTGTGGGTGGGTAGGCCACATGCCTGGAGAAACACACCCCCTGAGAGCTCTCATGGCTGTCATGGGGGATGCAGAGGGACAGGCATAGCTCTTGCCCTCAACGTGTGTATGGTCTGTCAGGAAGACGAGAAAGTCCATCTGCATTCCTTTTCCCCACTATGACTCGGGACATGCACTTGTGGTGCTCTTGTTTGTCCTCCGTGATTGAGAAACCTTGTCCTTGAGGAGGGGGCGTTTTTGGACTCTGTGTCTGGGGTTCATTGGGCCTTTTTCCTGCAGGTGGCGGGAAATGTTTTTTAAAGTGAAGAAAACAGCTGGGGAAGCTCCAGATGGGCCAGCCAGCGCCTACTTGGCCGACACCACCCATACCTCCTTGTACATGGTGAGGCCCCAGGGATGGGTGTAGACCAGCACAGTGGGTAGAAACAATTTTTAGAAAAGAAAGCTTTTTCCTGCCTTTCACAGGTGGGTTCTACCCTGAGCCCTGTTCCATGGCTCCCCTCAGAGAAATCCACTCTCTGGAGCAGTTTGTCTCCTCCAGGCTTGGAGGCCTTGGTGTCTGAACTCTGTGCTGTCCTGAAGCCTCGCCTCCAGCCAGGGTGAGTGAGGTCATCACCCCAGGGTGTGAGAAAAGCCTGGCTAGAACATCCCTGGAGGAGCAGCAGCCAAATGGGTAGTTCCTAATGAACTGGACAGAGTGGGATTGGGAGGACCTTCCTCAAACCAGTATGTCCAGACCAGGCCACCAGCCCACTTCTTTCTGTAAGCCAATTCCCACGCTCCTTTCCTGGGATAACCTCTGTCCTCCAGGACTGGCTCTGGAGGAAGAATCTCCAGCAGGGGCATCTGTTTCTGAAACTGCCCTTCCCCTTGGGGAGCTCACTAGCAATCCTGGACTTTACTGCCCTGGCCCCGAAGGACACAACTCCCCATACCAGTGGCCCAGGCATGGACGCAAACCCCCCCTGCCAATGCCTGAAGGACACAACTCCCCATACCAGTGACCCAGGTGTGGACGCAGACCCCCCCCCCCCCCCCGCCTGCTGCCAATGCCACCACAATGCCTCTCAATACCATTCAGACCAATCATAACAGTTGAGGTTTGATTGGCAGCACAGCAATGCCAAAGGGAATTAATTCGCCTTTGGCTGTTAGATATGCTGGATGCCCCGGCCAGAGCACCATAGGTGATGTGGGAGACGCAACCTCACTAATGGCGACAGCCCTGGCCTGGGGTAGGGGAGGCTCAAGGAGAAAAAAACAGGGTATCTGCTTTATAGATTCAAGGGACCCTGTGTTACTGGGGACTCTAAAGTTTGGGCAAAATGAAGGAGGTGAATGTCTGTTCTCTGGTTGCAGGGGTGCCCTGCTGACAGGAACTATCAGTGTCCTTCTACGGGGCCCCCCGGGCTGTGGGAAGACCACAGTAGTTGCTGCTGCCTGTAGTCAACTTGGGCTCCATTTACTGAAGGTGAGGGTCTCTGGAGAGTAGAATCCCAACTACTTCCCCTCCCTAGCTCATGTTCTCCTTCTCTGCTGCTTCCTCTCCCCTCCCTCCTCTGTCTACTCACAGACCCTAACACTTCAGCCCAGTGGGTCAGGCATAGTCCCATGATGCTCAGCTACGGAGAGGTACTTTCAAGAAGGAGGGGGTTGCAAGATATTGGTGGACAGTCCAGGGAATAGGATAGGGTAAAAAAGAGGTAGGACTTGGCCAGGGTATCTTCCCCATCCCTGCCCTCCAGAGAAAAAGATGGCCCACATCTTCTGACTCCTCCTCCCCTTATTCTCCTGCCCTTGTCATGCCTGCCCCTTGCTCGCAGACCCATTGGGATCCCCTCCCTAGGTGCCCTGCTCCAGCCTCTGCGCAGACAGTAGTGGGGCTGTGGAGACAAAACTGCAGGCCATCTTCTCCCGGGCCCGCCGCTGCCGGCCTGCAGTGCTGTTGCTCACAGCCGTGGACCTTCTGGGCCGGGACCGCGATGGGCTGGGTGAGGATGCCCGTGTGGTGGCTGCGCTGCATCACCTCCTTCTTGATGAGGACCCCCTCAACAGGTATTTATACAGAGCTGGACCTGTCAAAACGAGGAGGCCGGCCAGACGTGGTGGCCCACGCCTGTAATCCCAGCACTTTGGGAGGCCAAGGTGGGTGGATCACCTGAGGTCAGAAGTTCGAGACCAACCTGGCCAACATGATGAAACCCTGTCTCTACTAAAAACACAAAAATTAAGTCGGGTGCGGTGGCTCACGCCTGTAATCCCAGCACTTTGGGAGGCCAGGGTGGGCGGATCACGAGGTCAGGAGATCAAGACCAACCTGGCTAACATGGTGAAACCCCATCTCTACTAAAAATACAAAAAAAAAAAATTAGCCAGGTGTGGTGGCAGGCGCCTATAGTCCCAGCTACTGGGAGGCTAAGGCAGGAGAATGGCATGAACCCGGGAGGCGGAGCTTGCAGTGAGCCGAGATAGCACCACTGTGCTTCAGCCTGGGCAACAGAGTGAGACTCCTTCACACGCACACACAAAAAATACAAAAATTAGCAGGACGTGGTGGCAGGCACCTATAATCCAAACTACTTGGGAGACTGAGACAGGGGAATCACTTGAGCCCAGGAGGCGGAGGTTGCAGGGAGCCAAAATCACACCATTGCACTCCAGCCTGGGCGACAAGAGCAAGACTCAGTCTTAAAAAAAAAAAAGAAAAGAAAAAAAAAGGGGATGGGTGGAGCAGCCCTCCTACTTTTCAGCCTTTCATTCCTCCCTTCTCTTATCCCTCAGTGACTTCTCAGTCATCTCCCACCCATTTGGCTGCCCTCTAGACAGCCCTGAGCTCAGTGTCTTAGAGGGATCCAGAGGGAGGAGTCTGTGGTCTAGCATTTATTGGGGAACACTTGGTTAAAGAAAAAGCCTCTGCCCTCAATGTGATGGGGAAACACAGTTCCCCCATCTAGGAACTGGGGTAGGTGCTCATCTCCCTACCCCATCCTAGCACCCACCTTACTTCCCTGCCCTTCTGTGCTGACTTTCGGACAAGGCAGTCCACAGGAGCTGTCAACCACATTCTTACCCTCAGTGCCCACTCCTCTGTCTGCAGTTGCCCTCCCCTCATGGTTGTGGCCACCACAAGCCGGGCCCAAGACTTGCCTGCTGATGTGCAGACAGCATTTCCTTATGAGCTGGAGGTGCCTGCTCTATCAGAGGGGCAGCGGCTCAGCATCCTGCGGGCCCTCACTGCCCACCTTCCCCTGGGCCAGGAGGTGAACTTGGCACAGCTAGCACGGCGGTGTGCAGTGAGTATCAGGGCAGAGTACTGGCCCTCCCTAGGAGGTCCCTGGCTTTTGTTACAAGAACTCAGTCCTGTTGCCTTGTGAGTGAGAGTAGAAAACCCAGGCTGGGAGCTGTGGCTCACGCCTATAATCCTAGCACTTTGGGAGGCCGAGGTGGGCGGCTCACCTGAGGTTGGGAGTTCGAGACCAGCCTGGCCAACATGGAGAAACCCCGTCTCTACTAAAAATACAAAATTAGCCAGGAGTGGTGGCGCATGCCTGTAATCCCAGCTACTTGGGAGACTGAGACGGGAGAATTGCTTGAACCCAGGTGGAGGTTGCGGTGAGCCAAGATCTCGCCATTGCACTCCAGCCTGAGCAACAAGAGCAAAACTCCATCTCAGAAAAAAACCTAAGGCATCAACAGAGGGCCTCTGCTCCAACGGGGGGATGGTCCCTGAAGGTTCCCACCTACTGTGCCCTGCTCATGTGTCCTTTCCTGTGGTTCCCTAGGGCTTTGTGGTAGGGGATCTCTATGCTCTTCTGACCCACAGCAGCCGGGCAGCCTGCACCAGGATCAAGAACTTAGGGTAAGAGGAGTTGGGCACAGGAAAGGCGGAAAGAGGAAATGGATGTAGATGGGTGGGTGGTGAGGAAGGGAATGGGATGTTGATGGGGAGGAGGCCTCCCTGTGTTCTTCTTTGCAGTTTGGCAGGTGGCTTGACTGAGGAGGATGAGGGGGAGCTGTGTGCTGCTGGCTTTCCTCTCCTGGCTGAGGACTTTGGGCAGGCACTGGAGCTACAACAGACAGCTCACTCCCAGGCTGTTGGAGCCCCCAAGGTGGAGACCAAGTCCCTGGAGGTGGGATAGGAGCCCCTCCAAGAGCATATCCCAACCACGCACTTTCCATCTCCTAGATCCCCTCAGTGTCCTGGCATGATGTAGGTGGGCTGCAGGAGGTGAAGAAGGAGATCCTGGAGACCATTCAGCTCCCCCTGGAGCACCCTGAGCTACTGAGCCTGGGCCTGAGACGCTCAGGCCTTCTGCTCCATGGGCCCCCTGGCACCGGCAAGACCCTCCTGGCCAAGGCAGTAGCCACTGAGTGCAGCCTTACCTTCCTCAGGTGGCCAGGGGGCCTGGAAGGGATGGCGGGTGGATCAGGGGCTACAGCATGCTGGGGAGCAGGAGGGGCTGCCTGAGAGGTCAGTTGTGTGTATGTGCATCTGACGGGTCTCACCTTCTTAAATCCTCTCACTCAGCGTGAAGGGGCCAGAGCTCATTAACATGTATGTGGGCCAAAGTGAGGAGAATGTGCGGGAAGGTGAGTGAGCAGGGAGGGGCAGGGCCTCCCATGTTTCCCAAATCCTGATGGCCCCCAAGCTACCCCCACTGCCAGGCTACTCATGGTCATTCCTAGTCCTCCTTTCCACAAGTCAGGTTCCTGCCCAGCTGGGTCTAGTACCTGGGGTGCCAGTGCTATATTATCAGACCCCAGTTTCCCTCCCTGCTCTCACCTAACTTCAACCCCCTGCAAGTCGAGCTTCACCCTCCTATGGGCCCCAATCTCTCTTCAGTGTTTGCCAGGGCCAGGGCTGCAGCTCCATGCATTATCTTCTTTGATGAACTGGACTCTTTGGCCCCAAGCCGGGGGCGAAGTGGAGATTCTGGAGGAGTGATGGACAGGTGGGGGTCTGAGTGGGAATGGAGGCTGGGGGGTCCAGGGTGGGAAGGATATAAGAAAGCTCACAGCAGTCTTCAGGAGTCCAGAGATAGAAGTTCCTGCTGTTTCAGTTCTGAGATAATATAATGGAAGCTGAAAGGGGCCATGAAATTGGGCAGGGGCCACTGAGGAGAATGGGGGCCTACATGGAGGGGTACACTGGGCACAGCTGAGTGGAGGGCCCTGATGAGACTGCCTGTAAGGAGAGGTACCACAGGCAGGGGCAGAGTCTAAGGGGGACACCAAGGACTCTTGCCCTTGCTCCCTTCTCTCCAGGGTGGTGTCTCAGCTCCTTGCCGAACTGGATGGGCTGCACAGCACTCAGGATGTGTTTGTGATTGGAGCCACCAACAGACCAGATCTCCTGGACCCTGCCCTTCTGCGGCCTGGCAGGTGGTCCCCTTGTACTGCTTACCTCCACCCTCATTCTGTGCCTCCACCCCTCATGGCTGGGCTCCCTGAAACGTATACCTGCCTGTCTCCCTAAAGATTTGACAAGCTGGTGTTTGTGGGGGCAAACGAGGACCGGGCCTCCCAGCTACGCGTTCTGAGTGCCATCACACGCAAGTATGCCCTGTTAAAAGAAGACTGCAAAGGGCTTGTGCGTTGGGATCCTTAGGGGATGCATGCAACATGCAGAATGAGCTGGTCAGCACTGGCTTTTGAGAGAGGAGGTGATGCCAACTCTGTTTCTTCCCATATCCCACAACAGATTCAAGCTAGAGCCATCTGTGAGCCTGGTAAACGTGCTAGATTGCTGCCCTCCCCAGCTGACAGGCGCGGACCTCTACTCTCTCTGCTCTGATGCCATGACAGCTGCCCTCAAACGCAGGGTTCATGACCTGGAGGAAGGTGAGCCACTTGCCGGCCTGAGAGGTCAACCAGAAAGCCAGTGGGGAGCTGGGTGCACCTGAGTCCCAGCTACTTGAGAAGCTGAGGTGGGAGGATCGCTTGAGCCCAGGAGTTTGAGGCCAGCCTGGGCAACACAGAGAGACCTCATCTCAAAAAAAAAAAAAAAAAATGTTTAAGGAAAAGAAGACGAGTGGGAGACAAACCTAGTCCTGGATTTCAGAGGGAAGATCATTGACATCTAGGAGACCCTGAGCAGGAAGGCACCATCCCAGGGCTCTCCCCTGCTAGGGCATAGACCACAGCCTCTGTTCCCCAGCCGGGATGGGGAATCTGGCCTCACCTCCCACCTTGTCATCTCCAGGGCTGGAGCCAGGGAGCTCAGCACTGATGCTCACCATGGAGGACCTGCTGCAGGCTGCCACCCGGCTGCAACCATCAGTCAGTGAGCAGGAGCTGCTCCGGTACAAGCGCATCCAGCACAAGTTTGCTGCCTGCTAGGAGCCCCCCAGGGTCTGGGACCCCGCTCAGCATGGCTGCAGGTACCTCAATAGCCCACAGAGAGATCTGGGAGGGAAGGGCTCCTCCTCAGGCTACTGCCAACCCACCTGGAGGCCACCTCCCTCCAGGAGATCCCGGGGTGCAAAGCGGCATTGGGACAGCAGCAAGAGCTCGAGAGACATCTCCTGCCTACTTGCCCCTCCTTCCAGGCCGGCTTTAAGAGGAAGGCCCATCTGCTCAGTAGGAGGGCCAGGGCCTTGGGTTCCGGGGATTGGGCCCTGAGAGGGCTAGTTCTGTGGCTGAAAATAAAACGTGTCCCTCCCCCTACTGGTGTTGTGGCATGAAAGGTTGGAATGGGAAAGAGCAGGGTTGTGGGAGGAGTAAGCCCTGGGAGAGGGCGGGGGGGTGGGCATCGTGGGAGTCTGATCCTTCTGACATAAACACAAGACATGCAGGAACTGAAAAAGGCACAGACTATATTGTTTACCCTTCCATCTGCAGAACCCACATCCCTGCACCCCAGCTGTAGTCTGCTCTAGAGGCTGGCCCTGGTGTGGGGCTGCTGGTCCCCATCTTCCAGACAGAGCCTAGCAGTGCCTGGGCGGAGGCTTGTGGGAGCTGAGGCCACACTCAGTCTGTCCTCTTGAGCACGTGGATGAAGTAGCAGGGAACGTAGGCTTGGCCTGGCTTGTAAGGCTTGAAGTCGCCCAGGACGCTGTGCTGGCACTTGCCCCGGAAGGCTGCTTGGAGCAACTCCGTGAAGGATGCCAGACAGTGTGGGTAGTAGGAGAGCCGGAACTTACTGTAACAGAGCCCCCAGCAACCATGAGGACTGGTGACCTCAGCTTCCCCAACTACCGCCTCACCCCCACTGAGCCAAGTGGTACCTCAAGCCAGGAGAGCCATCCTGGCCAGCCCCCGGCACCTGCACTGTATAGTCCAGGGTCACCATGTGGGCCTTGTTGTTCACTATCAGCACTGATGTTGTGATGTCCTTGGTCAAGTCACTCTGTAGGTGGTGGGGCAGGCTGCGTTAGCCTCTGTAACCTACCTTGGGGCCACTGGACCCTCCCTCCACCCTACCCCCACCCCCAGAGGGCCCCACCTTATAGTAGATATTCTTCCCTGGGGGTGCACAGCCTGTGCTGAGGATGTGGTCGTAGTTGCGGTGATCAATGACCAGCAGGCCCCCTGCTCGTACCATGCTCGCAATGTTTTTCAGCGCCAGCCGGTGCTCACTCTGGTCCCCTGAGCGCCAGGCAGGGGCAGAAAGGCTCCATCTGCTCAGGGCCCCCAGCACCAGTCTCCCTCCCATCTCTCCCCTCCCCAGGGGTGCCAGAGCCAAAGCAGAGAGAGGCAGAGAGTCTGCTTTGCAGGAGAGCAGGTGCCCAGAGGTCTGTGGAAGGGGGTACAGCTCAAGGTGGGGGCCATGCCCAAGGCCACACCCTCTCTCACCTTTGCAGTCTGGCAAGTGAGCGAAACTGTTTCCAAGGCAGATGACAGCATCAAAGCCACCCTCTGCTGACTGGGGCACATCTTTGTCTAGAGTCATCCAGTTGGCTTCTTCAATGACTGGGGGCCAGGAAGGGAAAGAGGAATCAGGCAGGCACCATGGTACCAGTAGCAGCCACCTCCACCAAGTGCAGTCCTGCCTGGGTTTCTTCTTAAGACACACAAACTCCCCGTTCAGTTAGGGGGAGGAGAGAAGAGGGATCAAGGGAGGAGGAACCCTGGTTTGGAAGGAGGGCTCTGTACTTATGGGTTTTTCTTTGAGGGGGAGGGACAAGATGCCATAAACACAGTTAAAACCAGCTCTTCACACCCAGTGTCTCATTCTGGAGCTTAAGCCTTGCTTTTCAGAGAAATTACAGTAATTTTGCTGTCTCCCCGAGGAAAACACAACACTCCACCCCCGTCCCCACTTAAAGGAGCCCCAGGCAGAATGAACAGTGTTCCCGGTGACTGGGCTGGGGGGGCCTGGCTAGACCTGCATACCCCACTTGTCGAAGGCAGGCTCGTGCCGCCGGTTCCAGCGCTCCTTAAGCGCATACTTCAGCATCTTGTCACTGGCATCCACACTCGTCACGCTGAAGCCCTCTTCCACCAGCATAATAGAGTCCACCCTGTGCAGGGCCAGTGGAGAGAGACAGAGAGGGGCAGTCAGGGGAGCCTGGGAGGGCCAGGAGACCCTGTGCCAGACACTTTTGTCTCCACTTCTCAGAGTCCATTCCTCTGTCTCCTCTCCCCAGGCCCTCCACTGACCTCACAAATCTATTGCCTATCACCACGAGGCAACTTTTTTTTTTTTTTTTTTTTTAAGGCACCTCTTCAGAGCTAGGCACTCTACAAATTATGCAGTAATTCTCATGGCGATCCTGAGAGGTAAATAGTGTTATTCCCATTTGAGAGACAGACAAGCTGAGGCTCCTCGAAGTTAAAATAGGTGTGCACAAGAGGCAGCAGAACTTGGTGGTTTAGAGCACAGGACAGACCTTAACCAACACAGGCCTGTTAGCTCCTCTTCACTGGATGATGTATGAGGGACTTTTACTTTGCTGAGCCCTTACTTCCCCAGTAGTAAATGAGATAATATCACTGCTTAACCTCATGGGGCTTTGTGAGGGTTTAAAAAACTGATGTATCAAAAGCTCCTGGCACTGGCTTGGCAGGTGCAAATGTTGAGCAATGTTAACTGTTAACACTGCCCAAGGCCATCACAGGAGGAATATTTGGAGTCTGTCCCTGGCCCTGGCTCCACAGCCTCAGGGACGCTCACTTTTCTGCCCACACCCTCACTCACACTCAGTCTCCCTTCTCCGTGGCCTCTCCCTGAGCACCCCTGCCCCGACCCTTGGCCTCAGGGGGCACTCGCAGTGCCTGTTCTGCCGGGCAGCTACCTGCTCCTGGCCCTGGTGTCCCACCCATTCCAGGCTGGCAAAGGCCGCCCCGACGTGCCCGGTCCTGTGGTTCTGCGGCCGCGCGGTACAGGCTGAGCCGGACCCCGATCTCATGCAACGCCCCCGGCCCCCTCCTGGGCTCACCCAGTGCCACAGGCCACGTCGAGCACCCGCTGGCAGCTGTGCTGTCGCAGCAGCCCGAGCAGCCATGCCTTGTACTCGGCGGTGCGGCTGCGGGTGTTCCCGATGTACAGCTGCCACACGCGCGCCGCCTCCCCGTCAGCGTACTGGTCTGGGAGCCCTTCGGCTGCCACCCCCAGGGAGCGGGTCCGGTATACGCTGTCCACCATCCTGCGCCGCGCCTGGCTCCACAGTCACCCGCTCCGCACTTATAGCACAGGCACTTCAGGCGGCCGACGGCCCCACCTGGCCAATGGCAGGTAAGCGCGCGGACCCGCCCCCGCTGGGCTTTGCGTCTGGCGCCGGAGGCTGTACAGCTGCGGGGAGGGCACTGCCTAGCAATCCTGGGCTAGGTCCTTTTAGCCAGCCTGCGGACCCAGCCCTCTGTGCAATCTCACGGCCGGAGAGGACCCTCGGAATCCTCTGCCCACTTAACCTTGGTCTCCAGGAGAAGGCAAGAGGGGCCAGGAGAGGAGGGAGCAATGAGATTGCCACTCCATCCCCACCCCCCCCAGTTGGAAAGAGAGGAAGTAAAACCTCAGATCCACAAAGCTGAGTGCCAGGCGGGCAGGACTGGACCGTTCCCAGTGAAGGAACGCATCAGCAGATCTAAACAAAGAATGTGCAGCCGAAGTGTGTGGGTCTAGCCAGCCGACGCAGGGAAGACAGGGGAAGTCTCTGGAGATAAAGCTGGTCTGTCCACCCAAGCCCGGGGCGGAGCCGGGGCTGGAAGAATGCTCCTCGCCCACCTGGAGGCCAACGTGCCTCTGTCGTGTAGGTGACCATCAAGCTTTTCCCTGAGCTTCCTAAGGTGTAAGGTTGGGCTTTGCTTCCAATTTCTGGATCACTGAGAACCCTTCTAAAGACCCTCTGCTGGCCGGGCGCGGTGGCTCACGCCTGTAATCCCAGCGCTTTGGGAGGCCAAGGCGGGTGGATCACCTGAGGTCAGCAGTTCAAGACCGTCCTGGCTAACACGATGAAACCCCATCTCTACTAAAAATACAAAAAAAATTAGCACGCGCCTGTAGTCCCAGCTACTCAGGAGGCTGAGCCAGGAGAATCACTTGAACCCGGGAAGGCGGAGGGTGCAGTGAGCCGAGCGCACCACTGCACTCCAGCCTGGTGACAGAGCAAGACTCCGTCTCAAAAAAAAAAAACAAAAAACAAAACAAAAACCCTCTGCATGAGGCAGGAAAATAGCGTCTGGAGGTAGGGAACATAAGGCCAATTCACACTTCAGTTATAATGGGAAATATCCTCTCCATAGGTGTACGCCCACCATTAATAACTTTGTAATTGTAACTTTACTTCATCCTCTTCATTTACATAGGGTGTACCCCAAGAGGAGGGTATTTAAACTCACAAAAACTCTGTAACATGGCGTTCGAGCCCCATGCTCATGATCGCTTACTGTGGAGTGTACTTTCATTTTCAATGAAATCCTTCATTCTTTTCTTGCTTTGTTTGTGCATTTTGTCCAATTGTTTGTTCAAGATGCCAAGAACCTGGACACCCTCCATCATTAACATATTTTGGCAAGCCAGCCAGGGGAAAGAGGTAAGCCCAAAAGTTTGGGATTCATTTTTCTCCCTTTCCTTTCTGCTCAATTACAGGGGCGCTCTCACACTTTCTCTCTCTCTCTCTCTCTCTCTCTCTCTCTCTCTCTCTCTCTCCCCTCCTTCCTTTCCAACTTGGGACCCTTGGTGGGCAGCGCCTAAACATGGAAGCAACTGCAGGTTTTTTTTTTTTTTTTTTTGAGACGGAGTCTCGCCCTGTC
>NC_045438.1:125869097-125904643 GCF_002776525.5 Piliocolobus tephrosceles
TTTTTTTTTTTTTTTTTTTGAGACGGAGTCTCGCCCTGTCACCGGGCTGGAGTGCTGTGGCACAATCTCGGCTCACTGCAACCTCTGCCTCCCGGATTCAAGCGATTCTCCTGCCTTAGCCTCCTGAGTAGCTGGGACTACAGGTGCATGCCATCACGCCCGGCTAATTTTTGTATTTTTAGTAGAGATGGGGTTTCACCACGTTGGTCAGGACGGTCTCGAACTGCTGACCTGGTGATCTGCCCGCCTCAGCCTCCCAAAGTGCTGGGATGACAGGTGTGAGCCACCGTGCCCAGCTTTTTTTTTTTTTTTTTTTTTGAGATGAGGTCTCACTCTGTTGCCCAGGCTGGAGTACAGTGGCATGATCTTGGCCCACTGCAACCTCTGCCTCCCGGGTTCAAGCGATTCTCCTGCCTCAGTCTCCTGAGTAGCTGGGATTATAGGCATGTGCCACCACACCCGGCAAATTTTTGTATTTTTAGTAGAGACGGGTTTCAGCATGCTGGTCAGGCTGGTCTCAAACTCCTGACCTCGCGATCCACCCGCCTCAGCCTCCCAAAGTGCTGGGATGACAGGTGTGAGCCACCGCGCCCAGCCTGCAACTGCAGGTTTCTGGCCATGGCCAGTGAAACAGGGGTTTCCATGTGGAGAAGCCTAATTGCCACTGCCCAGTTCGCTTAAGGAATCTGGGTCTTTATTCATTTTTTTTCCTCTCTTTTTGTGTCTTACAGCGGCTATTTCCTAGTAGCACCTTGGAAATTGAGGGCAATTGACTGGGGTCACTCTCCGGTATTGCCTGAAGGCCTAGGAACAAATGGGAATAATCGCCCTGCCCTGAAGGGGTAAGGACTTTTTTTTTTTAAATTTTTTCAACACTTGGTACCTGATTCCTACCTGCAGTGCAGGTCGGAGCAAACTCACACTTGTTTCAGGGATTTAAACCTTCTTTTCTTATGCTAAATTCTACTCTACTGGCTAAGGAACAAAAAGGCCCACCCGCATCCAGCTCTTACTACACTTCATGGCTATTCTTATAAAGTTCATAGCAGGCTCTGGAGGGAACGCATGCAAAGTGGCACCAGTGCCCACCTAAGTAACACCAGAGACACCTAGAACTCTAACATTGGACCTCCCAGGAGGACGCTCTGTTGGTCCTGCTCCGTGGGACCTCAAACTCGCCAAAGGGGATGCCCTTGGCAGGGGTTTTGAGGTCTAGTGTTAAACCCTCCTTAGAATTTTCTCTCACAGTTGCTATGCTGCTTGGCCCCCATCATTTAGAATCTAAAGTTTATTGTCTAATGGGAAAGTGGGATGGTGTTGCATGCATCCAGGCTTTTGTGCTACTGTTCTAAGCAGGGGGACACGTTAACGGGTAATGCT
The DNA here is from genome assembly GCF_002776525.5 of Piliocolobus tephrosceles. Taxonomy (NCBI): domain Eukaryota; kingdom Metazoa; phylum Chordata; class Mammalia; order Primates; family Cercopithecidae; genus Piliocolobus; species Piliocolobus tephrosceles. The sequence goes on from NC_045438.1 coordinate 125,870,478, forward strand.
CTCCTTTGGTACTGTTTGGCCCCAGTGCTCCTTGAAGCCTGGGGAGGTTTAGCCTTTAAAAATCAAACTGTCCAGCACTTTGAGAGGCCAAGACAGGTGGATCACGAGGTCAGGAGTTCAAGACCAGCCTGGCCAAGATGCTGAAACCCTGTCTCTACTAAAAATACAAAAATTAGCCAGGCATGATGGCACGCGCCTGTAATCCCAGCTACTTGGGAGGCTGAGTCAGGAGAATTGCTTGAACCTTGGTGGCAGAGGTTGCAGTGAGCCAAGATCATGTGTCACTGCCCTCCAGCCTGGGTGACACAGCAAGACTCTGTCTCAAAAAAAATAATAATAATAAAAATAAAATCAAACTGCTTTGACCAGGCACAGTGGCTCACGCCTGTAATCCCAACACTGGGAGGTTGGGGCGGGCAGATCACCTGAGGTCAGGAGTTCAAGACCAGCCTGACCAACATGGGGAAACCCTGTCTCTACTAAAAATACAGAATTAGCTGGGTGTGGTGATGCATGCCTGTAATCCCAGCTACTTGGGAGGCTGAGGCAGGAGAATCGCTTGAACCTGGGAGGTGGGGGTTGCGATGAGCCAAGATTGCGCTATTGCACTCCACCCTGGGCAACAAGAGAGAAACTCTGTCTCAATAAATAAATAAATAAGGCCGGGCATGGTGGCTCAAGCCTGTAATACCAGCACTTTTAGGAGGCCGAGACGGGCAGATCACGAGGCCAGGAGATCGAGACCATCCTGGCTAACCCAGTGAAACCCCGTCTGTACTAAAAAATACAAAAAACTAGCCGGGCAAGGTGGCGGGTGCCTGTAGTCCCAGCTACACGGGAGGCTGAGGCAGGAGAATGGCGTAAACCCGGGAGGCGGAGCTTGCAGTGAGCTGAGATCCAGCCACTGCACTCCAGCCTGGGCGACAGAGCGAGACTCCGTCTCAAATAAATAAATAAATAAAATAAATAAAAATAAAACAGCCATGAAGACTGCTTTACCTGAAATTTTGGTTCACAGCCTTCCCTTGAATTATCCATTAGGGCAAAGTAAAACTGTCAAGCTTGTACTGCCATGTCATGGCTAACGTTCCAGATCTTCGTTTATGTGTGTGTATATGTGTCTAGATGTATTTACTTATATATACACTTACTGTTATATGTTGTGTCTACCAAATTGACTTATAAGTAAAAGAGGGCTCAGCCAGGCGTGGTGGCTCACACCTGTAATCCCAGCACTTTGGGAGGCCGAGGCGGGAGGCTCATGAGGTCAGGAGTTTGAGACCAGCCTGACCAACATGGCGAAACCCTGTCTCTACTAAGAATACAAAAATTAGCCAGGCATAGTGGTGGGCACCTGTAATCCCAACTACCCGGAAGGCTGAGGCAGGAGAATCGCTTGAACTCAGGAGGCAGATGTTGCAGTGAGCCGAGGTCGTGCCGTTACATGCCAGCCTGGGTGAGAGAGCAAGACTCCTGTCTCAAAAAAAAAAAAAGCAGGCTCATAAATTAAGTAAATATGTCTAAATAATTTTCAAGTTCACTTAAATATAACTTTACTAAACTAGCCAGCTTTAAAATTATTGGGGGAATAAAAATTAAAAGGCCTTCAGATTTGTCAGCATAGGTTTTGTCTAAATTTTATGTTTGTCCTTGCTAGATACTTTAAAATGTCAGTGTTAATTCAAGTTGAGAGCTTGGAGTTGCCTGCTTCCATTGAGATAAATGCATATCTGATTGCTCCCTTTGGAGAGACTAATCAGAAACTCAGAAGAATGCAACTGTTTGTCTCCCACCTGTGATCTGAAAGCTCCCAAGCCTCCTCACTTCCAGTTGTCCCATCTTTCTGGACCAAACCAATGTTTGTTTTACATACGGTTTAGTTTTTGTTTTTTGAGATGAAGTCTCCCTCTGTCACCCAGGCTGGAGTGAGTGGTGCCATCTTGGCTCACTACAACGTCCGCCTCCTGGGTTCAAGTTGTTAGAAATGCTTGTTCCCCAGAGGCCGGGCGTGATGACTCACGCCTGTAATCCCAGCACTTTGGGAGGCCGAGGCAGGCAGATCACCTGAAGTCAGGAGTTCCAGACCAGCCTGACCAACATGAAGAAACCCTGTCTCTACTAAAAATGCAAAAAATTACCTGGGCGTGGTGGCGCCTACCTGTAATTCTAGCTACTCAGGAGGCTGAGGCAAGAGAATCGCTTCAACCCGAGAGGCAGAGGTTGCGGTGAACCGAGATCGTGCCATTGCACTCCAGCCTGGGCAACAAGAATGAAACTCCGTCTCAAAAAAAAAAAAGGTTGGCCGGGCGTGGTTGCTCACGCCTGTGATCCCAACACTTTGGGAGGCTGAGGCAGGCAGATCACAAGGTCAGGAGATTGAGACCATCCTGGCTAACATGGTCAAACCCTGTCTCTACTAAAAAAAAGAAAAAAATTAGCCGGGCGTGGTGGTGTGCGCCTGTTATCACAGCTACTGGGGAGGCTGAGGCAGGAGAATGGCACGAACCCGGGAGGCGCAGCTTGCAGTGAGCCGGGATCACAGCACTGCACTTCAGCCTGGGCAACAGAGCGAGACTCTGTCTCAAAAAATAAATAAATAAATAAATTTAAAAATAAATAAATAAATAAATGCTTGTTCCCCAGTGCTGTAAAGAAATAGCACTTGAACTTAAATTTAATTCCCTCAGCAAGGCCATTTTTACTTTCTGCAGAAAGGGTACCCTCGCCAGCAGTTTTGCCATGAGAGTACACCAAACAAAGGAGACAGGGTCATTTATACCTGACACGTCCACCTTACTGCTGTGTCCGGTTTCCACTGGCTGGAACGGGACCTCACATTCTGTATTTGTCCCGATTGGCTAGCAACTTAGAACTTTTTTTAAAGAGGCAAAGGCAGAGGAGAACAAAGGAAGGAGGATGTAACTTGTGGCATGCTGAGAAAGGTAAAAACACCTTCATATAAGGAAGAGAAACAGGCTATGACCTAATGCTTGCTTGTACCAGTATAAGCATGCCAGGGTAAATATTTAGGCTGAATTGTGGGAGCTAACAACATAAAGTACATTGATTCTTTATTACGGCTAGCAGATATTTAAGAATGTTACTACAGGTCTTTGAATAAATTTTGCTTCTAAGAGAAGTTACTATTTATTCCTAATCAGATGGGGAGGAAAGTCTTTGAAGAGGAACCTCTACCTTTTACAATAGCGATTCTCCTGCCTCAGCCTCCCAAGTATACAGGTGCTCGCCACCACACCTGACTAATTTTTATATTTTTAGTAGAGACAGGGTTTCACCATGTTGGCCAAGCTGGTGTCTAACTCCGGATTTCAGGTGATCCGCTCACCTCAGCCTCCCAGAGTGCTGGGATCACAGGTGTAAGCCACCGCGCCTGGCAGAGGATGGCATCTTTGACGTGAAAAGCTTTTCCCAAATTCACAGATTAAGACTTCTACTGTCATAAAACTCTTAGCTTTCAACATTTTTTCTTGCTTATGCCTCTGAACAATAAAAGTGGAAAAGGCATCTGTTACGTGCACTAATGGGGTGCACTTTTATTTGTGAAGGAGTTTGGAGACAACTTTATAGATGGATAACCTTATACTTTAATAGATAAAAAATGAAGGCCCAGTTCAGGTAAAAAACTTTAGTGAGGCCGGGCATGGGCATGGTGGCTCATGCCTGTAATCCCAGCACTTTGGGAGGCCGAGGCAAGCGGATCACCTGAGGTCAGGAGGTTGAGACCAGCTGGCCAACGTGGTGAAACTCCATCTCTACTAAAAAATAAATAAATAAATAATAAAAAAATTAGCTGGGCGTGGTGGCGCACCTGTAATCCCAGTTACTCGGGAGGCTGAAGCATGAGAGTCGCTTGAACCCGGGAGGCAGAGGTTGCAGTGAGCCAAGATCGTGCCACTGCACACTCCAGCCCGTGCCACAGAGCGAGACTTGGTATCAGAAAAAAGTATCCCTTATGATGGGTTCTATAGCAAATTCTACTGTAAAGGCTACAAGTTACACAATAGACTTTAAATTCTCATGTGAAAGTTATGATAGAATTGGCTAAACAGAGAAGTATCTGTGCAGCTGCTGGCACTTGTGGCCTATGGAGAAATATATCACCTGAAGATTATAGAAATTCAGTGGTACGGCCGGGCGCGGTGGCTCACGCCTGTAATCCCAGCACTTTGGGAGGCCGAGATGGGCGGATCACGAGGTCAGGAGATTGAGACCATCCTGGCTAACACGGTGAAACCCCGTCTCTACTAAAAAAATACAAAAAACTAGCCGGGCGAGGTGGCGGGCTCCTCTAGTACCAGCTACTCGGGAGGCTGAGGCAGGAGAATGGCGTGAACCCGGGGGGCGGAGCTTGTAGTGAGCCGAGATGGAGCCACCGCACTCCAGCCTGGGCGACAGAGCGAAACTCCATCTCAAAAAAAAAAAAAAGAAAAAAAAGAAATTCAGTGGTACAGAATTAACAGAGAGACTGCTTAGTCAAGTGAGTAAACTTTTTTTTTTTAAATGGAGTTTCGCTCTTATTCCCCAGGCTGGAGTGCAATGGCACCATCTCGGCTCACCTCAACCTCTGCCTCCTGGGTTCAAGCAATTCTCCTGCCTTAGCCTCCCGAGTAGCTGGGACTACACGCATGCACCACCACGCCTGGCTAATTTTGCATTTTTAGTAGACCAACATTCTCCATGTTGGTCAGGCTGGTCTTGAACTCCCAACCTCAGGTAATCTGCCCGCCTTGGCCTCCCAAATTGCTGGGATTACAGGCGTGAGCCACCATGCCTGGCCATGAGTAAACTCTTTATCTAGCTCATTCTTTCATCTATGTGATTTTAGGTGGTTTGGTTTATGGGGAACCTGGGTAAGAAGCATACTCCAAACTCTTGGCATCATCCTCCCAATAGTCAGAATAATAGTCTCCCTGGTGTGCTGTATTCTCTCAAAGGTTTTAAATGCTTGCATGCAGCCATCTCTAGAATGTCAAATGGTCTTTCTTCAACTGGAATAACAGAAGCTAAAAAAATGTGCAACCATGAGGACACCGTAACCTATAATTGATGTGCTGAGATCGGAAACCCAAAATGATGGTAACTGAGAGTGGTGCTAAGGCCCTAAGTTTTGGTCACACTCTCACCTAAATGACAGCCTAACCAAAAAGGGGGAATTTTTTAAACAAAATTATGGGAGGCCATTGTTTTGGACTAGGCTCATGCACTAGGCCCCGACAAACCAAACCAAAATGGAGTCACTGATGCTAGGACTTTAAGGAAACACATAGATTCTAAAACAGACCAGGTTTAGTTTTTTCTCTCCTGCAAATCTCTATGACAAACATTTCTTTCTTTCTTTTTTTTTTTTTTTTCTGAGACGAGTCTCACTCCCTCGCCCCTAGGCTGGAGTGTAGTGGCGCAATCTCAGCTCACTGTAACCTCCACCTCCCAGGTTGGAGCAATTCTTCTGCCTCAGCCTCCTGAGTAGCTGGGATTACAGGTGTGCACCACCACACCCCGCTAATTTTTTTGTATTTAGTAGAGACAGGGTTTCACCATGTTGGCCAGGCTGATCTTGAACTCCTGACCTTGTGATCTGCCCGCCTCGGCCTCTCAAAGTGCTGGGATTATAGGCATGAGCCACTGCGCCTAGTCAATATAACAAATATTTCTAACAGCATAGGTATCCACCCCCTGCAGTTCCCATTAAATGTTTTAACCAAATTCATTTCCTCTTGCCTAGAGACCATCAAGCTTCAGCTGATCATGCAACAGAGGTTCCAGCCAGTTCCAGGTGAAGACACCACCCCTGGCCATCAAAAAGCTACTCTGCCTCCACTAGACAGAGCAGGGTGAGAGTTCCATGATCCCCAATAGGTAGGGACCGTCCCCAAAGCCAGCATGAAGCAGTTACAGAAAAAAGACCATGTGTCCCTCTGCCTCCCATAAAGATTTATGGAGATCACATCTCAGGGGGCAGATGAGGCAGGAAAATAGCGTCTGGAGGCAGGGAACATAAGACCAATTCACACTTCAGCTGTAACAGGAAATATCCTCTCCGTAGGGCATACATCCTTAATAACTTTGTAATTGTAACCTTACTTCATCCTCTTCATTTACATAGGGCGTTCCCCAAGTAGAGGGTATTTGAACTCACAAAAATTCTGTAACAGGGCTTTTGAGCCCCTTTGCTCATGCTGGCTCCCACACTGTGGAGTGTACTTTCACTGTCTTTTTTTTTTTTTTTTCTTTTTTTTTGAGATGGAGTCTCGCTCTGTCGCCCAGGCTGGAGTGCAGTGGCGTGATCCTGGTTCATTGCAACCTCCACCTCCTAGGTTCACGCCATTCTCCTGCCTCAGTCTCCAGAGTAGCTGGAACTACAGGCACCTGCCACCATGCCTAACTAATTTTTTGTATTTTTTTTTTTTTTTTTTTTTTTTTTTGAGGCGGAGTCTCGCTCTGTCGCCCGGACTGGAGTGCAGTGGCTGGATCTCAGCTCACTGCAAGCTCTGCCTCCCGGGTTTATGCCATTCTCCTGCCTCAGCCTCCGGAGTAGCTGGGACTACAGGCGCCCGCCACCTCGCCCGGCAAGTTTTTGTATTTTTAGTAGAGACGGGGTTTCACCGTGTTAGCCAGGATGGTCTCGATCTCCTGACCTTGTGATCCGCCCGTCTCGGCCTCCCAAAGTGCTGGGATTACAGGCTTGAGCCACCGCGCCCGGCCTAATTTTTTGTATTTTTAGTAGAGACGGCGTTTCACCGTATCAGTCAGGATGGTCTGGATCTCCTGACCTCGTGATTCACCTGCCTCAGCCTCCCAAAGTGCTGGGATCACAGGCGTGAGCCATCGCACCCAGCTCATTTTCAATAAAACTCTTCATTCCTTCCTTGATTTGTTTATTTTGTCCAATTGTTTGTTCAAGATGCCAAGAACCTGGACATCTTCCACCGTTAACACACGGACAAAGTCCAGACCGGGAATGGGGGTACTTGGTGTCCTTGCTATTCTTTTTTCTTTTTTCTTTTTTTTTTTTTTTTTTGAGGTGGAGTTTTGCTCTTGTTGCCCAGGCTGGAGTGCAATGGCACAATCTTGGCTTACTGCAAACTCCACCTCCCGGGTTCAAGCGATTCTCCTGCCTCAGCCTCCCGAGTAGCTGGGATTATAGGCATGCACCACCATGCCCAGCTAATTTTTTTTTTTTAATCTTTTTACCAGCTAATTTTTTTGTATCTGTAGGATCAGAGTGAGCCCAGGGTTTCACCTTGGGGTTTCACCATGTTGGTCAGGCTGGTCTCAAACTCCCGACCTCAGGTGATCTGCCCACCTTGGCCTCCCAAAGTGCTGGGATTACAAGCGTGAGCCATCACACCTGGCCATGTCCTTGCTATTCTGTGGCTCACCATCACATCATAAATTCATTGTTTGGTTTGGTTAGTGCATGTTCACCAGAGGAGACGGTTTCCCCTCCCAGATTTCTCTCCCAAAGATAAGACTCTGGACAGAAAGTGGGTTCAGGTAGATGTCACCCAACCTCTCCGTACCCTGCGCATCTTTGTTCTGGTTTCAGAAAGTGAATTAGGGAATTTAGAACAAAGGAGCCTCCTCTCCACTAACCCTTTTATTGTCTATAGAATCTCAGAGCTGGAGGAACCCCAAAGACTTGTAATCATTCTTAACTGTTTATTTTTAGCACACAGACTGCCTTGAATGGGGCTGTCCATGCCGAAGTAATGAAACCTTGGGCTCACTCTGATCCTACAGATGCATCTTTGGCAATAGGTTTAGAAAGTCTGGATTGGGGCCGGGCATGGTGGCTCATGCCTGTAATCCCAGCATTTTGGGAGGCTAAGGCAACGGATCACCTGAGGTCAGGAGTTTGAGACCAGCCTGGCCAACATGGCAAAACATCATCTCTACTAAAAAATACAAAAATTAGCTGGGCGTGGTAGCAGGTGCCTGTAATCCTAGCTATTCAGAAGGCTAAGGCAGGGAGAATTGCTTGAACCTGGGAAGCAGAGGGTGCAGTGAGCTGAGATTGTGCCACTGCACTCCAGCCTAGGTGACAGAGTGAGACTTTGTCTCAAAAAAAAAAAAAAAGGCCGGGCGCGGTGGCTCAAGCCTGTAATCTCAGCACTTTGGGAGGCCGAGACGGGTAGATCACGAAGTCAGGAGATCGAGACCATCCTGGCTAACATGGTGAAATCCTGTCTCTACTAAAAAATACAAAAAACTAGCCGGGCGAGGTGGCAGGTGCCTGTAGTCCCAGCTGCTCGGGAGGCTGAGGCAGGAGAATGGCGTAAACCCAGGAGGCGGAGCTTGCAGTGAGCTGAGATCCAGCCACCGCACTCCAGCCTGGGCGACAGAGTGAGACTCCATCTCAAAAAAAAAATAATAAATAAATAAATAATAATAAAAAAATAATTTTAAAAGCCTGAATTGGAGGATTACAAGTAAACCCACTCTTTATTTTACAGAATATTCTGGGGAAAATTCACTCCACTACCCTTAGATTTTTTTTTTTTTTTTTAAATCTCATGTTAAATTATCTTGTCTGGGCGTGGTGGCTCATACCTGTAATCCCAGCACTTTGGGAGGCCAAGGGGTGCAGATCACTTGAGATCTGGAGTTCCAGATCACCTTGGCCAACATGGCAAAGCCCCATCTCTACTAAAAATACAAGAAAAATTAGCTGGGCAAGGTGGCATACGCCTATAGTCCCAGCTACTTGTAGGGGTGAGGCACGAGAATCGCTTGAACTGAGACAGCAGAGATTGCAGTGAGCCGAGATCAAGCCACTGCCCTGCAGCCTGGGCGACAGAGTGAGTTTCCATCAAGTGATTCTCCTGCCTCAGCCTCCTAAGTAGCTGGGATTACAGGCACGCACCAACACACCTTGCTAATTTTTTTTGTATTTTTAGTAGAGATGGGGTTTCACCATGTTGGCCAGGCTGGTCTCCAACTCCTGACCTCATGATCTGCCCGCCTCGGCTTCCCAAAGTGCTAGGATTACAGGTTTGAGCCACCTCGCCCGGCCTTAAAAATGCATTCTTGGTCTGGTGTGGTGGCTCACACCTGTAATCCCAGCACTTTTGGGGGCCGAGGCAGGCGGATCATTCGAGGTCAGGAGTTGGAGACCAGCCTGGCCAACATGGTGAAATCCTGTCTCTACTGAAAAGACAAAAATTAGCTGGGCATGGTGGCAGGCGCCTGTAATCCCAGCTACTTGGGAGGCTGAGGCAGGAGAATTGCTTGAACCCAGGAGGCAGAGGTTGCAGTGAACCAAGATTTTGCCATTGCACTCCAGCCTGGATGACTGAGGGAGACTCTGTCTCAAAAAAAAAAAAAAAAAAAAGGCGGGGTGCAGTGGCTCACACCTGTAATCCCAGCACTTTGGGAGGCTGAGGCGGGCAGATCATGAGGTCAGGAGTTCGAGACCAGCCTGACCAACATGGTGAAACCCCATCTCTACTAAAAAACAAAAATTAGCCAAGTGTGATGGCATGTGCCTGTAATCCCAGCTACTCAGGAGACTGAGGCAGGAAAACTGCTTGGACCTCGGAGGCAGAGGTTGCAGTGAGCCAAGATCATGCCATTGCACTCCAGCCTGGATGACAGAGTGAGACTCTGTCTCAAAAAAAAAAAAAAAAAAAAAAGAAAAGAAAAGAAAGAGAAAGAAAAAAAGTCTGGAGAATGAAGAGTGATATTAAATTGGAATAATAACCAAGATGATACGGGAATAATTTCTTTGTCACTGTCTACAAATGAATTGGCTATATATACAATATTTGAAACATTAAGTGGCTTATGTCAATTTATTATTTTTCCCTTTATTATTACTTTCTTTTCCATTTGTTTTGGGTGGGAAAGGAATGCTGAAGGAGGTAATAGGGTCACTCTTTTTTGAATTTAAATTTTTTTTTTTTTAAACAAGGTCTTGCTTTGTCACCTAGGCTGGGACACAGTGGTGTGATCATAGCTCACTTCAGCCTTGAACTTGCAGGCTCAAGCAATCTTCCCACCTCAGCCTCCCAAGTAGCTGCCATTATGGGGGTGCGCCACCATACCTGGCTATTTTTTTTTTTGGTAGAGATGGGGTCTCACTATGTTGCCCAGGCCTGTCTCAAACTCCTGGGCTCAGCGATCCTCTTGCCTCAGCCTCCCAAAGTGCCTGGATTACAGGCATAAACCACCTCCCCTGGCCTGTTTGAACTCTTGTTTACACATTATTCGTTGATATTTCACTAGGTAGAATATTGTATCTAATTATATTATATCTTCTTTAATTACTGCCAAAATGTACCAAATAATTGCAATCCTTCATCTATAAAGTGTCCATGTCCTGACCACTAAAATATATTAAAACTCCTTTTTATTTTACTTAATTTGTCTCCATAAATTTTATTTTATTTTTATAGTGACATAGTCTCACTTTGTTATCCAGGCTGGTCTCAAACTCCTGGGTTCAAGCAATCCACCTGCCTCAGTTTCCCAAAGTGCTGGGGTTACACGCATGACCACCATGCCTGGCCATCTCTCTGTAAATTGTAGATGACCCAAATCTGAGGCCCTGGGCCACGGAAAAGATCACAGAATATAAATCAATTTACTGTTTGACTTCATTGAAAATAAGAATAGGTCCAGCCTGGTCAACATGGTGAAATCCTGTCTGTACTAAAAATACAAAAATTAGCCGGGTGTGGTGGCACACACCTGGAATCTCAGCTACTCGGGAAGCTGAGGCAGGAGAATCACTTGAACCTGGGAGGTGGAGGTTGCAGTGAGCTGAGATCACGCCACTGCACTTCCCTGGGCGACAGAGTGAGACTCCGTCTCAAAAAAAAAAAAAAAAGAGGCCGAGCGCGGTGGCTCAAGCCTGTAATCCCAGCGCTTTGGGAGGCCGAGGCGGGCGGATCACGAGGTCAGGAGATCAAGACCATCCTGGCTAACATGGTGAAACCCCGTCTCTACTAAAAAAAAAAATACAAAAAACTAGTCGGGCGAGGTGGCGGGCGCCTGTAGTCCCAGCTACTCGGGAGGCTGAGGCAGGAGAATGGCGTAAACCCAGGAGGCGGAGCTTGCAGTGAGCTGAGATCCGGCCACTGCACTCCAGCCTGGGCAACAGAGGGAGACTCCGTCTCAAAAAAAAAAAAAAAAAAAAAAAAAGAAAGAAAAGAAAATAAGAACATTTAAAATACAGACACATTATTTGGAATTGGCTGAAAAGACTAAATTCTTCATTCGCAAACGTGTGACACGTTTGCAAAAAGACTTCATCTTGGGAATGTGGCTATAACTGGACAAATTCCAAGTCCTACTTGAGGACACATTAACATCCTGCAATTGTGAACTATGTAGATACAATAACTGCAAATGGAAGACATCCTGGTTGTTTTGGTGTTTTTTTTTAAGACAGAGTCTCACTCTGTTGCCCAGGCTGGAGTGCAGTGGTGCGTTCTCAGCTCACTGCAAGCTCTGCCTCCCAGGTTCAGGCGATTCTCCTGCCTCAGCCTCCCCAGTAGCTGGGACTACAGGCGCCCGCCGCCATGCCCAGCTAACTTTTTGTATTTTTAGTAGAGACGGGGTTTCACCGTGTTAGCCAGGATGGTCTCAATCTCCTGACCTTGTGATCCACCCATCTCAGCCTCCCAAAGTGCTGGGATTACAGGCTTGAGCCACCGTGCCCTGCCTGTTTTGGTGTTTTTTATTTTCATTTGCTTTTTAGAGATGAGGGTCTCACTGTGTTACTCAGGTTGGACTGGAACTCCTGGGCTCAAGTGATCCTCTCAAGTCACCTCCCAAGTAGCTGGGACTACAGGTGTGCACTGCACATGGCTTGTTTTTGTTTTGATTCAGAACAAGTAGAAATTCATTTTTCCAGTGATGACTGCCAAATTCCAAACTCTAGTCCAAACCACTGCATAAAACTCTTCTCTGCTGATTGGAGCTACCCCAGACTGAACACTGACACACTTGAGGAGAGGCTCTAGCAGACCCACCCGCCCACTTGGATCTCCTAGCAGAATTATCATAGCGGGTCCTTTTCTAGACTTTCAAGAAAGTTCTGTTAGTTAAGAGTGAAACAGTCTCTATATCAGTGGGTCGTAACACTAATCATGGTGGTGACATTACTATTACGTGTAGTGTTATCAGTGAGTACTCTACTGATATGTAAGAAAAGAGGTTCTCCCCAAAAGCCCTGAATTCACCACTACACAATCTATGTATGTAACAAAATGATACTTGTATCCTATACATTTATACAAATAGAAAACTTAAAAAATAAGAGAGAGATTATTTTCACCATTTCACACTATTAAAAGCAGAGTTTGGCTGGGCGCAGCGGCTCACACCTGTAATCCCAGCACTTTGGGAGGCTGAGGCAGGTGGATCACGAGGTCAGGCGTTTGAGACCAGCCTGGCCAATATGGTGAAACCCCATCTCTACTAAAAAATAGCCAGGCATGGTGGTGTGTGCCTGTGGGTCCCAGCTACTCGGGAGGCGGAGGTTGCAGATAATGGAGGTTAGAAGATGGAGATCATCCTGCCTAACAGGGTGAAATCCGTCTCTACTAAAAATACAAAAAAATTAGCCAGGTGTGATGGCGGGTGCCTGTAGTCCCAGCTACTCGGGAGGCTGAGGCAGGAGAATGGCGTGAACCCAGGAGGTGAAGCTTGCAGTGAGCTGAGATTGCACCACTGCACTCCAGCCTGGGCGACAGAGCAAGACTCCTTCACACACACACACACACACAAAAGGGTTTTGTTTCATTTTTTGAAACAGGGTCTCAAAAAACAGGCTCACGCCTGTAATCCCAGCACTTTGGTAGGCCGAGGCAGGTGGATCATGAGGTCAGGAGATCGAGACCATCCTGGCTAACATGGTAAAACCCCGTCTCTACTAAAAAAAATACAAAAAATTAGCTGGGCATGGTGGCGGGCGCCTGTAGTCCCAGCTACTTGGGAGGCTGAGGCAGGAGAATGGCGTGAACCCGGGAGGCGGAGCTTGCAGTGAGCAGAGACTGTGTGCCACTGCACTCCAGCCTGGGTGATAGAGCAAGATTCCGTCTCAAAAAAAAACAGGCTCGAGTGCAGTGGTGTGATCACAGGTGCTCACTGCAGCCTTGACCTCCCAGGCTCACGTGATCCTTCCACCTCAGCCTCCTGAGTAGCTGGGATCACACGTGGCTAATTTTTTTTATTATTATTTTTATAGAGACAAGGTCTCACTATGCTGCCCAGGCTGGTCCCAAACTGTTGGGATTACAGACGTGAGCTACTCTACCCGGCTGTTAAAAGTGGTTTTAGCCAGGCGCGGTGGCTCATGCCTGTAATCCCAGCACTTTGGGAGGCTGAGGCGGGTGGATCACGAGGTTAGGAGTTCGAGACCAGCCTGGTTGATATGGTGAAATCCCATCTCTACTAAAAAGTACAAAAATTAGCCAGGCATAGTGGTGTGTGCCCATAGGTCCCAGCTATTCAGGAGGCGAAGGTTGCAGAGAGCTGAGATCGTGCCACTACACTGTAGCCTAAGTGACAGAGCAAGACTCCATCTCAAAAAAAAAAACCAAAAAGGCAGTTTTAAGGAGTGCTAACCTCCAGTAAGATCTCTTCAGTACACACAGATTGGTTCACTGAGCTATTATTATTCAACATAAAAATGATATGCTATTTCAGGCCCTGATAACAGGCTAAGCATTGTTTATTGAAACAGGTGATGTAGCACACACCATCACATCTAAAACGCCAAGACCGGGCTGGTGAGTCCAGGTGACCCTTGAACAACTTGGGGGTTAGAGGCCCCAACTCCCCACACAGTTGGAAATCCATGTGTAACTTTTTTTTTTTTTTGAGACGGTCTTGCTCTGCTAACCAGGCTAGGGGTGCAATGGCATGATCTCAGCTCACTGAAACCTCCACCTCCTGTGCTCAAGTGATCCTCCCACCTCAACCTCCCAAGTAGCTGAGACCACAGGAATGCACCACCGTGCCTGGCTAATTTTTCTATTTTTTTGTAGAGATGGGGTTTCGCCATGTTGCCCAGGCTGGTCTCAAACTCCTGAGTTCAAGAGATCTGCATGCCTCAGGCTTTCAAAATGCTGGGATTACAGGCATGACCCACTGTGCCCGGCCCCAATATATAACTTTTGACTCCCCAAAAATTCGATTACTAAGAACCTACCACGGACCAGAACCCTTACCTATAACATAAAATTGATAATACATCTCTTTTTTTTGAGAGACAGACCAAGTCTCACTCTGTTGCCCAGGCTGGAGTGCAGTGGTGTGATCTTGGCTTACTGCAGCCTCTGCCTCCCGGGTTCAAGCAATTATCCTGCCTCAGCCTCCCAAGTAGCTGGGATTACAGGCGTGCATCACCACATAGGCTAATTTTTGTATTTTCAGTAGAGACGGGGTTTCACCATGTTGGCCAGGCTGGTCTTGAACTCCTGATCTCAGGTGATCTGCCCACCTCAGCCTCCCAAAGTACTGGAATTACAGGGGTGAGCTACCACACCCGGCCAGTAACACATACCTTGTATGTGTATTATATAGTATAATGTTACATTAAAGCTATAGAGGCCGGGTGCGGTGGCTCATGCCTGTAATCCCAGCACTTTGGGAGGCTGAGGCAGGCGGATCATGAGGTCAGGAGATCGAGACCATCCTGGCTAACGCAGTGAAACCCCGTCTCTACTAAAAATACAAAAAATTAGCCGGGTGTGGTGACATGTGCCTGTAGTCCCAGCTACTTGGGTGGCTGAGGCAGGAGAATGGCATGAACCTGGGAGGCAGAGCTTGCAGTGAGCCGAGAACGCACCACTGCACTCCAGCCTGGGCAATAAAGGAAGACTCTTACTCTGATCCACCCGCCTCAGCCTCCCAAAGTGCTGGGATTACAGGCGTGAGCCACCGTGCTCGGCCAATCTGGCTTTTTAATGTCTTTTTTTTTTCTTTTTGGGGCAGTCTTTTCCAGTTAGGGCAGTTGGTGCTAATACATGTTGCTATTACCAGAGCTGGCAGTAGGGTCCATCTCATTGAAACAGGTGACTTAGCGTGGACCCATATATCTGTCATAAAAAAATGCGCTTTTCTTTCAAGATCAAAAGATAAGGAGAATTTTGTTCATACTTGGAACTATAGTGATGCAGGGCTGCAGTCAACATCTAGACAGCATAAGTCTCCACACTAGAGGGGAGTGTGGGGCTCCCATTCACAGGACAAACCTCATGGGTTTGCAGATTTATGAGATAATTTTCTGGCACACATTCAGTCAAGTGTCTTATTCTAACAAATGTAATTAAAACAATTTTCTTTCTTTTTTTTTTTTTTTTTTGGTAGACGGACTCTCACTGTCACCCAGGCTGGAATGCAGTGGCAGGAGGTTCAAGCAATTCCCCTGCCTCAGCCCAAGTAGCTGGGATTACGGACGCATGCCACCACACCAGGCTAATTTTTGTAGTTTAGTAGAGATGGGGTTTCACCAAGTTGGCCAGGTTGGTCTCGAACTCCTGACCTCAGGTGATCCACCCACCTCAACCTCCCAAAGAGATGGGATTACAGGTGTGAGCCCCCACACCCGGCAAAACAATTTTCTGACAGATGGAAGTTAAAGTTGTGAAGAGCACCTTTTCCTAACTTGCATAAAGATCTATGGAAATGCCACCTAGCAGTCTCCAAGTAAGGAGAGGACCCTGCCTCCTAGGACCTGCCCTTTCAAATGAATACAGAAGCCCTGATGCAGCACTCCTGAGATTTTACTATCTGAGCCTGGTTTTTTTTTTTGTTTTTTTTTCCAGAGTCTTGCCTGTTGCCCAGGCTGGAGTGTAATGGCATGATCTCGGTTCACTGCAACCTCTGCCTCCCAGGTTCGAGTCATTCTTCTGCCTCAGTCTCCTGAGTAGTTGGGATTACAGGCATGCGCCACCATGCCCAGCTAATTTTTTGTATCTTTAGAGACAGGGTTTTACCATATTGGCCAGGCTGGTCTTGAACTCCTGTATCTCATGATCCACCCACCTTGGGCTCCCAAAGGGCTGGGATTACAGGCGTGAACCGCCATGCTCGGTCATCTGTGGTTCTTTTAATCATTGAACTGGAAAAAAGTGGCCTTGTGGTCTGTCCATCAGTCCTCATGGTTCTAGTTGATGGAAGACTCCAATAGAGATGGAGCCATTCTGCTGTTTATGTTTCTGAGGACAAGACCTTGACTCAATGTAAATTCATTGAAGTCCTTCTCCCTCTTAGGACAACACCCTGGTTTTATCTTGGTGAAGTGAGTTCTAGCTGCCTTTTCTTAAGGACCATGAGAGATGTTTGCTAAGCATGCAGACTCCCAGTTCTCAACCCAGGAAGTCTGAGGTAGGCCCAGACATCTGTATGTTTAGCAAGTGTTCTAGGCGACTCTCATGTCCAGGTGAATTGAGTTCAGAACTGTGTTCTAATGAGGCTTCTGATAGGACGACTGAAATCAGGTTACCTTGAGCGCAGGCAGTACCCTTACCTGATTATACTTGTGCCCTATACATTTATACAAATAGAAAACTTTTCAAAACAGAGGTTCTTTTTACAATTTCATACTTTATTACAGGTAGGTTTTTTGTTTTGTTTTGTTTCTTTTTTTTTTTTTTTTTGAGACGGAGTCTTGCTCTGTCGCCTGGGCTGGAGTGCAGTGGCCGGATCTCAGCTCACTGCAAGCTCCGCCTCCTGGGTTTACGCCATTCTCCTGCCTCAGCCTCCCAAGTAGCTGGGACTACAGGCGCCCGCCACCTTGCCCAGCTAGTTTTTTGTATTTTTTAGTAGAGACGGGGTTTCACCATGTTAGCCAGGATGGTCTTGATCTCCTGACCTCGTGTTTTGTTTCTTGAGACAGGGTCTCAGTCTGTTACCCAGGCTGGAGTGCAGTGATGTGATCAGTGTAAGTCTCCACACTTAAGGGGAATGCGAATGGGAAACATCCTGGTTGTTTTGATGTTTTATTCGCTTTTTAGAGATGAGGGTCTGTGTTGCTCAGGCTGGACTGGAACTCCTGGACTCAAGTGATCCTCTCAAGCCACCTCCCAAGTAGCTGGGACTACAGGCATGCACTGCACATGGCTTGTGTTTTGATTCAGAACAGGTAGAAATTCATCTGTATGAATTTCTGGATATCAGGTAAATTAATTTCTACCTGTTCTGAATCAAAACAAAAACAAGCCATGGATGGGAAGGGGTATAGGAAAGTGGGAGGCAACACCCCAGTTCGAAAAGGCTCGTGTGGGGAGAAAAGCCACACGCCTGTAATTCCAAAATCATGGGAGGCCGAAGTGGGAGGACTGCTTGAGCCCAGGAGTGTGAGACCAGCCTGGGCAACATAGCAAAAACCCATCTCTACAAAAAAGAAAAAGAAAACAAAACAAAAAACAGAAAAAATAGTCTGGGCATGGTGGCTCATGCCTGTAATCCCAGCACTTTGGGAGGCCAAGGCAGGTGGATCACCTGAGGTCAGGAGTTTGAGACCAGCCTGACCAGTATGGTGAAACCCTGTCTCTACTAAATATACAAAAATTAGCCAGGCGTGGTGGCACGCACCTGTAGTCCTAGCTACTCGGGAGGCTGAGACAGAATTACTTGAACCCGGGAGGTGAAGGTTGCAGTGAGCCAAGATTGCACCACTGCACTCCAGTCTGGGTGACAGAGTGAGACTCCATCTCAAAAAAATAAAAAGAAAAAAACCCAGAAAAACTTAGCTGCACATGGCAGCGTGCGCCTCTGTACCTGTAGTCCCAGCTAGTCAGGAGGCTGAGGTGGGAAGATTGCTTGAGTCTGGGAGGTTGAAGTTGCATTGAGTCATGATCATGCCACAGCGTTCCAGCCTGGGCAACAGAGGGTGACCCTGTCTCAAAAGAAAAAAAAAAAAAAAAAAAAAAAAAAAAAAGCTGGGCATAGTGGCTCACGCCTGTAATCCTAGCGCTTTGGGAGGCTGAGGCGGGTGGATCCCAAGGTCAGGAGATCGAAACCATCCTGGCTAACATGGTGAAACCCCATCTGTACTTAAAAAAAAATAAAAAAAAAAAAATACAAAAAATTATCCAGGTGTGGTGGCAGGCACTGGTAGTCCCAGCTACTCTGGAGGCTGAGGCAGGAGAATGGCGTGAACCTGGGAGGCGGAGCTTGCAGTAAGCTGAGATTGTGCCACTGCACTCCAGCCTGGGCGACAGAGCAGACTCAGACTCCAAAAAAAAAAAAAAAAAAAAAAAAAAACGGCAGAAAGAAAAATCCCTGGAAAGTCAGGTTTCCTGCATTCTGCCTTTCTAGGCAGGGGCAGAATAAGCTGCTGCCGGGTGGGCTGGGTGAAGAGCTAGTGAGTGTGCAACAAGCCTGGCCCTTGGGAGGCAAGGAAGTGACTCATCATACAGTTAACACAGGTCAAAGAGCAAAGCAGTGACAATACTGCCTGCCCTCAAGTCTGGGTCAGGGATTGGGCCACTGGGCCAACACCTCAGTAAAGAGTTATTTTTTATTATTTATTTTTTTTTGAGATGGAGTGTCCCTCTGTTACCCAGGCTGGAGTGCAGTGGTGTGATCTTGGCTCACTGCAACCTCCACCTCCCGGGTTCAAGCAATTCTCCTGCCTCAGCCACCCAAGTAGCTGGTATTACAGGCATGTACCACCATGCCCAGCTAATTTTATATTTTTAGTAGAGACAGGATTTCTCGATATTGGTCAGGCTGGTCTCGAACTCCTGACCTCAGGTGATCCGCCCACCTTGGCCTCCCAAAGTGCTGGGATTACAGACGTGAGCCACTGCACCTGGCTCGGTGGTTAGATCTTTACCTTGTTCTACTTTAAAAATCAGCGAGATGGCCGGGCGCGGTGGCTCAAGCCTATAATCCCAGCACTTTGGGAGGCCGAGACAGGTGGATCACGAGGTCAGGAGATCGAGACCATCCTGGCTAACACGGTGAAACCCCGTCTCTACTAAAAAATACAAAAAACTAGCCGGGCGAGGTGGCGGGCGCCTGTAGTCCCAGCTACTCCGGAGGCTGAGGCAGGAGAATGGCCTAAAACCCGGGAGGCGGAGCTTGCAGTGAGCTGAGATCCGGCCACCGCACTCCAGCCTGGGCGACAGAGCAAGACTCCGCCTCAAAAAAAAAAAAAAAAAAAAAAAAAAAAAAATCAGCGAGGCCAGGCACGGTGGCTCACATCTACAATCACAGCACTCTGGGAGGCCGAGATGGGAGGATTGCTTGAGTCCAGGAGTTTAAGACCAGCCTGGCCAACATGTGGAGACCCTGTTCCTAAACTTTTTTTTTTTTTTTTTTGGTCGGGGGGGATGGAATCTCTGTCGCCCAGGCTGGAGTGCAATGGTGCAATCTCAGCTCACTGCAACCTCCGCCTTCTGGATTCAAGCAATTCTCTTGCCTCAGCCTCCCGAATAAGAGGTTGGAACCAGACTAGGCCCAAAAATTAAATTTTAAAAATTATTGACTGGGTACAGAGGTTCATAGCTGTAATCCTAGCACTTTGGGAGGCCAAGGTGGGTGGATCATTTGAGGTAAGGAGTTCAAGATCAGCCTGGCCATTATGGTGAAAGCCCGTCTCTATTAAAAATATAAAAATTAGCCAGGCATGGTTGTGTGTACCTATAATCCCAGATACTCGGGAGGCTGAGGCAGGAGAATCACCTGAACCCGGGAGGGAGAAGTTGCAGTGAGCCAAGATTGTGCCAGTGCACTCCAGCCTGAGTGACAGAGTGAGACTCTGTTGCAAACAAAAAAAAAAGTATTTAAATAATTTTTTCTTTTTTAGACACAGTCTCACTATGTTGCCTCGGTTAGTCTTGAACTCCTGGGTTCAAGCGATCCTCCAGCCTTCATCTCCCAAAGTGCTGGGATTATGGGTGTGAGCCTCCACACCTGGTATACAAAAAATAAAATTTTAAAATTAGCCAGGTACAGTGGTGCATACCTATGGTCGGAGGATCACTTGAGCCTGGGAGGTTGAGGCTGCAGTGAGTCATGATCACACCACTGCACTCCAGCCTGTCGACAAAGGGAGACCCTGTTCCAAAAAAGAAAGGTAGTGGGGAAGGGCCAGGCATAGTAGTTCATGCCTGTAATCCCAGCACTTTGGGAGGTCAAGGAGGGTGTAATCCCAGCACTTTGGGAGGTCACTTGAGGTCAGGAGTTAAGAGACCAGCCTGGCCAACATGGCGAAACCCCAACTCTCCTGAAAATACAAAAATTAGCTGAGTGTGGTGGTGGGCGCCTGTAATTCCAGCTACCTGGGAGGCTGAAGCAGAGAATCACTTGAACCCAAGAAGCGGAGGTTGCAGTGAGCTGAGACTGTGACATTGCACTCCAGCCTGGGCAACAGAGTGAGACTGTCTCAAAAAAAAAAAAGACCCAAAACAAAACAAAAAAACAATCAATGAAGCTCTAGGGATACAAGCCAGGGCCCTAAGTGCTGTTAGTGATAGAATGGGGGAATCAGAGACTGGCCACCAAATCCTAGACAGTTCAGGGGGCAGCAAACAGATCCCTGCCTTGGGTGCCAGCCCCCCCACCTCACCCCCAGCCATCTTCTACGCTCAAAGTCCAGGACAAGACCTGCATCTAGAATGGAATCTCACTGCTCACCAGCCACTTTATCAAGGGGAACATCAGTCCTGGAGACACAGAGGTGCGAGCTGGAACAAGACAGTATCATTTTCCCAGGACCTGGCGTCATCCTCAATAGCCAAAGGAGAGACAGATTCCATTCTGTTCCACTCTATGGCCTTGGCTGCCCTAACCTGATGGAGGGGGAGAGGCTGAGACCAGGCAACGAGGGGGCCCCTCACTCCCAGTTTGGCCCCCAAAGCCGCTGCACTGGACGCAGGGAGGCTTCAGCAGTGTATCCCTCCTACCCACTGGGCCCGGCTTGGAAGTATGAGGTAGAGTTGCAGTGTGGGTGCTCACAGGACATCTGGTGCGAGCACAGCGACTTGCTGTCATTCCTTCCTTCCAAGAAGCCACAGCTGCTTCCTATTTGCCTTTTAAGAATCTTGGTGGTGGTTAGGCCAGGTGCAGTGGCTCCCGCCTGTAATCCCAACACTTTGAGAAGCTGAGGTGGGTGGATCACAAGGTCAGGAGTTCAAGACTATCCTGGCCAAGATGGTGAAACCCCATCTCTACTAAAAATACAAAAAAATTAGCCAGGCATGGTGGCAGCGCCTGTAATCCCAGCTACTTGGGAGGCTAAGGCAAAAAATTGCTTGAACCCAGGAGGCCAACGTTGAAGTGAGCCAAGATTGCACCACTGCACTCCAGCCTGGGCAACAGAGTGAGATTCTGTGTTCAAAAAAAAAGACTCTTGGTGGTGGTGACAGGTTAAGGCCAAGAAACCAAACCAGTTCAATATGACTCATACTGTCAGTGCCAGGGGTTGGGGGAAGAGGCCCTGGCAGCTGTGACAAGTGGAAGTACCATGGACTTTCAATCTGAACACCAGTGTCTACGTCCCAGCTATACCACTCCTTAACAGCAGGACCCTGACTCCAAGCTTATCACTTGATTCTAGCCTGTTTTCTCCTCTACACAATGAGGCTAACAGCACACCTCACAAGAGTGTGGTAAAAGTTAAAGCACTGTGAATACATACAATTGTACAATTGTCATCAATACTGTACCAACTGCCCTGATCCCTGCCTTCAGGACAAACTGGGAGGTGCCTGAGCTTCCCACCCCTTCTCCCTAGAGGCCAGCCTCCCTGCTCCTCCCCCAGCCCTGAGGAACATGGTGTGACCAGGTAGTGTTGGGAGCCTGGTGTCCTCTCAATTGCACTCCAGGTACGACAGCTAGGAACATCAGAGTGATCAAGTGTGGTCATCAGAGAACAAGGTTCAAAACCAACAGGCAGGGCCAGGTGGAAGTAGGAGCAGGGGCGGGAGCTGGCCGGGCAAACACTGCACTTTACACAACAAATGGGAGGCCTTGGGAAGAGGAGCAGTAGGACAGAGGGAGGGAAGAAGGGCAACCAGGCGCCCAGGACACAACGGAGCAGCGTAAGGTCAGTGCACTGCCCTGGGCCTCATCCTATAGCCTATGCCTCCCCTCAGCCCAAGACAAGCCTGGGCCTTCCCCGCACTTGCTGCTCCCGAGAGTGGGTGGGTTTAGCCTCCCACTCCTCAGTCCGACGGGCTGGAAGTCAAGGGGCAGGAAAGAACACGAGGCTCCAGGGCACCTCCGAGGGCTGTAGAGGACTCAGAAATCAGAACCACAACATTTTTACTCTTTGGGCCCTGGGGAGGGCCAGGCAGAGTGCAAGGTGTCCACAGGAGGGATGAGCAGACAGCAGCCATGGGGGGCTGCTGTCCCAGTTCCCTGTGGGGGAGGACTGAGGTGAGGTGAGCTTGGGCTCCAGAAGGGCTCCAGTCCTGGTGCCCGGTTCTGACACCTGCCCCTCCTGAGTTCATACTGGAGTCCTTGCAGTCCTGAAACCACAAGGCCTGCCTGAACCCCGCGTCAGGAGAGAAACATCTGGGGACGGGAAAGGCCGGCGTAGGCTACCCATGGCAGCTCTTGAGTTCTTCCTGGGGCTTGTGTCTTTCCTTGGAAGAAGACGGCACAGCCAAGGCAAGGAGGGCCTGAAGCCTGCGGGGCCATCCTGGCCTTCCAGAGCCATGCCCCGGACTCCTCAGCTTCAAAATCAGAGGTCTCAGCACAGAGGACGCTGGGTGGGCTCAGAGCTCATCAGGGGGGCTGTGTGTTAGAGGGGATGCCTTCTGGATGCCCTCATCCTCCTCGGGGCTGAGGTCTCCCTCAAGGCCACCCAGCTCCTTCCTTTGTTTGCTGCTGCTACTCCTGCCGCCTGCTGCCTTGGCCCTGCTGCTCTTCTTCTTGGACTTCTTCCCTCCCAGGGAAGCTGTGTCTCCCTTCTTGCCGGACCACTGCTCTGCCAGGCAACCTAGGGTGTGGAGGAGAGAGACCCTCAACAGAAGTGCCTCAGGGCTGGGGTGCTGGGTGAGGAGCAATGAGCAGGGAACCGCAGGAGTAGCAACTGGGACTGTCCTTGACATCAGCCTCCCTGCCTCCTGCCTCTCACTGTGGCCACCAGGCCCCTCTGGGGGCATCTGACTTGCCTGCTCATCATTCTGCACCTGGTTTCAGTGACTCTTACTTCCACCATGTCTTACCAAGAAAGCCTTCCGAGGGCAGAGGTCCTACAATGCCCTCTGGTGCCCTCTGTTTCTCCTCCTACCCACCGCCCCTGAGGGAGAGCAAACAAATCATCCAGAGCGAACCTGCCCTTCCTTTCCCAAACTCACTGGTGTCTTTTCCCTTCAGCACGTGGTTGGCGCAGAGGAATTCAGTCAGGTCTTCCTCCTGGTGGTTCCTGTACCAGTCCTCGATCACCTCCTCAAACTCTTCCACCAGCACGTCGCACTGTTAATCATAACACCTCATGTTGGCAAAGCCCCAGCACCTTACTCACTCCTAGAGGAGCTCAGCTAAGCCTCGCAACCCACTGCAAGGTAGGCAGTGGCAGTGGTTCACCTAAGGAAACTGAGGCCAGAGAGGTGAAATGACCTGACCAAAGCCACCCTGGCCTGGGTGGCCTTCCTCAGAGCAGACCCAATCCCCACCGGCCCCTCACTGGGCACAGCAACCCTTCCAAGGGCTGAAGGGCCTGTACCTGCTTCTTGAGGTCAGCCACCTCTGCAGAAGTCTCGTTCCACAGCTCATAGGGGATGTCCATCACCACCTTGACCCCTTTGTGTACCAGGTTGTGTAATGTCTCAAAGGTCTCTGACATGCCCTGGAAGAAGCGACCAGACATGGGAGGCGGAGCTCCCTTCTTTCCCCGCTACCCTCCTGTCCCGGTGGTGCCTACGAACTCAGCTGTAAGATCAATGCCCAATGCCCTCTAAGGATCCTCCTTTTTTTTTTTGAGAAGGAGTCTCACTCTGTCACCCAGGTTGGAATGTCTCAGCTCACTGCAACCTCTGCCTCCCAGGTTCAAGTGATTTTCCTGCCTCAGCCTCCACGCCTCCATGCCCAGCTAATTTTTGTAGAGATGGGGTTTTGTCATGTTGGTCTCGAACTCCTGGCCTCAAGTGTTCCACTCGCCTCAGCCTTCCAAAGTGCTGGGATTACAGGTGTGAGCCACTGCACCTGGCCTCATCCTTGACCTGACCTTCCTCTCCCCTTTTAGGCCTGCTTCCCACAACCCCTGCACATATACCCCTTGACCTGCCTCTGGACACCTCATCCTTTCAAAAAGACCTGTGGCTGCCCTCAGGCCTTTTGGCTTTATGCATGCTTCTCCAGGAAATAGGTTTGTCTTAGCTCTTTCCCCTCACTATGGCTGGACACACTCCCATAGATCCAGACCTGCTGTTCCATTCTTCCTGGGTTGTGTCTTTTCTCAATGGGAAAAAGGCACAGCCAAGGCAGGTAGACCCTTTATTCTGTGAAAACTATCTCTGTTAGCTACCTAGGTCTTATCCAAAAATAAAACATACTATCCATTTCCTCTATTTTCCCAGAGATAACTCATACAAATACCAACATCTAAATATATCCTCCCCCCAGCCCCTTTTTACACAAACAGTGGTGTAGCATACACACTATTTTGCACTTGCTCTTTTTACTTATACCTTGAAGGGCTGGGCATGGTGGCTCACGCCTGTAATCCCAGCACTTTGAGAGGCCAAGGTGGGCTGATCACCTGAGGTCAAGAGTTTGAGACCTGCCCGGCCAGCATGGTGAAATTCCGTCTCTACTAAAAATACAAAAATTAGCTGGGCGTGGTGGTGGGTAGTACCCAACTACTCAGGAGGCTGCGGTGGGAGAATCGCTTGAATCTGGAAGGTGGAGGCTGCAATGAGCTGAGATCCTGCACTCCAGGTTGGGCAACAGAGTAATACTGTCTCCAAAACAAATAAAAACCTTGAAGATCAATTTAATTCAGTTCCTAAAGAGCCTCCCCATTCTTTGTTTCCAGCCGCATACTAGTTCACCAAACGGCCAGATCAACGTATTTAATCCCCTATTGGTGGAGTTAGATTGTTTCTCACTTTTGGCTATGAAAAATAATACTTAAACACTTTTTATTAAAGCAAACACAGATTTATTACTGAGTAG
Source organism: Piliocolobus tephrosceles (assembly GCF_002776525.5). NCBI lineage: Eukaryota > Metazoa > Chordata > Mammalia > Primates > Cercopithecidae > Piliocolobus > Piliocolobus tephrosceles. The sequence goes on from NC_045438.1 coordinate 125,895,585, forward strand.
ACTGCAAAATTCATACAAATTTCTGCTGCTTGAGACTATACCCTTAGGTATCCCAGGAGTTTCTGAATGGTATCCTTTGCTAGAAAGAAACTTAGGTAGAAAAATGCGGGTGGCAACTATCTTACCCTGTGCCAGGCACTGAAGATGTAGAGAGGAAGCAGTATGGGTGTTGTTGTCAGCAGCTCATTCTCCAGAGAGAGAAGCACTCGTGCACATACTGAGTACATGGGATGTCACACAGGCACCCCAGTGGGGTTGTGGGAGGTGCTGTGTGGGCCTGGATATGGGACTGGGCAGTCACTCACCCCAGGTGTCCTCTGATATCGCGCCTAAACCCCCACCTTTCTGCACATCCTGGATCTTGCTGAGTTCTCCCTCTCTAGTGTCTTTAGGTTCCCATGAGGGCAGCAACTGTGGAGCATTTCTGCCTGTGTCTGAGATTGAAGCAGGACCCTCATGGACAGGCCTAGACCCTCACGCATGTACCTGAAAAGTTAGGCCACTCAGGAGGGGAGGAGGGCAAACGGCAATCAAAGAATGGGAAGAGGCAAGGAGGGAAGCTCCCGGTGGTGATCTTCAAATCACACTCACACCAGCAGACACACTAAGATACATGCAGCCTGGCCCCAGAGCAGAGGAAGGACAATCCCAAATCCAACCTTGGCAAATCGGTTGCTGCCGGTCCTCTCCTTGTGCAGGCTATAATCCAGGAGCCTCTTGCAAATGGTCTCAGTGACTTCGATTAACCGCAAGTCCCTGCCAAGATAGCAGGACGAGAGGAACTGAGTTCCCCTCCTAGCCCCAGTGGGTTAGTGGTCTGTCCCTCCAGCCCTGTGCCCCAACACCTGCACATCTCACCAACGGGAAGTGAGTCAGAGCTGGAAGGAAGATAGGTCATCTGGTCTGGGGGATCTGAAATGCTGGAATACAGACCAGAGAGACAAAATTTTAACAGCTCTAAGGGAAGGAATTTTTTATAAAGCTAAATGATTCAGTATTTAGATTTTTTGATAAAGCAAAATATATTAAATTTTGATGGTAAAATATTCTCTTTGAAGGGATAATCACAGCTGACAGAATTGGGTTTTTAAAAAATATATTTATACTTGGCAAAAAAAAAGTTGGTAATCCCATTACTAACGTTTTTAAAAAACTGCACTGCGGCCGGGCGCGGTGGCTAACACCTGTAATCCCAGCACTTTGGGAGGCCGAGGCAGGCGGATCATCTGAGGTCAAGTTCAAGACCAGCCTGACCAACATGGTGAAACTCCATCTCTACCAAAAAAATACAGAAAATTAGCTGGGTGTGGTGGCACATGTCTGTAATCCCAGCTACTTGGGAGGCTGAGGCAGGAAAAGCTCTTGAACCTGGGAGGCAGAGGTTGTGGTGAGCCAAGATCATGCCATCGCACTCCAGCCTGGGTAACAAGAGTGAAACTCCGTCTCAAAAAAAAACTTGAAATGGTCTGTGAAATCCAAGCATCTGAGAATCAATGATATAGTCCAACAGTCTTGCTTTTAGAGATGAGAAATCTGCTGAAGCATAAAGAAGTTAAGAGATTTATGCAGGTCATCCAATTAGTTGGGGACAAAACCAGTGGGCAAACTCAGGTATTGGTTACAACTGATGCCCCTGTAGGGGGTTTGCCTAGTTAGGAGAAGGGAACTCCAAGCCCCTGAAGCCTCTAGCAGCAATGCAGGCCAGGCCAGTGAGTCCCCATTCACTTACGACTTGGTGTATTTGACTCCAGAGGCCTTCTGGTCCAGGATGCCATAGCCCGTGCCAATCACCTCCTTCGTCTTGCCGGTTTCCTCAAAGGCTGACTTCAGCTCCACAGCAACATATTTACACACTGGGGGAGGGAGGTAGCACAGCCCACTGAGTGCACATGAGTCTAATGGGAGGCCAGCTCCCAGCGAAACAGATCCAGGTGGGCATCCTTTCCTAGACTGGAGGACCAAAATCAACACTCAAGGCAGGGAAGGAGTTAGAACCTGTGGGGGCTAAAGCAACTCCATCTTGGATGCTAATATGCCATGTTGACTTCTGATTAACCCCAGTTCTAGGAATGCCTCTAGGATTTCTATTTTATCTACTGTTTCTTGTGTCAGAGCATGTACTTACTGCAAATCCTGCCATTAAGCAATTGTTCTTCGTATCCCTTTTTTTTCGAGATGGAGTTTTGCTCTTGTTGCCCAGGCTAGAGTACAATGGTGAGATCTCAGCTCCTGGGTTCAAGCGATTCTCCTGCCTCAGCCTCCCAAGTAGCTGGGATTACAGGCATGCACCATCATGCCCAGCTAATTTTGTACTTTTAGTAGAGACAGGGTTCATCTTGTTGGGTAGGCTGGTCTCGAACTCCTGACCTCAAGCGATCCACCCACCTCGGCCTTGCAAAGTGCTGGGATTACAGGCATGAGCCACCACGCCAGGGCCTATCATTTTACTTTCTAAAATTGCATACATACAGAAAAGCTGAAAGAACACAATGAATACCTTCCACTTGTATTCAACAGTTGTTAATAGTTTGCCACATTCTGTCTCCAATATATAATATCTCAACAATATATACATTATTTTTGCTACACCATCTTGAGAGTAAGTGGCAAACATGACCTTTTGCCGTAAATATATCATCATGTATCTCCTGAAAGCAAGGACCTTCTCCTACATAACCAAAGAACAATTATGACACTTGGAAAATTAACAATTCCAACGTCACCCAGTAGTTCATATTCAGATTTCCTTAACTGTCCCCAAAACGTCTTTTATAGTTGTTATATTACTTGATTTCATATGTGTTCCAACATCAGCTCTCTATTTCTACCAAGTTAATTTGCTCCATGCCCTCCAGAGAGCTCTTGTTCCTACTGTCTCCGCACATTTATTTCCTCATTTCCTCTTATCCTTCCTCAAACAGGTATTAGGCAACTCCTATGTGTCAGCCTGGGGATACAGAGATGAAAACAAGGTCCCCTCCCTTCCAGATACTCAGTCTAATGGAGCAGATACAGGTGCAGACAAGTAACTACCACTGTGTAAGGAGTGCTACAGTGCTACCACCGAGGGTGTGAAGTGCCTGAAGCCCTAGGAAAATATTTAATGCCTTCTAAGGGCTTCTCTGCCCATTGTGCCCACCTCACATTATAAGCCTCTTCCCCAGGAAGCCATTCTGCACTAATGCCAATTGCTCTGGATTTCACTCTGGGCCTCTGCAGGATCCATCCCTAAGGACCCTTGGTCATTTCATGTGTCTCTCCACAAAGACCACAAGGGTCCCCAAAATGTGCATTATGTATTAGATTTTTTCTGTATTTCCTTAGCCTGTGACTTGATATATGTTGGATGCTTGATAAATCTTGTTGAGAGAGACGGTCTTCTGATGCCTCTGAATGGAATACCAGTCTGCAGGCTAAATGCCATCAGCAGTTTTAACACTGACAACACAGTCTGGTAGAATACCAATTTACCACAAGAATAAATACATCCCCTGGAGGCCTGCTTGGTGAAATTCATCGATGGCTTGGAGAATTTGCAACACATAAAAATTCCAAGTAATAAGCTGGTGATCTTCAAGTCTGCAATGAATTGGGGATGTCCCACCTCCCCAGCTCTCCATCCAGGACCGTCTGGGCTCCCTCCCCTCTTCTGTCCCGTACTCTGTACAGGCACATCATTTTTCTGGCACCACTTGTCCCTCCTCCCACGCCCTCCCCAGGAGTGGGGAAAGGGGAGGTTTGGAACATCCTTTCTCTCTTATACCCATCAAACACAACTTTGCTTTCCAGCTCTTCCAAACATTACCTCTTTAAGACCTCCTCTGGGGATCCCACCCAGAATCAGACTCGGAGGAGACTCATGGCACAGACCCCAGACCCTCACTGACATCCACCCACTCTTTTTTTCCGGGCAGGTTCTCCTTCCTCTGTGCCGAGGCCTGTTCCACTCAGGCTACTGAGCCAGGAGGCAGGCTTGGTGGGCTAGACACAGTCAGCATTTAATAACAAAGGTGTAATAATAACAAATACAAACAAATACAATATTAAGATGAACCTAATGGTTGGAGTTTGCCAAGCCATCCTGTGACTGCAAATGCCTTTTCAATTAATCTTCACCAGTTACTAAATGAGGTTAGGCTAGAATGATCTCTAAGATCTTGGGTATCTCTATGCTTCTGTGAGTCCGTGAACGTTGCCTAAGGAGAATAAATGTGAGCTTCTTAGGTTATCAGAATAGTAAGAGGGACAGCATGGGCTCTTTGATATCAGAATAAGACAGAATACAGGCCGAGTGTGGTGGCTCACGCCTGTAATCCCAGCACTTTGGAAGGTTGAGGCGGGAGGATCACCTGAGGTCAGGAGTTCAACGCCAACCTGGCCAACATGGTGAAACCCCATCTCTACAATAATACAAAAATTATCCGGGCATGGCCGGGTGCGGTGGCTCACACCTATAATCCCAGCACTTTGGGAGGCCGAGACGGGCAGATCACAAGATCAGGAGATCGAGACTATCCTGGCTAACATGGTGAAACCCCATCTCTACTAAAAATACAAAAAAAGTAGCCGGGCGTGGTGGTGGGCGCCTGTAGTCCCAGCTACTGTAGTCCCAGCTGAGGCAGGAGAATAGCCTGAACTCAGGAGGCGGAGCTTGCAGTGAGCCGACCAATGCACTCCAGCCTGGGCAACAGAGCGAGACTCTTTTCACTGCACTCCAGCCTGGGCAACAGAGCGAGACTCCGTCTCAAAAAAAAAAAAAAAAAAAAAAAATTACCCGGGCATGATGGCAGGTGCCTGTAATCCCAGCTACTCGGGAGATTGAGGGAGGAGAATCGCTTGAATTGTGGAGGCAAAGGTTGCAGTGAGCCTAGGTTGCGCCACTGCACTCCAGCCTGGGCAACAGAGCAAGACTCCGTCTCAAAAATAATAATAATAATAATAATAATAATAATAAGAAGAAGAAGAAGAAGACAGAAAACAAAGAAAAGAGGAAGTGAAACCCTGAAAAGCTATCAGCAGGGCTGGGTGCGGTGGCTCAAGCCTGTAATTCCAGCATTTTGGGAGGCTGAGGTGGGCGGATCACCCGAGGTCAGGAATTCGAGACCAGCCTGGCCAACATGGTGAAAATCCGTCCAAAATAGCCGGGAGTGGTGGCACACACCTGTAGTCCCACCTACTCGGGAGGCTGAAGTAGAAGAATCCTTGAATCCGGAGACAGAGGTTGCAGTGAGCCAAGGTTGCACCACTGCACTCCAGACTGGGTAACAGAGCAAGACTCCCTCTCAAAAAAAAAAAAAAAAGGCCGGGCGCAATGGCTCACGCCTGTAATCCCAGCACTTTGGAGCCGAGGTGGGCGGATCACGAGGGCAGGAGAACCAGGACCCCCCGGGCTAACATGGTGAAACCCCGTCTCTACCAAAAAAAAAAAAAAAAAAAAAACCAAAAACTTAGCCGGGCATTGTGGCAGGTGCCTATAGTCCCAGCTACTCGGCAGGAGAATGGAGTGAACTCAGGAGGCGGAGGTTGCAGTAAGTCCAGATCGCATCACTGCACTCCAGCCTGGGCGACAGATCTAGACTCCGTCTCAAAAAATCAAAAACAAAAAAGGCCGGGTGCGGTGGCTAATGCCTGTAATCCCAAAACTTTGGGAGGCCGAGGCGGGCGGATCACCGGAGGATCTGGTGAGCCGAGATCGCGCCATTGCACACCAGCCTGGGCAACAAGAGTGAAACTCATCCCCCCCACACACACACAAGAAAAGGTTATCATGACTAGAGGAAGAGTGAAAGGGCGGCCGGAAGCAGAAGCTCACGCCTGTAAGCCCAGCACTTTGGGAGCCCAAGGCAGGCTGATCACTTGAGGTCAGGAGTTCGAGACCAGCCAATATGGTGAAACCCCATCTCTACTGAAAATACAAAAATTAGCTGCGCATGGTGGCATGCACCTGTAATCCCAGCTACTCAGGAGGCTGAGACAGGAAAATCGTTTGAACCTGGGAGGCAGAGGTCGCAGTGAGCCGAGATCACACCACTGCATTCCAGCCTGGGAAACAGAGCGATACGCCGTCTCACAAGAAAAAAAAAAAAAAAAAAAGAAAAGAAAAATAAAAGAAACAAAAAAAAGAAAAGAAAGTAAGGGGGAAGGCACAGGCTTGAATTCATACTCGGTGCCCCACCAGTGAAGTCGGCTTATCTCTAAAGCATCGCCTTTTAATGTCTCTAATGGAAGCATTATGTGTCCCAAACTTACCCCAAACCCACTTTCCAGTGTTTAGCGAACATCTGGCCTGATGTAGGCTTTCAATTCAGATGAGAGATTCACAGCCAACTTTCTGGGGGCCCTAGGGTTACGGGGATGGGAAGGCAGGCATGACTGTAAGGTCTGCGGAGAAAACTGATGGACGGAGGGGAGGAAAAAGAAATAGGTCCTTTATAGCTGGCTCGCTGGTAGCTCCCTCTCTCTCTGTAGTTCCTCAACGCCTACGTCCTTGGGACTCACCTTTTCTCCATACTCCTAAAATCTTCTTTCAAGTTCCCCATAGGCTCTACTGTTCCCCCAAAGGGCCCCTCAGACCCAGATCCCCCTCCTCACACCCCCACAGTACTCCACTTAATCTTCTGTATTCTCAAAACATTTACTGAGTGCCTACCGGATACTGTGTGAATGCGTATCTAAGACAAAGTCCCTGCCTTCGAGGAGCTGTTAGTGGGTCCAACAGACAACTACACAGATGGGTTACAGTGAGGGCACAAACGGGAAAGTCTTAGGTTCTTTTCCCCCAAGACGAGTCATCTGGAGCTTTTCAGTTCCTCAAACTCGTTCTTGGCTTCTCAGCCGGCAGGCCTCTGCCTCTGTAGTTTCCTCTGAGTGAGCCCCTCTGTTTCCACTTCTCTTCACCCGGCTAACTCCTAATGCCTCTTCGTGCTTCCTGTATGAAGCCTTCTCTGACTCCCCTCTGCACACAGCCTTCGCCCACCCCCTCCCCCACTCCAGTCTAGACCAGATGCTCCTCGCCCGGCCCCTAAAAGAAAGCTCTGTACCTCCCCTATCATGGCATCTCCTACTCTGAATTATCATTGCTTGTTTCTACCAATGTGTGAACTCCAGGGGTACCCGGACCAGACCTCTCGTCCGCCGCGGCGTTCCAGCGTACAGTATATTCAAGGAACTAAGAGACCCTGCAGAGCTCAGTACCTTGCAGCCCCCGATGCTGCTCCGCAAGGGCCGCCTCTGGAGCCCGCCCCTCCGGCAGGATACGCCCCACGGGCCCCGCCTCCTCACCTTCGCATTTGCTGGGCAGACGAACCCAGTCGTTCTCCTCAGCTCCGGCCTGGCTCGGGCTCAGCTCTGGGGCAGGCAGCAGCAGAAGCAGCAGCAGCAAGGGAAGAAGCAGAAGACAGCGGGACGCGGGCTCAGGCAACAACTCCATGGCCCAGCTGGGTCCGACCCGAAGGGACCAGGCGACACCTCCTCCCGCGGCGCGCGCGGAGCAGCTTCCCCGCGCCGCTTCCGGGGCTGCACACGTGCCTCCGCGTAACCACGACAACAGCTAGCCTCCCGCCCGCCCTCCTCTCGCAGCCGCAGCCCGCCTTCAAAGCAGACCAAAGCTCGCGGACGGCGCAGCCAATAGACTTTCTGGGGTTTGCCCCCTAACGAATGGGAGGACTACCTTTTTACGGCCTTGGCCAGTAAGAGAGCAGATGGTGCCCTCAGCGACCTATGGCAACGTCCTTTCCCACCCCCTGACGGAGGCTCTGGGAGAGGATGCAGGACCAGGACAGAAGCCTGTGTCTGGGCCTGAGTGGGACGCATTCAGGCGCGCAGGTGCTGGAAGATGTGGGGAAGGCCGGCTTCGCGGCTTTCTCCGCCTCCTCGAACGTCACTTCCCTCCTGGGTTCCTAATGCCGCAAGTCCTTACTGAACACCTGTTTTTAAATGTTATTATTATTGGTGTTGTGGTTGTTATAGCAAGGCACTCTTGTAGGCGCTTAGCGTGCGAGCAGGACGACTCAGACTGTCCCCAGCCTTCAAGATTTGTCCTAGTGAGAACTAGAACAAATGACTTCCTCTCTGAGCCTGTTTCTATTTATATGACACAGTGATTCTCCTAGCTGCTGTGTGAGCTTGCCTGTTGTTGGGAAGCTCAAATAGGTTAATAGAATTACAACTTATCGAGCAGACTGTAAAAACTTCAGGCATTAATTTTCTTTTTGTATGTAATCCCAGCCCCTTTTACTGCCCTATTATTTATTTCTTGATTTTGCCCTCTCAGAAGGCAGGAATTTGGCCCATTAACGATTTTCTCTCCCTTCCGCTTCCTCAGCAACAACAGGGTGCCTGGCACAGGGAGATACTCAGTAAATCTCCCATCGGCTGTGTCATTAAGAGGACCTCTTAATGGCTCACGCCTGTAATTCCAACACTTTGGAAGGCCCAGGCGGGAGGATCACTAGAGCTCAGAAGTTGGAGACCAGTCTGGGCAACAGAGTGAGACCCTGTCTCAAAAAAGAAGAAAAAAAAGCCCAGGTGCCATGGCTTACGTCTGTAAGCTCAGCACTTTGGGAGGCCAAGATGGGAGAACTGCTTGAGGCCTGGAGTTCGAGACCAGCCTGGTCAACACAGCGAGACCCCCCCATCGCAAAAATACATAAATCAATCAAAATAAAAAATAAAGAGGAGGCCGGGCGCGGTGGTTCATGCCTATAATTCCAGTACTTTGGGAGGCCAAGCCAAGGCAGGCGGATCACGAGGTCAGGAGTTCAAGACCACTCTGGCCAGGATGCTGAAACCCCCTCCCTACTAAAGATACAAAAAATTAGCCAGGCGTGGTGGCGCCCGCCTATAATCCCAGCTACTCGGGAGGCGGAGGCAAAAGAATTACTTGAACCTGGCAGGCAGAAGTTGCAGTGAGCCACGATCACACCATTGTACTCCAGCCTGGGCGACAGGGTGAGACTGTCTCAAAAATAATAAAGGCCAAGGCCGGGCGCGGTGGCTCAAGCCTGTAATCCCAGCACTTTGGGAGGCCGAGACGGGCGGATCACGAGGTCAGGAGATCG
>NC_045438.1:125905043-125917775 GCF_002776525.5 Piliocolobus tephrosceles
CGTGTTAGCCAGGATGGTCTCGATCTCCTGACCTCGTGATCCGCCCGTCTCGGCCTCCCAAAGTGCTGGGATTACAGGCTTGAGCCACCGCGCCCGGCCACCTTCTTGTTTCCTTCCTAGAGGTTGGATATTTATGCTAGTTTATGAAGACTTCAGAGCACTGAGGCCCAGGTCTTGTCACTTTCTGACCTCTTTTTCTTGTCCAAAACAACTGTGTTGGTAACAAGGCACTTTGGATAGGCAGAGGCTGTGGCATGTGGCATTTCGCAGTGTACAAGATCAGGACACCGTCCTGAGGTCCTCCATGTTTTCTAGGCTTAATAAGACTTGGGTAGGCTCAAGCTGGGCACGGTGGCTCACACTCGTAATCCCAGCACTTCAGGAGGCTGAAGCAGGCAGATCACTTGAGGTCAGAAGTTCAAGACCAGCCTGGCCAACATGAGGAAACGCTGTCTCTGCCAAAAAATACAAAAATGAGCCAGGCATGGTGGCATGTGCCTGTAGTCCCAGCTACTCGAGAGGCTGAGGTGGGAGAATTGCTGGAATCCGGGAGGCAGAGATTGCAGTGAGTCGAGATTGCACCACTGCACTCCAGCCTGAGGAACAGAGTTAGACCCTGTCTCAAAAAATAAAATAAAATAATAACCTTGGATAGGCTCAGAGCTTGGCCATGGCCCTTGATTCACCTCAGTTCAGAAGCCCTCCTGGGAAATAAGATTAAGCCAGCCTGACAGTGGAGATTGAGAGGCCTGGGCTCAGCATCTGGCCGGATAGCTGGGAAGGGATAGTGGCCAGAGAAAGTCTGAGGTTATAGCTGGGCCCCTCCTTGGCCCCTGCCCACCCCCTCTCTCAGTCTGTGTGTCAGGGAAGGAACATGCCTTGTGGGGATGGTGGACAGATTCATCCCTAGAAGCTGTGGGACCCTCCCACCCCCAGCCACCACCACCCAAGAATCCCCAAAGCAAGTGGGAGAATCTCCTTTCAGGCTGGTGAGAGATGAGCAGTGGAGGAGGCAATGAGAGTTTTTATGGAACAGTAGCTGAGAGAGCACAGAGGCTCAGGGAAGCTGAGGGTGTCCTTGAAACCATGTGTTGGGGTGCTGGGGCATAGTTCCCCATCCCCTCCCTGGGGGAAGGAAGACTAAGGTTGATCCAGCAGACTATCCTATGGGGCCCAAGGGACAGGTGGATTCACATGAGAGCACCCAGAGTCTCTTGGAGTGATTACTAGCGGACAACCCTTGGGAAAGGCTGGATTTCCCGCCAGCACTAGGCAAGCAGGGGACACACACGTTATGCTCTACTGTGGAAGCCTCATACTCAATCAATGTAAGAATCTTCTTTAGGAAACAACCAAACCAAAAAAGCCAAGCCTCTTTAGTACCTGGCTCAGGGTTGATGCTCAAAGAATATTTGTCAAATGAATAATGACTCTTAATTGATTAATAAACTGTAAGTTTGGAATTAATACCTCATACTCTTGGCATTGAAAATGATCCTGTTCCCCGGAAACCCTGGCCCTGTTCACCTCTGTCGAGTCTGTACAAGAGTTCACATCGACCCAGCATCCACCTTCCTGGGTTCCTGGGCTCTCTGCCCTGATCTCTCACAGAGGTTGGGCCAGGGTGAGGAGAAGAGGGGGCCTCCCCGCTTGCTATGGGGCGAGGAGACAGCCATGGGACAGCTGCCTCCCTAACCCCCAGCCCCACTCTGTAGTTCCCAAGTTCTGTCTCAAGAAGCCGTCTTCCTCAAGGGAACCTTCCTGGATGTCTCCTACTTCTAACTGTGCCAAATTCCCTCCTCCCAGGATAGACATGAATTCAAACATTTCTCATTTGCTATGTCATTTAAGTTCTTTTTTAATGTTCTCAGTCATCTGCTCCCTAAAAACCCCCATAACTGGGTGGATCACCATTCTGGGAGGTGGAGGGGTGGCCTGGGGGAGGTAGAGCCCTGCCCTCAGGCAGCTCCAGCCTGCAGAGGAGGAGGCAGGTCACATGCAAAAAATGCTCCAAGACTCGAGGAAGGAATCCTGAGGTCAGATCTTGAGCACCAGGCCTGTGCTGGGCAGGTGGGGTATCTGCTGAGGTAAGACCCCTCCTCCCAGACTGGGCTCCCAGGCTTCCAACCCAGAGGGGTGTCACTCCAGCCATGGTCCCAAGGCTGGGGCCTGGGTGAGCTGGTGGCCTCTCGTCCCCCAGTCTCCGTGGCCAGGTACAGTCGGTGGGAGCCGAGGGCTCGCAGGTGGGTGGCGGCTGCGGGGGAAGGCGGTGGGCCCGCAGGGTGGCGCAGGCGGCTGCAGGTCAGGAGCAGGTCAAACAGCAGCAGCTTGAAGAGCAGCAGCCGCAGCACCCCCAGCCACAGCACCCCGCCTGGCATCCCTGCGAGGAGGAACCGCTCAGGAGCCCGCAGGAGCCCGCAGCCCCCCACCCCAGGAGAGAACGTCCACAGAGGAGAGGGCCTGGTCCTCTGCCCTTGCCATTGCCCGTCCCCTTTGCCCCCCTCCTCCAGGGAAAGTCCATCCCGGTGTCTAGCCTCTGTTCTTACTGGTAATAATAAATACCTTCCTGGCCTTCATTTTATTTTATTCCCCAACAATCATGGGGGTAAGGGTGGGGGCCAGGCAGGACTTAGCATCTGATGCAGAGAGTAACTAGCTCAAAATTCTTTTTTTTTTTTTTGAGATGGAGTCTCACTCTGTCACCCAGGCTGGAGTGCAGTGGCCCGATCTCAGCTCACTGCAACCTCCACCTCTTGGGTTCAAGTGATTCTCCTACCTCACCCTCCCGAGTAGCTGGGACTACAGGCGTGTGCTACCACGCTTGGCTAACTTTTGTATTTTTAGTAGAGACAGGGTTTCACCATGTTGGCCAGGCTGGTCTCGAACTCCTGACCTCGTGATCCACCCACCTTGGCCTCCCAAAGTGCTGGGATTACAGGTGTGAGCCACCGCGCCCAGCTTCAAAATTCTCTATTTGGTCAGGAAGCAGAGTTGGACCATAGCCCAACTTCATGACTGTCCATCTAGTGCTCTTTCCATCACCCCAGACAGCCTCCCATTTACACGGCCTGTAATGCTGAGACCCCCTGCCTGGGCTGCCCAAGGAGGACTCCAAAGACCCCTCTATTAGCTGTCACCTGTGCTTCTCAACTAATGTCCAAGAATTAGGCTAAGGTCAAAGGATTCACCCTCATCTTATCCTAAGTAGACTGAGGCCCATGCTAGCCAGTGCCCCAACCTAGCATGACAGCCTCTACATGGGACACCTACTGACCTCCTGTGTAAGACCCATTAGGCCAGAGCTGAATGCCTCACCTCCCAGGCCCAAGGTCCTGGTCCCAGCCTCTTATTCCCTACCCCTTGCCCAGAGTACTCACCCCTGAGAGGCTCCCAGGGGCAGGTCCTGGCTGTAGAAGCCTCTCCTGTTGTCCAAGGAGAAGGGAGTGAGTCTTTGGGGATGGGCCATGCGCTCTGGAGGCCATCCCCAGTGCTATGCCCAGGCCCTGGCACAGCGTGGGTATCAAGGCATTGGGGTAAATGGACAAGTGAGCCAGCAGCAGAAACCCTGAGCCCATTTGCTGCAAGTCCTCTGAGGGCCCAAACCTCCCTCACTTTGCATTGTTCCCTGTTCTGTGCCCTGGGGAGGCTGGGGTACCCGGCACTCTCAGATAAGGAACTGACCGTCTTCACGGCATTCTTTGGAAGTCAGGGCACTTAGTTAACAAACATTCCCATTTGGAAGATGACAAAACTGAGATAATCCCCAGAGAGGAAGTAAGTCATCTGGTCAGTGATAATAATTGCTGAATGTTTCAAAATACAGTGGAGGGGGAAACAAAAATCACTGGCTTTAGACATGTTACTTAGCCTCCCCATGCCTGTAAAATTGAGGGAATTATATGATCTGTCTCATAAATGTGAAGTGTATAGAACACTGCCTAGAACAGAGTCAACGCTCAATAACTGGTAGTGATTTGTTAATTAGTTTGGTCCTTACAGGGTGTCATGTACACAGGGTGATATGTCTATGTGTGTATAATGAATCCTAGGTGGAAGGAGGCATTTTTATCTTTGGAAGCCGTGCTGCAGAGCCTGGATTTCAAACAGATATTGCAGTTGCAAATCCCAGAATTCATGGCCCTGAGGCCACTCTCCCCTGAGCCCAAGTGTCACCTCACCTGGAGGCTCTGCACTTGGACACCCTTCATGCCTTTGCAGCCTGGAGCCTGCCCTCCCTCCAACCATACCCTGGTGTGTGGAAGGGGACAGGGAGCATCCGCAAGGGCCCAGGCTCCATCCCCACCTGACAGCTGCAGGGGCTGTGTACTCCTGCTGTGGCCCTCAGCCCCGGGCCCAGTGTGACAGACCAAAGGCTCCCAGGATGCCAGCTCCTCAGAGGGCAGGGAGAGATGGGCCAAGCTGGTCCAGGTGCCATCCGTTGCTGGCGAAGGGCCATAGGTGAAGGCATTCAGTGCACTACCGTTGCCGGCTGAGAACCAGATGGGGCTGTCAAGGCCAGGGGGTGCAACATCAAGGACCAGGCAGACCACCACCATCTGCTGTTTTCCATCCGCCAGTAGCGTGATTGGTGGGGCCAGAGAAGGAAAGGGTGTGCCACCCACACCTGCAAGAGAGCATGCACCTGTGGGTGCTAGACCAGCTTGTGGCTTCCCAGGCCAGCATTGTGTTGTAGGCTAGGGTTCTACATTTCTGTCTTTCCATCTATCCATCCATTCACCATCCATCTACCTGTCCTTCTAGCCACTCATCCATTCCTCCCTCCTTGCATTCTCCCATCAAGCCACCCTTCCTTCCCTCCATCTGCCCATCCTTTCATTCACTCACCTATTTATCCATCCTTTCTTCTATCAGCCATCTATCCTCCATGTATTCCTTCTTTTTCTTTTTCTTTTTTTTTTTTGAGACAGAGTTTCGCTCTGTTGCCCAGGCTAGAGTGCAGTGGCGTGATCTCAGCCCACTGCAAGCTCTGCATCCCAGGTTTACACTATTCTCCTGCCTCAGTCTCCCGAGTAGCTGGGACTATAGGTACCCGCCACTGCGCCCGCCTGGCTATTTTTTTTTTTTTTTTTAGTAGAGACGGGGTTTCACTGTGTTAACCAGGATGGTCTCGATCTCCTGACCTCGTGATCTACCCACCTCAGCCTCCCAAAGTGCTGGGATTACAAGAGTGAGCCACTGCGCCCGGCCACCTCCATCTATTCTTTCTACCTTTCATCTATGTATCTGTCTATCCATTCACCCACCTCTCCTTCCATCCACTTGTCTATAATATCCGAGCCCCTTTCTGTGCCAGGAACTAGAGATACAACATTGGATAAGTCATCGTTCCGGCTCTCAAGGAACTCAGTTCCATGGGAAAGACAGTAAATGTGCAAACAAATACTTGTAATACCCTGCTGTGGCAGCCTCTGGTGAGGAAGGGAAGGAAACAGGACCTGGAATGAGATTAGAAGGGGCCTCAAATATATCTGTAACTTTTTGTTTCTTTTTTTAAAAGTCTGATTTAAACATGGCAAAATGTTAAACATTTGTTAATCTAGGTGGAGTGTGCATGGGTGTTTTTTCTTTTATTCTCAGCCTTTTTCTGTAGCCTGTAGTTTTTTTGTTTGTTTGTTTGTTTTTTGAGACGGAGTCTTGCTCTGCCTCCCAGGCTGAAGTGCAGTGGCACAATCTCGGCTCACTGCAACCTCCACCTCCTGGGTTCAAGCTATTCTTCTGCCTCAGCCTCCCAAGGTCCCACGCCACCACCCCGGCTAGTTTTTATTTTTATGTTTTTAGTAGAGACTGGGTTTCTCCATGTTGGTCAGGCTGGTCTTGGACTCCTGACCACAGGTGATCCGCCCGCCTCCACCTCCCAAAGTGCTAGGATTACAGGCATGAGGCACCATACCCAGCCTTTTTAAAAATAATAATAATAATAAAAAAAGCTTTGTTGGCCGGGCGCGGTGGCTCAAGCCTGTAATCCTAGCATTTTGGGACGCCGAGGCAGGCGGATCACAAGGTCAGGAGATCGAGACAATACTGGCCAACATGGTGAAACTCCATCTCTACTAAAAATACAAAATTAGCTGGGCGTGGTGGTGCATGCCTGTAATCTCAGCTACTCGGGAGGCTGAGGCAGGAGAATTGCTTGAACCAGGGAATTGGAAATTGTAGTGAGCCTAGATCACGCCACTGCACTCCAGCCTGGCGACAGAGCAAGACTCTGTCTCAAAAAAAAAAAAAAAAAAACTTTGTTGGCTGGGCGCGGTGGCTCACACCTGTAATCCTAGCACTTTGGGAGGCTGAGGCAGGCCGATCACCTAAGGTTAGGAGTTCGAGACCAGCCTGGCCAACATGGTGGAACCGCATCTCTACCAAAAATACAAAAATTAGTTGGTTGTGGTGGTGTGCACTCATAGTCCAAGCTACTTGGGAGGCTGAGGCAGGAGAGTTGCTTAAACCCAGGAGGCGGAGGCTGCAGTGAGCTGAGATCATCCCACTGCACTCCAGCCTGGGCAACAGCACAAGATTCAGTCTCAAAAAAAAAAAAAAAAAAAAAAAGGCTGGGTGTGGTGGCTCACACTTGTAATCCCAGCACTTTGTGGGGCTGAGGCGGGTGGATTACCTGAGGTCAGGAGTTTGAGAACACCCTGGCCAACACGGTGAAACCCCATCTCTACTAAAAATACAAAAACATTAGCTGCGTGTGGTGGCATATGCCTGTAGTCCCAGCTACTCTGGAGACTGAGTCACAAAAATTGCTTGAACCCGGGCAAAAGTTGCAGTGAGCTGAGATCATGTCACTGCACTCCAGCCTGGGTGACAGAGTGAAAAAAAAAAAAAAGCTTTGTTTGGATATAGTCCACATACCAGACAATTGACCCATTTGAAGTATAGGTGTATTATTTCACAATCTTAAGAACTAAGTCATATGGGTACTACAAACATTTTTCCTATATTTTCCAAAATAATCCCTATTTCCCACAATCTTTTATTATCATCATTATTATTATTATTTTGAGACAGGGTTTAGCTCTGCCATCCAGGCTGGACTGCAGTGGTGTGGTAATAGTTCACTGGAGTCTCAGCCTCCTGGCCTCCCAAGTAGCTGGGACTACAGGCACGCACCACAACACCCGGCTAATTTTTACCTTACTTGTAGAGACATGGGTCTCCCTTTGTTGCCCGGGCTGGTCTCAAACTCCTAGGCTCAAGCTGTCCTCCCGCCTCGGCCTCCCAAAGTGCTGGGATTACGGACATGAGTCACTAGGCCCAGGCTGCAATCTTATTCTTTTCAGCAAAGATGGCTCACTTAATATGTAACAGAATTTTATTTATTATTATTATTATTTTTTGAGATGGAGTCTCACCCTCTTACCCAGGCTGGAGTGCAGTATCACAATCTCAGCTCACTGCAATCTCTACTTCTGGGGTTCAAGAAATTCTCCTGCTTCAGCCTCCCAAGTAACTTGGATTATGGGTGTGCACCACCAGGTCTGGCTGATTTTTTTTGTAGTTTTTGTAGAGACAAGGTTTCACCATGTTGACCAGGATGGTCTCTAACTACTGACCTCAAATGATCCTCCCACCTCAGCCTCCCAAAGTGCTGGGATTATAGACATGAGCCACCGCGCCTGGCCCAGAATGTTATTTTTGAACATTGCAATTTTTTTTTCTTTTTTCTTGAGACAGAGTGTCTCCCTGTTGCCTAGGCCAGAGTGCAATGGCATGATCATGGCTCACTGAGGCTTCGACCTCCTGTTCAGGTGATCCTCCTACCTCAGCCTTCCCAGTAGCAGGGACTACAGGCAGGTGCCACCATACCTGGCTAATTTATTTTTTATTTTTTGTAGAAATAGGGTTTCACTATGGTGTCTTAGCTGGTCTTGAACTTCAGGGCACAAGAGATCCTCACGCCTGGGCCTCCCAAAGTGCTGGGATTATAGGCATGAGCCACGTTGCCCAGCCTGGAGTTTTTTGGGAATTAGGTATAGCCAGACTTAAGAAATGTCCCAGAGTGCAGGGAAGGAGGCCAGAGAATCTTGTGAGGATGTAGGGGTAAAGGGTCCTCAGGAAAGATTTCTTAGAAGCCAAATAATTAGCCTAGGCTAGTCATAGTGGCTCACACCTTTATTCCCAGCACTTTGGGAGGCTGAGGTGGGCGGATCACAAGGTTAGGAGATCGAGACCATCCTGGCTAACATGGTGAAACCCTGTCTCTACTAAAATACAAAAAATTAGCCAGGTGTGGTGGCACGCGCCTGTAATCCCAGCTACTCAGGAGGCTGAGGCAAGAGAATTGCTTGAACCTGGGAGGCAGAGGTTGCAGGAGGCTGAGGCAGGAGAATTGCTTGAACCCGGGAGGCAGAGGTTGCAGTGAGCCGAGATCACGCCACTGCACTCCAGCCTGGCGACAGAGCAAGACTCCGTCTCAAAAAAAAAAAAAAAAAAAAAAAATAGGCCGGCGGATCATGAGGTCAGGAGATCGAGACCATCCTGGCTAACACAGTGAAACCCCGTCTCTACTAAAAATACAAATAATTAGCCGGGCATGGTGGCGGGCGCCTGTAGTCCCAGCTACTTGGGAGGCTGAGGCAGGAGAACAGTGTGAACCCAGGAGGCAGAGCTTGCAGTGAGCCGAGATGGCACCACTGCACTCCAGCCTGGGCGACTGAGTGAGACTCCGTCTCAAAAACAAAACAAAACAAAACAAAAAATTATCCTACTAACACATAAATGGTAAGTTGTCCAGTCAGGATTTGAACTCAGATCTCTGTGACTCCAAATCCCATGAACCATCTCACCTTGAAGGGTGACTAAGATTTTGCCATGTGACATAGTGGACCATCTAGGACATAGCTTCAGACAGAGCTAAGTGTGACTCCTGACTCATTCACTTAATTTTCTGAGTCTTTTATTATTATTATTATTATTATTATTATTATATTATTAGTATTATTTTTTGAGATGGAGTCTCACCCTGTCGCCTAGGCTGGAGTGCAGTGGCATGATCTTGGCTCACTGCAACCTCCCCTTCTGGGTTCAACCGATTCTCCTGTCTCAGTCTTCTGGGCAGCTGGGACTACAGGCATGTGCCACCATGCCCAGCTAATTTTTTGTATTTTTTTTTTTGAGACAGAATTTCACTCTTGTTGCCCAGACTGGAATGCAATGGCATGGCAAACGTGGCTCGCTGCAACCTCTGGCTCCCGGATACAAGTGATTCTCCTGCCTCAGCCTCCTGAGTAGCTGGGATTACAGGTGCCCCTCACTGTGCCCTGCTAATTGTTTGTATTTTTAGTAGAGATGGAGTTTCACCATTAGCCAAGCTGGTCTTTAACTCCTGACCTTAGGCGATCCACCCGCCTCAGCCTCCTAAAGTGCTGGGATTACAGGCATGAGTCATTCGGCCCAGCCAATTTTTTGTATTTTTAGTAGAGAGGGTTTTCACCGTGTTAGCCAGGATGGTCTCGATCTCCTGACCTCGTGATCCACCTGCCTCGGCCTCCCAAAGTGTTGGGATTACAGGCGTGAGCCACCACGCCTGGCCTTTTTTTGTATTTATTTTTTATTTTTATTTTTTTAGATGGAGCCCCACTCTGTCGCCCAGGCTGGAGTTCAGTGGTGGGATGTCGGCTCACTGCAACCTCCGCCCGCTGGGGTTCAAGTGATTCTCCTGGGTAGCTGGGATTACAGGTGCCTACCACCACGCCTGGCTAATTTTTGTATTTTTAGTAGAGACGGGGTTTCACCATCTTGGCCAGGCTGGTCTTGAACTCCTGACCTCGTGATCCACCTGCCTCAGTCTCCCAAAGTGCTAGGATTGCAGGAGTGAGCCACCGTGCCCAGTCTTTTCTTTTCTTTTTCTCTTTCTTCCTTCCTTTCTTCCTTTCTTTCTTTTGAGACTGATTCTATTTCTATCGCCTAGCCTGGAGTGCAGTGGCGGGATCTTGCCTCAGTGCAACCTCCTCCTCCTGGGTTCAAGCATTTCTCCTGCCTCAGACTCCTGAAGCTGGATTACAGGCATCTGCCACCATGCCCAGCTAATTTTTGTATTTTTCGTAGAGATGGGGTTTCACCATGTTAGCCAGGCTTGTCTCAAACTCCTGACCTCAAGTGGTCTGCCTACCTTGGCCTCCCAAATTGCTGGGATTACAGGCGTAAGCCACTGTGCCCAGCCAATTTTCTGAGTATTTTTGTTTGTTTTGTTTTGTTTTCATTATTTATTTATTTATTTAGGTTGAAGGAAGATTTCTTCTGAGTCCCAGTGGTCTCATCAATATCATGGGGTTAGGTCGGGCTTAGTGGCTCATGCCTGTAATCCCAGCACTTTGGGAGGCTGAGTCAGGTGAATCACTTGAAGTCTGGAGTTCGGGACCAGCCTGGCCAATATGGTGAACCCCTGTCTCCACTAAAAATACAAAAACTAGCTGGGCATAGTGGCGGGTGGCTGTAATCCCAGCTACTTGGGAAGTTGAGGCAGGAGAACTGCTTGAACCTGGGAGGCAGAGGATGCAGTGAGTTGAGATCGTGCCACTGCACTCCAGTCTGGGCAACAGAGTGAATTCTGTCTTTAAAAAAAAAAAACAAGCAAATAATAATAAGAATAATATAATGGGCTGGGCACGGTGGCTCACGCCTATAATCCCAGCACTTTGGGAGGCCAAGGTGGGCAGATCATGAGGTCAGGAGTTCAAGACCAGCCTGGCCAACATAGTGAAACCCTATCTCTACTAAAAATACAAAAAATTAGCCGGGTGTGGTGGTGGGTGCCTGTAATCCCAGCTACTCGGGAGGCTGAGGCAGGAGAATCGTTTGAACCCAGGAGGCAGAGGTTGCCGCGAGCCAAGATCGCACCATTGCACTCCAGCCTGGGCAACAGTGTGAGACTCTGTCTCAAAAAAAACAAAAACAAAAACAAAAACAAAACCCTCCAGAGCCTTTTCAGTTACACAGATAGAGACATTCCCCAAGTTGAGTTCGGCTTCCATTTCTTCCATGAAGCCTCCCAGGATTGTTCCTGCTTACCCTGGTTACTTCCTTCCCGAGCTCAGGCCTCCTGCCATGGGCGCCCTGTGTTCCACATAGGTGTGGTTTATCTCCCTAATGAAGGAGTGCCTGTGAGATACTTGGGGCCAGCTTTAGATCAAGGAGACCCCCCTGACTCAAAAATTATGGACCTTCCCTCACCACACACATGCACATGCTTCTAGATGAAGCTGGAATTTTCCCCTCAAGACATGAGTCCTTTGGCTCCAGCCTTGATCATGGGAGGGTGGGGGTAAATACCCTGGGAAGAGGCCTTGGGACCTACCCTGAGCCCATTGATAAGGGCAAGCTGGGAGTGAACCTGAGACACCCTGAGTCCTATTGAACTAGGGCAGGCACCCTGAGGGCAAGAAGGACAGGACAGGACCTCACACTGTTCCCCATATCCCATCATTGCATATCACATCACACACCCTGGTTACCCTAACCCCACCTTCTATGGATGCCCATCCAGTTTGTTCTCATTTCTCTATACCTTTAAGAGGTGCAGCCCCCCTACCAACACTGTGGGCTCCAGGGCAGGAGGACGTGGGAGCCCCAGAGCAAGGTGGCTGGGAGGAAGAGTACAATGGGAAGAGTACAGTGGGTGATACCCTCCCCAGAGGTCCCTAAATGGCTCTTGTCCTGCCTCCCTGCAGCCCATCAATACCCAGGGAGGTCCAGAGTGAGGGAATGGGCTTGGGCAGACTGAGGAGGAACAGAGAGGAATGCAAAGATGGGGCTCACCTGTGGGTAGGGTTGGACACCCAAGGGCCAGGAGAAATAGCCATGTCCCGGCCATGGCCCACTCGGAAGGAGGCAGGACCCAGCTGCAGACCTGAGTTGTGGCTGGGGGAGGAGGCACCCACAAGACTGCCTTCTAGGCCACAGGCCCAGCTGCACCTCAGCTGCTCCACCATGGGCCGTTTCCCCTGGTGACAGGCCCCTCCTCCTGCCCTGGCCCCCCAAACCCAATCCTGTCTCATAGGCCAGGGAGCACAGGATGCCTCTCCCACACCAGGAGATGGACACCTGCACTTCCTCTGAAGAGAGAGCACTTCAGTCTGCAAAGCCCTGCTTCAGGGCAGCTACCATCCATAGGACACAGAGTACCAGGTGGCTTGACAGGGGCTTGACATACAGCCCTTCACTTGATCCACTCAACCACTATGAGATACATTTCACAGGTGAGGCAACTGAGGCTTACAGAGAGTGAGGGACCAGCCCAGGGCCACACAGCTGACAGGTACCAGAGCCAGGGCTTGAACTGTTTTTAGATGGTTGGCTTTATTATAGGCAAAAAGATGCCCAGGGCCGGGCGCGGTGGCTCACACCTGTAATCCCAGCACTTTGGGAGGCCGAGGCGGGTGGATCATGAGGTCAGGAGATCGAGACCATCCTGGCTAACATGTTGAAACCCCGTCTCTACTAAAAATACAAAAAAATTAGCCGGGCGTAGTGGCGGGCGCCTGTAGTCCCAGCTACTCAGGAGGCTGAGGCAGGAGAATGGCGTGAACCTGGGAGGCAGAGGTTGCAGTGAGCCGAGATCACACCACTGCACTCCAGCCTGGGTGACAGAGCGAGACTCTGTCTCAAAAAAAAAAAAAAAAGAGATGCCCAGTAAACTTTTTGCCATGTTGTTACAACCCTCCTTTTTATTTATTTATTTATTTATTTATTTATTTATTTATTTATTTATTT
>NC_045438.1:125917785-125929187 GCF_002776525.5 Piliocolobus tephrosceles
TTTATTTATTTATTTATTTATTTATTTATTTATTTATTTATTTATTTATTTATTTATTTATTTTTTAGAGATGGAGTTCTTTCTTTGTTGCCCAGGCTAGAATGCAGCGGTACAATCATAGCTCACTGCAGGCTTGAACTCCTGGGCTCAAGTGATCCTCCTTCGTTAGCCTCCTGAGTAGCTAAGACCACAGGCATGCGCTACCACACCCAGCCAATTTATTTTTATTTTTATTTTTTGTAGAGATGGAGTCTTGCTTTGTTGCCTATGTTCGTTTCATACTGCTAGGCTCAAGCAATTCTCCTGCTCTGGCCTCCCAAAGTGCTGGGATTACGGGTGTGAGCCACATGCCTGGCACTGATTATACCATTTTAACTTTTTTTTTTTTTTAAGAGACAGGCTCTTGCTCTGTCACCCAGGCTGGAGTGCAGTGAGGCAGTCATAGCTCACTTACAGTGTTGAACTCCTGGGCTCAAGCAATCCTCCCACCTCAGCCTTTTGGATTTTTTTGGAGACAGTCTGGCTTTATCACTCAGGCTGGAGTACAGTGGCATGATCTCACCTCAATGCAACCTCTACCTCCCAGTCCCAAGTAATCCTCTGGCCTCACCCTCCCAAGTAGCTGGGACCACTGGCACGTGCCACCACACCCAGCTAAATTTTTGTATTTTTTGTAGAGACTGGGTTTTGCCATATTGCCAGGCTGGTCTTGAACTCTGGAGCTCAAGTGATCTACCCTTCAAAGTTCTGGCATTATAGGCATCAGCCACTGTGCCCAGTCTCCTTTTTTGTTTTTTCTCAGACACTCTGTTACAGCAGCCATTCCTTTATTGTTAGACATTTGGGTTTCCAGTTTGGGGCAATGGCCATCTTTGTTCATAAAAGTTTTTCCAAATTTACTTTTTTTTTTTTTTGAGATGGAGTCTCGCTCTGTCACCAGGCTGGAGTGCGGTGGTGCAATCTCGGCTCACTGCAACCTCTGCCTCCCGGGTTCAAGCAATTTTCCTGCCTCAGCCTCCCGAGTAGCTGGGACTACAGTCGTGCACTACCACCCCCAGCTGATTTTTGTATTTTTAGTAGAGATGGGCCAGGATGGTCTCGATCTCTTGACCTCTCGATCTGCTCGCCTTGGCCTCCTAAAGTACTGAGATTACAGGGGTGAATCACCGCGCCCGGCTACAGGGTCTTGCTCTGTCACCCAGACTGGAGTGCCGTGGTACAATCATGGCTCACTGCAACCTCCACCTCCCTGGCTCAAATGATCCTCCTGCCTCACCCCAATTAAACTCTCCAGTAGCTAAGACCACAGGCGTGCACCACCACCTGGCTAATTTTTTGTACTTTTTATAGAGATGGGATTTTACCATGTTGCCCAGGCTGGTCTAGAACTCCTGAGCTCAAATGATCTGCCTGCCTTGACCTCCCAAAGTGCTGGGATCAGACTTGAGCCACCGCACCCCCCCCCCCCCCCCCCCCCCCCCCCCGCCAGTTTACATTTATTTCCTTAAAATTATTGGCTAAAGTCCTCTGTAATTTTGTGGTTTGTTGTTCAAATATTAAAAAATTATTTTTTTCTGGCCGGGCACGGTGGCTCACACCTGTAATCCCAGCACTTTGGGAGGCTGAGGTGGGTGGATCACGAGGTCAGGAATTCGAGACCAGCCTGACCAACATAGAGAAACCCCGTCTCTACTAAAAAATACAAAAATTAGCCAGGCATGGTGGTGCACACCTGTAATCCCAGCTACTCAGGAGGCTGAGGCAGGAGAATCACTTGAACCTGTGAGGCAGAGGTTGCAGTGAGCCGAGATGGTGCCATTGCACTCCAGGCGGGGTGAAAGAGGGAGACTCTGGCTCAAAAAGAAAAAAAAAAAAGAGACAGGATTTTGCTATTTTGCCTGGACTGGAGTGCAGTGTCTATTCACAGATGTGATTATCAAACTCATGGCCTCAGACTACAGAGTAGCTGGGACTACAGGGGCATGTTTCTGCACCTGGCCATCCTAACCATTTGTAAGTATACATTTCGGTGGACATTCATACTGCTGTGCAACCATCACCATCATCTATCTCTAGAATTCATCTTGCAAAAATGAAAGTCTGTACCCTAGCAACCACCATTCCCATTCTACTTTCTTTTTCTTTTTTTTCTTTCTTTTTTTCTTTTTTTTTTTTGAGACTGAGTCTTGCTATATCGCCCAGGCTGGAGTGCAATGGCGTGATCTCGGCTCACTGCAACCTCTACCTCCCAGGTTCAAGTGATTCTTGTGCCTCAGCCTCCCAAGTAGTTGGGATTACAGGCACCTGCCACCACACCCGGCTAATTTTTGTATTTGTTGGCCAGGCTGGTCTTGAACTCTGAACTCAAGTGATCCACCCACTTCGGCCTCCCAAAGTGCTGGGATTACAGGTGTGAGCCACCGTGCCGGGTCACCAACATTCTACTTTCTATAAATGAATTTGACTACCTCATGCAAGTAGAATCATACAGTATTTGTTTTTTGTGACTGGTTCATTTCACTTAGCACATGTCCTCAAGTTTCATCCATGCTGAAGCACGTGTCAGAATTTTCTTCCTTTTTAAAGCTGAATAATATCTCATTGTATGTATATAGCACATTCTGCTTATCCATTAATCTGTGGATGGACACTGGGCTGCTTCCACATTTTAGCTATCACGAACATGACTTAATGATAAATAAAGGGGTATTGACCTCAAAGGAAGAGGTTGAAGCACAAAATATAAAGAGTTTACTTGATGACGCCTGTAATCCCAGTATTTTGGGAGGCCAGAACTTCATAATGATATCCATTATGAACATGGATATCTCTTCGAGACTTTTTTTCTTTTCTTTTCTTTTTTGAGATGGAGTTTCGCTCTTGTTGCCCTGGCTAGAGTGCAACGTCACAATCTTGGCTCACCACAACCTGGGCCTCCCGCATTCAAGAGATTCTCCTGCCTCAGCCTCCCAAGTAGCTGGGATTACAGTCACCGCTACCACGCCCAGCTAATTTTGTATTTTTAGTAGAGATGGGGTTTCTCCATGTTCGTCAGGCTGGTCTCAAACTCCCGACCTCAGGTGATCCGCCCGCCTCGGCCTCCCAAAATGCTGGGAATACAGGCGTGAGGCACCGCGCCTGGCCTTGAAATTTCTTTAGTCTGCTGCCAGCCTCACCTGATTTCCGTCTGGATAGCTATTTTAATAATCCTGTGGATGGCGCTCTCCTGACGGTCCTGAGGGAACACTCTGCAGTCAGGGTTGCGTTCCCGGCCCTTGCTTTCCCAGGGCTGCCTGGAGGCCGCAGGCCCCGCGCGTTCCCAGGCATAGCCCGCGCCCAGGTGCGCGCCGTCGCGGTGGGTTCCCCCCGGGAGGGGGAGGGAGCGGGGCAGGTGTCCCTAACGACTCTCCCACCCTCCAGCCCGGGGAGGAGCTGGCCCGGGCTCCGTTACCACATTACAGATGGGAAAAGAGCTCTCCTCCCTGTTTCAGATTTCAGGATCTTCCCGAGAACCGGAAGGAGGAAGACCCCCCCCTCCTCCCCGCCCCCGCGCCAGCCGCCTCCATCTGCTGTAGCTGACCCTTCCCCCTATCCGCACCAGCTCCCGCGGGACTCAGGCGTCCCTGGCCACCGCAGCCTGGAAGCATTCCTTGCTTGCTCCTCACATTGGTCTCCTCTTTCTGGGATCCCCGAGTCTCCCTCGGACCCCATAGTCTTGCTGGCCCTGAAGACGCCTTGCCCTGGGCGGACTGCCTTTTAACTGGACTTGGATGAACCTACCATTTGCTGGCCAGGACTTGTTCCCAGATGTCTAATTTAATCCTCACAACCACCCCACCAGGTGTTACCGCCTAAGGAAACGGTCCCAGAAAAACTAAGTTGCAACGCCGAAGATACCCTAGCAGGCCAGTGGTGGAGCCGGCTGGAGCCGGCAGTTTAGCAGAGGGATGTGTTTACAGGACTGTCTCTTCCCAAGGCTGCCAGGACAGAGAAATGAAATAGGGGCTCCCACCTGCGTGCCTGGCGCATAGCAGGTGCTCACTGCAAGTGATACCTCCCCTCCGTTTTTTCTTACGTACGGGTGGAAAACAGAGGGCCCATGGAAAGCTGAGATGAGCCACATAGGATGTGAAAAATAAAATTAAGAAAATGTAGGCCGGGTGCAGTGGCTCATGCCTGTAATCCCAGTACTTTGGGAGGCTGAGGCGGGCGGATCACCTGAGGTTAGGAATTCGAGACCAGCCTGGCCAACATGGAGAAACCCCGTCTCTACTAAAAATACAGAATTAGCCGAGTGCAGTGGCACGCGCCGGTAGTCCCAGCTACTCGGGAGGCTGAGGCAGGAGAATCGCTTGAACCCGGGGGAGGTGGAGGTTGCAGTGAGCCGAGATCACCCATTGCACTCCAGCCTGGGCAACAAGAGCAAAACTCTGCCTCCAAAAAAAAAAGGTCTCCTTCAGGAATACTGACAGGGGCACACCTATTTCGTTTATCAAATGAAAACCTACAGTGTTATTTATAACAAAAAAATAAAAATCACCTAAATGTTCAATGATAAGGAAATAGCTAAATAAAATACGGTGGATTTGCATGATGAAATAGTATACAAGCCTAAAATGTTCATTCATTATTTCATTCAGAACCATTTACTGGTCTCTGACTGTTTTGTTTTTTTTTTTTTTTTTTTTTTTTTGAGACGGAGTCTCGGTCTGTTACCCAGGCTGGAGTGCAGTGGCACAATCTCAGCTCACTGCAACCTCCACCTCCCTGGTTCAAGCGATTCTCCTGCCTCAGCCTCCCGAGTAGCTGGGATTACAGGTGCCTACGACCACACCCAGCTAGTTTTTGTATTTTTAGTAGAGATAGGGTTTCACCATGTTGCTCAGGCTGGTCTCGAACTCCTGACCACGTGATCTGCCCATCTTGACCTCCCTAACTGCTGGGATTACAGGTGTGAGGCACTGAGCCGGCCTATCTCTGCTTTATGCCAGGAATTGGGGCTGGGGATAATCGGACAAAAAGAGATGCTCTCACCAGTCAAGAGGGAAGACACGGGGAGGGGACCTGGAGTGTTAACAAATACTGTGACTAAGCACCACACACACACACACACACACACACACAGACACACACATGCCCACACAACCAAGCATAAGTGCAGAGGTAGAGGGAGGTCCTTGGGGAGGGGCTGTTTCTTGTAGAGCGGGTGGGAATCAGAGCAAGTGCTTTAGAAGTTTATACTTGGGGGCCGGGCGTGGTGGCTAACGTCTGTAATCCTAGCACTTTGGGAGGCGGGCGGATCACGAGGTCAGCAGATCGAGACCATCCTGGCTAAAACAGTGAAACCCCATTTCTACTAAAAATAGTGGGTGTGGTGGCTAGTGGGTGTGGTGGCACGTGCCTACCCAGCTACTCAGGAGCCTGAGGCAGGAGAATCTCTTGAACCCAGGAGGCGGAAGTTGCAGTGAGCTGAGATTGCGCCACTGCACTCCAGCCTAGGTGACAGAGTGAGACTCTGACCCCCAACAAAAAAAAAATAGTTTATACTTGAGGCTTGACGCAGTGGCTAACGCCTGTAATCCCAGCACTTTGGGAGGTTAGGGATTGGTTGAACTCAGGAGTTCAAGACCAGCTTGGGCAACATAGCAAGACCTCTCCACCATTCTATCCAGCCAGCTGCTTCTGGTCCATGGGGTACATGGTAAAGCCAGTAAATTCCTTGAGTGTGAGCTCATTTGTACATTTCCTTGGCTGTAACACGTATTGCCCTGGTTGGAGGCTATATTATGTTGAATGCCATGCTGATGGATATGGCATTCAGTAAGTCCATGAGTGGTGGTGCTGATGGAAGCACTGTAAGTAGAGAAAGCACATACATGAAATATGTGCCTATCCTCATGAAGATAAAATACAGCTCCTTCATGATGGGAAAACCCAGTCAAACCAATCTACAATGAAGTGAGAATGGTGCCCAATCAGGGCTCAGCAGTGGGCTGTGAAGAGGGTCGACACTCAGCACTGGCCATAGCCAGATCAGCCTCAGAGAGAAGACTCTGTTACTGAGCCCAGGCATAGCTTCCATCCCTGCCACCATGGCCACTTTATATCTTTGCACAAGCCCGGGGTGGGAGGGGGAGGGGGCACAGCTGGGAAAGCAGCTGACCATTGTCCACTGGACTGTCATCTTGTCCACCTGGTGATCATTTTGTCCCTTTGCCTTATTGTGGGCTATTGTATCCACCTTGCCTTTGTTAAGTACACAACTCCATTTGGCCTTTGTACCACCAAGATGCTATTATTCTCACTGAGATCGGGGAATCCAGTTCCACTAATCCATCCAGCACGCCCCGCTAGCTCTCTAGTCAAGAGAGGACAGTCATCAGAGCAAGTCAAGGATGCTGGTGGCCCTCACCAATGCATTTCTTAATGCTTTCATAAAGGGAGTGTTTTCCATACCCCCCTAAAATATGTGGCTAGCAGTGGCTAAGAAGGTTGCTCATCACAGATCCAGTCCAGCATTCCCATCTCCCGGGGACTTCTGATTCCTTCTTCTACAGTATGCCAGGGAAGTTCTGGCATTTCATACTTAATAACTGTAGGCTACTACTTAATCCAGACTTTAATTAGCCAATCTAGCCGACTATTAATTCTCCTGCCAGGTGCTCAGGCCAACACAGTAAATCCCAAATCCTGGATAAGCATCCACGGCAACGAGTTTGGCCAAACCAAGGCTTCCATCCCCCTACTTTGGTCTAGCTCCCTCAGCACACACTCCCACACATGCTCCTGCAGCTTCTGCCAAAACAAACTGGCTAGGCCTGTAACCTTGTGCTTCTCCATGGGCTATGCTGGGACCTAACTCATGAAGGGCCTGGGGCCAAAGAGGGATGGGGGCAGGGAGGGTTCTGAGGCTGATGTTTCGGGAAGAGGGAGCAGTATTAGAAGGCCTTATCTCGGCCGGGCGCGGTGGCTCAAGCCTGTAATCCCAGCACTTTGGGAGGCCGAGACGGGCGGATCACGAGGTCAGGAGATCGACACCATCCTGGCTAACATGGTGAAACCCCGTCTCTACTAAAAAATACAAAAAACTAGCCGGGCGAGGTGGTGGGCGCCTGTAGTCCCAGCTACTCCGGAGGCTGAGGCAGGAGAATGGCATAAACCCGGGAGGCAGAGCTTGCAGTGAGCTGAGATGCGGCCACTACACTCCAGCCTGGGCAACAGAGCGAGACTCCGTCTCAAAAAAAAAAAAAAAAAAAAAAAAAGAAGGCCTTATCTCCACAGACATGAGAATTTCAAGGGAATTTGGGGGTTCAAAGTTCTCAGTCTTGTTCATGTCTGCCTAAATGTCTCCATCTCATCTCAGGCTCCCAGCCCTTTCCCAGCAATGCCCTTATCTTAGCATAAGAGACCTGGAGGGCTGAGCATTTACTTAGCACTGAATCTTGGTAACCTTTACAATGACATCCTGGTCCTGTCCTTAGTCACATGTGCCTGTGCCTGGAGGAGATGAGGGACTCCTTCAAGTTGCCATCAAGGGATTCTAGGTTTTTGTTTGTTTGTTTTTTGAGAGGGAGTCTCGCTCTGTCACCCAGGCTGGAGTGCAGTGGCGCCATCTCAGCTCACCTCAACCTCCGCCTCCTGGGTTCAAGTGATTCTCCTGCCTTAGCCTCCTGAGTAGCTAGGAATAGAGGTGCCCGCCACCATGCCCGGCTAATTTTGTATTTTTAGTAGAGACAGAATTTCACCATGTTGGCCAGGTTGGTCTCGAACTCCTGACCTCAGATGATCCACCTGCCTCAGCCTCCCAAAGTGCTGGGATTACAGGCATGAGCCACCATGCCACCTAATTTCTGTATTTTTAGTAGAGATGGGGTTTTACCATGTTGGCCAGTCTGGTCTCCAACTCCTGACTTCATGTTATCCACCTGCCTCGGCCTCCCAGAGTGCTAGGATTACAGGCATGAGCCACCACACCTGGCTGTGTCTGTCTGTCTGTCTGTCTACCATCTCTCTCTCTCTCTCTCTCTCTCTCTCTCTCATCTATCTAGCTATATCTGTTGAGACAAGGTCTCACTCCCATTGCCCAGGCTGGAGTGCAATGGCATGATCTCTGCACACTGCAGCCTTGACCTTCCAGGCTAAATTGATCCTCCCACTTCAACCTCTCAAGTAGCTGAGACTACAGGTGTGTATCACCGTGTCCAGCTAATTTTTTGTATTTTTAGTAAAGATGGGGTTTTGCTATGTTGCCCAGGCTGGTCTCAAACTCCTGGTCTCAAGTGATCTGCCTGCCTTGATCTTCCAAAGTTCTGGGATTACAGTCATGAGCCACTGCACCCAACCGAGATATATATATAATATATATATTTATATATTATATATTTATGTATAAATATATAATATATACATATATATAATTATATATTATATAAAAATATATAATATATATTATATATATAAAATATCTAAATAATGGATGAAAGATGTCGGATGAATGATAAATGAGCTTAGGCATGTTTGGAACCTATCTCTAGACTTAGAGGTTGATACCTGGCCTTGCTACCCCCTGCTGAAATAACCTCTTGGCCTCCGGTGTCCTGGTTGACTCAAGGAGAGGCTCTAGACTTACCTGAATGGGAAATACCATTGCCTCTGTCTGTTTATTCAATTTTCCTTATTTTCTCTCCCTGCCTTCTGTATGCACATCTATGGCAGTGCACGAGCTTAGATGGCTGCCCACAGGGCAGAGGCCTCTGGGCCCCATCAAGGGGAGGCAGCCTGGTTTAGTGGAAGAGCACTGGGTTAGGGTCAGGAGGCCTAGTTTCCAAACCCAGCTGTTACTTCCTTTCATGGACTTGGTTAACTATCTAAGGGGGTTTGGACTCAGGGATGTTTGAGGTCCTTCTTGTCAATCCCTAATTCCTAACTTGTCCTGATCATTTTATGGGGTTGTGCTGTGGACAAAATGAAAGAATGTGAGAGAAGAGTAAGAATGACACTGAGATGATCCCCCACTTCCCAACCACATGCACATCATCCTCCCTAATTCTGAGGACGTTTGACTTTTACTGTGGCTGGGAGAACATCCAAGGCTGTTTTGACATCATAGACATGCTTTCATCTTGCACTTGGCTGGCAGGAACGGAGGCAATGGTATAGCAGGAAATCAGAGTCCCCCCAGCAAGGATCCTGGGAGTGGAACCAGAACGAAGGACATCTGGGAAAGAAAGTGAACCTGGTGAGTTAGGAAGAAATCCTCAGGGCAAGAACTGAAGGAGTCTGGCCGGGAACTGACCTAGGCCACAGACAGGATAAGTTCTTCTTTCATATAGTATTCTGTTAAATACCAACTGGTGTACTGTGGTTCAATTCTGGCCCTCACCATCCAGAGCTAGTGCAGACCCCGCAAGTTAAAATGCACAATCCCCAAGAAGACTGCCTTTACTTCAGAGGTCAGCTGCAAGGTCAGGGGGATCCTCAGGTCACCCATGCTTCTGACTGACTGGCTACAAATTTGGGGGTTTCTCATGATCCCCCTCAGATTCGATAAGTCACTACAACAACCACAGAACTCAGGAAAGTGCTATTCTTATGATTACAGTTTTATTATGGAGGATGCAAATCAGCACAACCAGCCAGAGAGACACACAGGGCAAGTCTGAGAGGGTTCTGAATGCAGAGCTACCATGCTCTCTCCCTGTGGAATCAGGGAGGTTATGTCGTCCTTTGCCCTCTGATACTCTGTATGTTCATCAACCAGGGCACTCCAGAGTTTTGTATCCAGAAGTTTTTTTGTTGTTGCTTGTATTTTCTTTTTTCTTTTTAAGATGGAGTCTTGCTCTGTTACCTAGGCTGGAGTGGTGCGATTTTGGCTCACTACAACCTCCACCTCCTGGGTTCAAGTGATTCTCCTGCCTCAGCCTCCCAAATAGCTGGGATTACAGGTGTGTGCCACCACACCCAGCTAATTTTTGTATTTTTAGTAGAGACAGGGTTTCACATTGGCCAGGATGGTCTCGATCTCTTGACCTCATGATCCGCCCACTTCAGCCTTGCTTCCCAAAGTGCTGGGATGACAGGCGTGAGCCACCATACCCAGCCTGTTTGTTTTTGAGACAGGGTGTGACTGTGTTGTCCAGGCTGGAGCGCAGTGGCATGATACGGCTCACTGTAGCTTTTATCTCTCAGGCTCAAGTGATCCTCCCACCTCAGCCTCCCATGTAGCTGGGACTGCAGGTGCATGTCACCACACCCGGCTAATTTTATTCTTTTTTGTAGAAACGGGATCTCACTTTCTTGTTCAGGTTGGAGACTCAAGCTCCTGGGCTCAAGCAATCCTCCTGCCTTGGCCTCCCAAAGTGCTGGCAGGACAGGCATGAGGTACCACTCCCAGCCTGTATCCAGAGTGTTTTTTTTTTTTTTTAAATCAGAGTTCCATTACATAGGCACAATTGATTACATCACTGGCTGGAGATTCAGTTCCATTTCCCCTCGCTGAACCTCAAGTGGATTGAATCCCCAATCTCTAATCACAGAGGTGGTTTTTCTGATATGGTCAGCTGGTATCTTGAAACTGCTTAGGGGCCACCATGAGTCACCTAATTAGCATAAACTATCTGGGCCATAAATATCACTCTTAATACTTGAGAAATTCTAAGGATTGAGTCTCCTTCCCAAGCACCAGGGACGGAGTCTTGCTCTTGTCCCCCAGGCTGGAATGCAGTGGTGTGATCTCAGCTTACTGCAACCTCTGCCTCCTGGTTTCAAGCGATTCTCCTGTCTCAGCCTCCCGAGTAGCTGAGATTACAGGCGCTTGCCACCATGCCTTCCTTGCTAATTTTTTTTTTTTTTTGAGACGGAGTCTCGCTCTGTCACCCAGGCTGGAGTCCAGTGGTGTGATCTCCACTCACTGCAAGCTCTGCCTCCTGGGTTCACGCCATTCTCCTGCCTCAGCCTCCTGAGTAGCTGTGACTACAGGTGCCTGCCACCACGCCCGGCTAATTTTTTCTTATTTTTAGTAGAGATGGGGTTTCACCATGTTAGCCAGGATTGTCTCGATCTCCTGACCTCGTGATCCACCTGCTTCAGCCTACCAGAGTGCTGGGATTACAGGCATGAGCCACCGCGCCCGGCCAATTTTTGTATTTTTAGTGGAGATGGAGTTTCTCCATGTTGGTCAGCCTGGTCTCGAACTCCTGATCTCAGGTGAACTGCCCGCCTCAGCCTCCCAAAGTGCTGGGATTACAGGCATGAGCCACCGCACCCGGCCTAGGCCAAATTTGTAGGGAAAGAGAGAGAGAGTTCAGACTGTTACTGTGTCTTTGTAGAAAAGGAAGACATAAGAAACTCCATTTTGAGGCCGGGCGCGGTGGCTCAAGCCTGTAATCCCAGCACTTTGGGAG
>NC_045438.1:125929587-126087109 GCF_002776525.5 Piliocolobus tephrosceles
GTGCACATCCAGGCATAGTAGCTTCCCTTGAACTTATTTGTGACACATTCCTTTGCTCACATGTTTTCTTGCTGACCTTCTCCCCACTATCACCCTGTTCTCCTGTTGCATTCCCCTTGCTGAGATAGTAAAAATAATAATCAATAAATACTGATGGAACTCAGAGACCGGGGCCGGTGCAGGTCCTCCGTATGCTGAGTGCCGGTCTCCTGGCCCCACTGTTCTGTCTCTACACTTTGTCTCTGTGCCTTATTTCTTTTCTCAGTCTCTCATCCTACCTGATGAGAAGTACCCACAGGTGTGGAGGGGCAGGCCACCCCTTCACCTGCCGCACAACGTGGGTGCCTTTCTCTAAGGTGAAGGTAGGCGAAGAACGTGAGCATTGAGGACCAGTCGACGAGAGATTCCTGAGTACGTCCCTGGTCAGCCTTGCGGTAAGCTTGTGCGCTCAGAGGAACCCAGGTAACAATGGGACACACTGAAAGTAAATATGCCTCTTATCTCAGCTTCATTAAAATTATTTTAAGAAGAGGGGGAGGCCGGGCGCGGTGGCTCAAGCCTGTAATCCCAGCACTTTGGGAGGCCGAGACGGGCGGATCACGAGGTCAGGAGATCGAGACCATCCTGGCTAACACGGTGAAACCCCGTCTCTACTAAAAAATACAAAAAACTAGCTGGGCGATTTGGCGGGCGCCTGTAGTCCCAGCTACTCGGGAGGCTGAGGCAGGAGAATGGCGTAAACCCAGGAGGCGGAGCTTGCAGTGAGCTGAGATCTGGCCACTGCACTCCAGCCTGGGCGCAAGACTCCGTCTCAAAAAAAAAAAAAAAAAAAAGAAGAGGGAGAGTTAGAGCTTCTACAGAAAATCTAATTATGCTATTTAAACAATAGAACAATTTTGCCCCTGGTTTCCAGAACAGGGAACTTTAGATCTAAAAGATTGGGAAAAAATTGGCAAAGAATTAAAACAAGCAAATAGGGAAGGTAAAATCATCCCACTTACAGTATGGAATGATTGGGCCATTATTAAAGCAACTTTAGAACCATTTCAAACAGAAGAAGGTAGCGTTTCAGTTTCTGCTGCCCCTGAAGGCTGTGTAATAGATTGTGAAGAAGAGGCAGGGACAGAGTTCAGGAAAGGAATGGAAAGTTCACATTGTAAATATGTAGCAGAGTCTGTAATGGCTCAGTCAACGCAAAATGTTGACTACAATCAATTACAGGAGGTAATATATCCTGAGTCATCAAAACTGGGGGAAGGACATTCAGAATTATTGGGGCCATCAGAGCCTAAAGCCGATGGCCATCAACTCCTCCCGGGTTCAGATACCTATAACATTACAACCTCAAAGGCAGGTTAGACAAGTACAAACCCCAAGAGAATATCAAGTAGAAAAGGATAGAGTTTCTATCCCAGCAATGCCAATTCAGATGCAGTATCCACAATATCAGCTGATAGAAAATATGACTCGACCGCCGATAGTTTATAAATACGGGCCGCTAGCCGAGCGTCAGTATGGGCCGCCTCCAGAGGTTCAAAGCGGTATGTCCTGTGCCAAATAGCAGGGCACCATACCAGCAACCCACGGCGGTGGTGTTTAATCCTACACCACCACCTAGTGGACAAGATGGTACACTGCATGAAATCATTGATAAAGCCAGAAAACAGGAGCTCTTGAGGCATGGGAGTTCCCGGTACCTTTACAACCGATACCGGCCAGGAAAGGGACTCAAGCAGGAGCGTCTGTCTGAACTGAGGCTAGATATGAATCTTTCACCATGAAAATGTTAAAAGATATGAAGCAAGGAGTTAAACAATATGGACCCAACTCCCCTTATATGAGAACATTATTAGATTCCATTGTTCATGGAAATAGACTTATTCCTTATGACTGGAAAATTTTCGCTAAATCTTCCCTTTCACCCTCTCAGTTTCTACAGTTTAAAACCTGGTGGATTGATGGAGTACAAGAACAGGTACGAAAAATTAGGCTACTAATCCCACTGTTAATATAGATGGAGACCAATTGCTAGGAACAGGTCCAAATTGGAGCACCATTATCCAACAAACAGTAATGTAGAATGAGGCTATTGAACAACTAAGGGCTATTTGCCAGGGCCTGGGAAAAAATTCAGGACCCAGGAATCGCCTGCCCTTCTTTTAATTCAATTAGACAAGGCTCTAAAGAGCCATATCCAGACTTTGTGGCAAGGTTGCAAGATGCTGCTGAAAAATCTATTACAGATGATAACACCCGAAAAGTTATTGTGGAATTAATGGCTTCTCAAAATGCAAATCCAGAATGTCAATTGGCCATGAAGCCATTAAAAAGAAAAGTTCCAGAAGAAGTTGATGAAATTACAGAATATGAGAAGGCTTGTGATGGGATTGGAGGAGCTATGCATAAAGGCAATGCTAATGGCTCAAGCAATGATGGGAGTCACTTTAGGAGGACAAATTAGAACATTTGGGAAAAAATGTTATAATTGTGGCCAAATCGGTCATCTGAAAAGGAGTTGCCCAGTCTTAAGTAAACAGAATATAATAAATCAAGCTATTACGGCAAAAAATAAAGAGCCACCTGACCTGTGTCCAAAATGTGGAAAAGGAAAACATTGGGCTAATCAATGTCATTCTAAATTTGATAAAGATGGGCAACCATTGTTGGGGAAATGGGAAGAGGAGCCAGCCTCAGGCCCCGCAACAACTGGGGCATTCCCAATTCAGCTGTTTGTTCCTCAGGGTTTTCAGGGACCACAACCCCCGCAGCAAATACCACCACATCAGGAAGTCAGCCAATTACAATACAACAGCTGTCCACCGCCACAGCAGGCAGCGCAGCAGCAGATTTATGTTCCACTCAAATGGTTTCTTTACTCCCTGGAGAGCCCCTGCAAAAGATTCCTACAGGGGTATATGACCCGCTGCCAGAAGGGACGGTAGGCCATATTTTAGGGAGATCAAGTCTAAATTTGAAGGGAGTTCAAATTCATACTGGGATAATTAATTCAGATTATAAAGGGGAAATTCAGTTAGTGATCAGCTCCATTGGTCCCTGGAGTGCCAATCCAGGTGATAGAATTGCTCAATTACTGCTTTTGCCTTCTATTAAAATTGGGAAAAACAAAACGGAAAGAACAAGAGGGTTTGGAAGTACTAACCCTGCTGGAAAGCTGCTTATTGGGCTAGTCAGGTCTCAGAGGATAGACCCATGTGTACAGTCACTATTCAGGGAAAGCAGTTTGAAGGGTTAGTGGATGCTGGGGCTGATGTTGCTATCATCGCCTTAAATCAATGGCCAAAAAATTGGCCTAAACAATGGCCTGTTACAGGACTCATCGGTGTAGGCACCGCCTCAGAAGTGTATCAAAGTGCCACGATTTTACATTGTCTAGGACCTGATAATCAAGAAAGTACAGTTCAACCTATGATCACTTCTATTCCAATTAATTTATGGGGCCGAGACTTGTTACAACAATGGCATGCAGAGATTACTGTCCCAGCCTCCCTATACAGCCCCATGAGTCAAAAAATCATGAGTAAAATGGGATATCTCCCTGAAAAGGGACTAGGAAAGAATGAAGACGGCATTAAAGTCCCAATTGAGGCTGAAAAAAATCAAAAAAGAAAAGGAATAAGGTGTCCTTTTTAGGAGTGCTGGGCCTCGGCCTCCCAAAGTGCTGGGATTACAGGCGTGAGCCACCGCGCCCGGCCTTGTTCTCTATCTTAAGAGGGGATCCAGAATTGAACAGTAAAAGAACATTAACTCCAGAGGCAGCTAAAGAAATTGAAATAGTTGAAGAAAAAAATTCGGTCAGCACAAGTAAATAGAATAGATCACTTAGCCCCACTCCAACTTATGATTTTTGCTACTGCACATTCTCCAACAGGCATTATTGTTCAAAACACAGATCTTGTGGAGTGGTCCTTCCTTCCTCATAGTACGATTAAGACTTTTACATTGTACTTGGATCAAATGGCTACATTAATTGGTCAGGCAAGATTAAGAATAATAAAACTGTGTGGAAGTGACCCAGATAAAATCATTGTTCCTTTAAACAAGGAACAGGTTAGACAAGCCTTTATCAATTCTGGTACATGACAGATTGGTCTTGCTGATTTTGTGGAAATTATTGACAATCATTAACCCAAACCAAAAATCTTCCAGTTTTTAAAATTGACTACTTGGATTTTATCTAAAATTACCAGACATAAACCTTTAGAAAATGCTCTGACAGTGTTTACTGATGGTTCCAGCAGTGGAAAAGGGCTTACACCAGGCCAAAAGAACGAGTCATTGAAACTCAATATCACTTGGCTCTAAGAGCCGAGTTGGTTGCTGTCATTACAGTGTTACAAGATTTTAATCAGCCTGTTAACATTGTATCAGATTCTACAGATGTAGTATAGGCTACAAAGGATGTTGAGACAGCCCTAATCAAATATGGTATAGATGATCAGTTAAACCAGCTGTTTAATGTGTTACAACTAACTGTAAGAAAAAGAAATTTCCCATTTTATATCACTCATATCCGAGCACATACTAGTTTACCAGGGCCTTAACTAAAACAAATGAACAAGCTGACTTGCTGGTATCATCTGCATTCATGGAAACACAAGAACTCCATGCCTGGACCCATGTAAATGCAACAGGACTAAAAAATAAATTTGGTATTACATGGGAACAGGCAAAAAATACTGTACAACATTGCACTCAGTGTCAAGTCCTACACCTGCCCACTCAGGAGGCAGGAGTTAATCCCAGAGGTGTATGTCATAATGCGTTATGGCAAATGGATGTCATACATGTGCCTTCATTTGGAAAACTGTCATTTGTCCTTGTGACAGTTGATACTTATTCATATTTTGTATGGGCAACCTACCAGACAGGAGAAAGTACTTCACATGTTAAAAGACATTTATTATCTTGTTTTGCTGTCATGGGAGTTCCAAAAAAAATTAAAATGGATAATGGGCCAGGATACTATAGTAAAACATTTCAAAAAGTCTTAAATCAATGGAAAATTACACATACAACAGGAATCCCCTACAATTCCCAAGGACAGGCCGTAATTGAAAAAACTAATAGAACACTCAAGGCTCAACTGGTTAAACAAAAAAAGGAAAAAGACAGTAAGGAGTATAACACTCCCCAGATGCAACTTAATCTAGCATTTTAGACTTTAAATTTTTTAAACATTTATAGAAATCAGACCATTACTTCTGCAGAACAACATTTTACTGGTAAAAAGAACAGCCCACAAGAAGGAAAACTGATTTGGTGGAAAGATAACAAAAATAAGACATGGGAAATAGGGACGGTGATAACATGGGAGAGAGGCTTTGCTTGTGTTTCACCAGGAGAAAATCAGCTTCCTGTTTGGATACCCACTAGACATTTAAAGTTCTACAATGAACCCTTTAGAGATGCAAAGAAAAGCGCCTCTGCGGAGACAGAAAACCTGCAATGGAGCATCATCGACTCTCCAGGTAAACAAAATGGTGATATCAGAAGAACAGATGAAGTTGCCATGCACCAAGGAAGCGGAGCTGCCGACTTGGGCCCAGTTAAAGAAGCTGACACAGTTAGCTAAAAAAAGCCTAAAGAACACAAGGGTAACACGAACTTCAGAGAATATGCTGCTTGCAGCTTTGATGATTGTATCAACGGTGCTAAGTCTCCCCATGTCTGCAGGAGCAGCTGCAACTAATTATACTCACTGGGCCTATGTGCCTTTCCTGCCCTTAATTCAGTTAGTCACATGGATGGATAATTCTATTGAAGTGTATGTTAATAATAGTGCATGGGTACCAGGCCCCACAGATGATCATTGCCCTGCCCAACCTAAACAAGGAATGATGATAAATGTTTCCATTGGGTATCATTATCCTCCTATTTGCCTAGGGAAGGCACCAGGATGTTTATTTATTTTTATTTTTTTTTTTTATTTTTTGAGCTGGAGTCTCACTCCATTGCCCAGGCTGGAGTGCAGTGGCACAATCTTGGCTCACCGCAACCTTCACCTCCCAGGTTCAAGCAATTCTCCTGCCTCAGCCTCCCTAGTAGCTGGGATTACAGGCATGTGCCACCAGGCCCAGCTAATTTTGTATTTTTAGTAGAGACGGGGTTTCTCCATGTTGGTCAGGCTGGTCTCGAACTCCCGACCTCAGGTGATCCACCCGCCTCGGCCTCCCAAAGTGCTGGGATTACAGGCGTGAGCCACTGCACCCGGCCTGCACCAGGATGTTTAATACCTACAACCCAAAATTGGTTGGTAGAAGTACCTACTGTCAGTGCCACCAGTAGATTTACTTATCACATGGTAAGGGGAATGTCACTAGGGTCACAGATAAATAATTTATAGGACCCTTCTTATCAAAGATCATTAAAATCTAGGCCTAAGGGGAAGCCTTGCCCCAAGGAAATTCCCAAAGAATCAAAAAGCCCAGAAGCCTTAGTTTGGGAAGAATGTGTGGCTGATACTGCAGTGGTATTACAAAACAATGAATTTGGAACTGGGCCTCTTGAGGCCAATTATATTATCATTGTACCGGCCAGACTCACTCATGTTCACAGGCCCCATCCATCTGGCCCATTAATCTGGCCTATGATAGTGATTTAATTGAAAGGCTGGACCAGGGCCGGGCGTGGTGGCTCAAGCCTGTAATCCCAGCACTTTGGGAGGCCGAGACGGGCGGATCACGAGGTCAGGAGATCGAGACCATCCTGGCTAACACGGTGAAACCCCGTCTCTACTAAAAAATACAAAAAACTAGTTGGGCGAGGTGGCGGGCGCCTGTAGTCCCAGCTACTCGGGAGGCTGAGGCAGAAGAATGGCGTGAACCCGGGAGGCGGAGCTTGCATTGAGCTGAGATCCGGCCACTGCACTCCAGCCTGGGCGACAGAGCGAGACTCCGTCTCAAAAAAAAAAAAAAAAAAAAAAAAAAAAAAAAAAAAAAATGAAAGGCTGGACCAGGTTTATAGAAGGTTACAATCACCCTATCCATGGAAATGGGGTGAAAAGGGAATTTCATTACCTCGACCAAAGTTAGTTAGTCCCGTTACTGGTCCTAAACATCCAAAATTATGGAAGCTTACTGTGGCCTTGCACCACATTAGAATTTGGTCTGGAAATCAAGCTATAGAAACAAGAAATCATAAGCCATATTATACTACCAACCTAAATTCCAATCTGACAATTCCTTTACAAAGTTGTGTAAAACCCCCTTATATGCTAGTTGTAGAAAACATAGTTATTAAACCAGATTCCCAAACTATAACCTGTGAAAATTGTTGATTGTTTACTTGCCTTGATTCGATTTTTAATTGGCAGCACCGTATTCTGTGAGTGAGGGCAAGAGAGGGCGTGTGGATCCCAGTGTCCTTGGACCGACCGTGGGAGGCTTTGCCATCCATCCATATTTTAACGGAAGTATTAAAAGGAATTCTAACGAGATCCAAAAGATTCATTTTTACTTTAATTGCAGGGATTATGGGCCTTATTGCAGTCACAGCTACTGCTGCAGCTGCTGGAATTACTTTGCACTCCTCTGTTCAAACTGCAGAATATGTAAAGAATTCTTGGCCGGGCGCGGTGGCTCAAGCCTGTAATCCCAGCACTTTGGGAGGCCAAGACGGGCGGATCACGAGGTCAGGAGATCGAGACCATCTTGGCTAACACGGTGAAACCCCGTCTCTACTAAAAAATACAAAAAACTAGCTGGGCGAGGTGGCGGGCGCCTGTAGTCCCAGCTACTCGGGAGGCTGAGGCAGGAGAATGGCATAAACCCCGGAGGCGGAGCTTGCAGTGAGCTGAGATCCGGCCACTGCACTCCAGCCTGGGTGACACAGTGAGACTCCGTCTCAAAAAAAAAAAAAAAAAAAAAAAGAATTCTTCAAAATTGTGGAATTCTCAGACGTAAATAAATCAAAAATTGACAAACCAAATTAATGATCTTAGACAAACTGTCATTTGGATGGGAAATAGGCTCATGAGCTTGGGATATCTTTTTCAGTTACAGTGTGACTGGAATACGTCAGATTTTTGTATTACACCCTGAGCCTATAATGAGTCTGAGCATCACTGGGACATGGTTAGACACCAACTACAAGGAAGAGAAGATAATCTTACTTTAGATATTTCAAAATTAAAAGAACAAATTTTTGAGGCATCGAAAGCCAATTTAAATTTGGTGCCAGGAACTGAGGCAATCGTGAAAGCTACTGATGACCTCACAAATCTTAACCCCGTCACTTGGGTAAAAACCATCAGAAGTTCCACTATTGCAAATTTCATATTAATCCTTGTATGCCTGTTCTGTCCGTTGTTAGTCTACAGGTACATCCAGCAGCTCAGAAGAGACAGCGACCAGCGAGAATGGGCCATAATGATGATGGTGGTTTTGTCAAAAAGAAAAGGGGGATATGTAGGGAAAATAAAGAGAGATCAGACTGTTACTGTGTCTTTGTAGAAAAGGAAGCCATAAGAAACTCCATTTTGATCTGTACCCTGAACAATTGTTTTGCCTTGAGATGCTGTTAATCTGTAACTTTAGCCCCAACCTTGTGCTCACAGAAACATGCGTTGTATGGAATCAAGGTTTAAGGGATCTAGGGCTGTGCAGGATGTGCCTTGTTAACAATATGTTTGCAGGCAGTATGCTTGGTAAAAGTCATTGCCATTCTCCGTTCTCGATTAACTGGGAGCACAATGCACTGCAGAAAACCACAGGGACCTCTGCCCAGGAAAGCCGGGTATTGTCCAAGATTTCTCCCCACTGAGACAGCCTGAGATATGGCCTCGTGGGACGGGAAAGACCTGACCGTCCCCCAGCCCGACACCCGTGTAGGGTCTGTGCTGAGGAGGATTAGTAAAAGAGGAAGGCCTCGTGCTGTTGAGATAAGAGGAAGGCTTCTATCTCCTGCATGCCCCTGGGAATGCTCGGTATAAAACCCGATTGTACATTCGTTCTATTCTGAGATAGGAGAAAACTGCCCTGTGGCTGGAGGTGAGATATGCTGGCAGCAATGCTGCTCTGTTATTCTTTACTACACTGAGATGTTTGGGTGGAGAGAAGCATAAATCTGGCCTATGTGCACATCCAGGCATAGTAGCTTCCCTTGAACTTATTTGTGACACAGATTCCTTTGCTCACATGTTTTCTTGCTGACCTTCTCCCCACTATCACCCTGTTCTCCTGTTGCATTCCCCTTGCTGAGATAGTAAAAATAATAATCAATAAATACTGATGGAACTCAGAGACCGGGGCCGGTGGACGTCCTCCATATGCTGAGTGCCGGTCTCGTGGGCCCACTGTTCTTTCTCTATACTTTGTCTCTGTGCCTTATTTCTTTCGTCAGTCTCTTGTCCCACCTGACGAGAAATACCCACAGGTGTGGGGGGGGGGGGCAGGCCACTCCTTCAAAATTCTTTTTTTTTTTTGAGATGGAGTCTCACTCTGTCGCCCGGGCTGGAGTGCAGTGGCCGGATCTCAGCTCACTGCAAGCTCTGCCTCCCGGGTTTACGCCATTCTCCTGCCTCAGCCTCCCGAGTAGCTGGGACTACCTGCACCAGCCACCTCGCCCGGCTAGCTTTTTGTATTTTTTTAGTAGAGACAGGGTTTCACCGTGTTAGCCAGGATGGTCTCGAACTCCTGACCTCGTGATCCGCCTGTCTTGGCCTCCCAAAGTGCTGGGATTACAGGCTTGAGCCACCGCGCCCGGCCCAAAATTCTTTATTATACAACACTCAATATGGTCAGTTTCCTCCAGGCTGGCCTCTCAAGCTCTTACCAAGTGCTCCCAACCCCAACTTTTCTTTTTTTTTTTTTGACAGAGTCTCTGTTGCCCAGGCTAGAGTGCAGTGGAACAATCTTGGCTCACTGCAGACTCAACCTCCTGGGCTCAAGTGATCCTCCAGCCTCAGCCTTCCAAGTAGCTGGAACTACAGGTGTGTGCCACCACATCCAGCTAATTTTTGTTTTTTGGAGGTCCCACTATGTTGCCCAGGTTGGTCTTGAACTCCTGGGTGATTTGCTTTAAGTGACCACTAGAGCCGGCGCCAGAGAAAAGGCAAGTAGGCAAGGTAAAAAGGAAACTTTATTACGTAGCCAATGTAAAGAAAGAGGAAGCGAGGTTCACCGGTCTCCGGCAGCAGAGGCCGAGGAAGTCGCTCCGGCATTCTCGGACGAGGTTCCTGGGTCCCACGTATGAGGAGGGGCCGAGGAAGTTCGCACCGCGCACCTGCCCGGGAGCAGCTTTTCTGGGAGTGGGAGGGCAATAGGCGGGACACGGGCGTGTTGGGGGGCGTTCCCTAGGTGCGGCCAGGTAAATCTTGGTCTCTTCGGATTGACCTCACCTGGCGCATGCCCGGTTGATCTGCACCTTCCCGGGCACCGGCTACATTTTCGCGCACGCGGGAAAAGTTGGTGATGAAGAACCCGGAAGTGAGCCATCTTAGTCACCTTTGTTCTTTGTTTCCCTCTCCCTCCGTCCAGACACTGGGTTCAAGTGATCCTCCTGCCTTGGCCTCTCTCAAAGTTCTGGGATTATAGGCATGAGCCACTGCACCCGGCCTACCCCAACTTTTTATTTTAACAACTTTCAAACCCTCATGTGGATTCACTAATTCTTAACAATTTTGCCACATTTGTTTTCTCTCTGTCATCATGACACTTCACCTCTAAATACTTCAGAATGTATCTCCTATGAACAAGGTAATTCCCGCACATAACCACAATTATCACACTTGATAAATTCAACATTGATATATCGCTATCATCTAATATATGGATCATATTCAAATTTTCCCATGGGTAAAATGTCCTTTAGAGCTGATCTCCCCTACACAATCTTGCATCTAATCCAGGATCACTCATTGTATTTATTTATATTTTATTTTTGGAGACACAGTTTCACTCTGTCTCCCAGTCTGAAGTGCGGGCAATCACAGCTCACTGCAACCTCCACCTCCCCATGTTCAAGCGATTCTTCAACTACTGCCTCCGGAATAGCTGGGACTACAGGTGCCCACCACCATGCTCGGCTATTTGTGTGTGTGCGTGTGTGTGTGTGTGTATTTTTAGTAGAGATGGGGTTTTGCTATATTGCCCAGGCTGGTCTTGAATTCCTGAACTCAAGCAATCTGCCCACCTCAGCCTCCCAAAGTGCTAGGATTTAAGACATGAGCCACTGTATCTGGCCTGTATTTATTTTTTATGTCTCCTTTAATCTGGGGTAGTTCTTAGCTTTTTCTTTATCTTCTTTTTTTTTAATTTTTTTTTTTTTTTTTTTTTGAGACGGAGTCTCACTCTGTCGCCCGGGCTGGG
This sequence comes from Piliocolobus tephrosceles, assembly GCF_002776525.5. Classification (NCBI taxonomy): domain Eukaryota; kingdom Metazoa; phylum Chordata; class Mammalia; order Primates; family Cercopithecidae; genus Piliocolobus; species Piliocolobus tephrosceles. The sequence goes on from NC_045438.1 coordinate 125,940,915, forward strand.
GTGCAGTGGCATGATCTTGGCTCACTGCAAGCTCCGCCTCCCGGGTTCACACCATTCTCCTGCCTCAGGCTCCCGAGTAGCTGGTACTAAAGGCGCCTACCACCACGTCCGGCTAATGTTTTGTATTTTCAGTAGAGATGGGGTTTCACTGTGTTGGTCAGGATGGTCTTGATCTCCTGACCTCATGATCCGCCTGCCTCCCAAAGTGCTGGGATTACAGGTGTGAGCCACCACGCCTGGCCATTAAGCTTTGATTCTTTGATTAAGGTGATGTTCACCAGATCAGTCTAGCTTTTGATACTTTTTATTTTTTTGAGACGGAGTCTTGCTTTGTCGCCGAGGGTAGAGTGCAGTGGCGCAAACTCAGCTCACTGTAACCTCCGCTTCCTGGGTTCAAGCGATTCTCCTGCCTCAGCCTCCTGAGTAGCTGGGATTACAGGTGTGTGCCACCATGCCCGGCTAATTTTTGTATTTTTAGTAGAGACGGGGGTTGCACCATGTTGGTCAGGCTGGTCTCGAACTCCTGACCTCGAGATCCACCTGCCTTGGCCCCCCAAAGTGCTGGGATTACAGGTGTGAGCCACCGTGCCTGGCCACTTTTGATAATTTAAAAACCTGACTTTCCGAGCAGTCAGAGCAGCTGTAGCACATCTGACCTGCCTTCACCTTCTATCTTCTCTGGGACCACCAAGAATTGAAGGATGGCAGGATGTGTGAAGAGAGTGGTGAGGCTCTGGCTGGGTGCAGTGGCTCACATCTGTAATCCCAGCACTTTGGAAGGCCGAGGCGGGTGGATCACTTGAGGTCAGGAGTTCGAGACCAGCCTAGCCAACATGGCGAACCCCTATCTCTACTAAAAATACAAAAATTAGCTGGGCTTGGTGGCATATACCTGTACCCCCAACTACTAGGGAGGCTGAGGCACTAGGGACCCTGAGGAGTGCTTGAACCCAGGAGGAGGAGGTTGCAGTGCGCTGAGATCTCGCCGCTGCACTCCGGCCTGGGCGACAGACCGTGAGACTCCGTCTAAAACAACACAACACAATACAAAACAAAACAATAATAATAACTAAAAGAGTGGCGTGACTTGGTGGCGGTGTCACTCCTGAAGCCCCTGGGAACAACTCTGCAGTTAGGCTTTGTCCCGTGCTGCGGAGCCTAGGATGGGGATTGTCCTCCGCCATGCGTTGTATCGGAATCCTTGCATGCGCTCCCGTGGTTGTGCAGGAAAACGGGTATGTGCGCGGTGCCTATGCATGTATGGGTCTTTTTGCCCGCAGCGGCGCGTCCGCAGGCATGTTCTGTCCTATGCTAGCCTTTAAGTTTTGGCGCGTCCGACCCTTCTTTGGCGGGTACGTTGGGCACTTTGGTTTGGCTAAATCGTGGACGCTTCTAAAGCGTTTCTGCAGGGCGCTGATCAGAGTTCTCAAGTCTCCCCCAGTTCTGGGCCGGCTTGGTACGGTCTACAGCCTCCCTTTCCTTCCCCCGTCCCCCGTGGTGGTTGCACCCATTCCGCCAGGAAGTGCTCGCTTCCCCGAACTGCAGGCGGCTCAGGCTGCGCGACCCGACATGGAGCGTCCTCGCAGTCCCCGCTCCTCGGCCCCGGCCCCGGCCTCGGCTTCGGTTACCCTGGCGCAGCTCCTGCAGCTGGTCCAGCAGGGCGGGGAGCTCCCGGGTCTGGAGAGACGCCACATCGCGGCGATACACGGCGAACCCACAGCGTCCCGGCTCCCGCGGAGGCCCAAGCCCTGGGAGGCCGCGGCACTGGCTGAGTCCCTTCCTCCTCCGACCCTCAGGATAGGAACGGCCCCGGCGGAGCCTGGCTTGGCTGAGGCAGCGACTGCACCTTCTTCATGACATACAGCGGGCTCCTGAGGTTCCAGGTCCTTTGCGGCGGCTATCTGGAGGGCGTGGCTACAGGACCCCGCATGCCATTCAGTTACTTATCTTTTATGCTTTGGTCCTGACCTGTCTCAACTGGACTTGCTCCTGCAGCCACTATGGGGGTTTTGCATTTGCATTTCTGGACCATGATACAGTTAAGAAAAATCCTGTTTCAGTCCTTATATGTAATAAAATATATAATAAAAGGTTTTATGATGTAACTTGGCCCCAGAATGATTTTGAAGATACGTTAAAGGAAAGCCCAAAGCATTTAAAAAAGCCAACCAAGAAAGACTAAAATCTTGGCTCTTGGAATCAGCGGGATCAGGCAAGGGGCTAGACTTAGAGCATTGGAAAGACTCTCACAGCCACCCTGAAATCAGTCCTTTTATGTTAAACAGGCCACCTGGCTCAGTGCACCTACTTAGTCAACACTAGATTTTACTTTCTCTACAAAAGCTAGAACATACCTAGTATGTGCTGACATGAGCATACCCTAACCCACAGATGATGTAACAGGTCTACCTTTTCTCAGAAATAAGGATTGTCTCCCAACTTGTTCAACGAATTAGTTATGTCATGGTACATATATAGAAGTGCACAATTTTTGTAACATCTTTTATTTGTATACAATTATAAATTACAAACTTGTTTTATCAGAATTTTTTTTTTAATTTATTTTTAGTCAACTTACTCCCTTTTATTTACCAGCAGTTTGCTCTGACAGAGTAAATTACAAACTATTGTTTTGCTTAATTCTTTTAGTCATTCATGTCAGGCACACAGGTTGGAGGGTATTAGCTCCCATTTTAGGGACAGAGTGGAAACACTGTACCCATATTTAGCGTAAGACAGAGCTGGGATATAAGCCTTGGGCTTCCATAGTCACAACTGCTTTTTTTTTTTTTTTTTTGAGACGGAGTCTCACTCTGTCGCCTGGGCTGGAGTGCAGTGGCTGGATCTCAGCTCACTGCAAGCTCCGCCTCCCGGGTTTACGCTGTTCTCCTGCCTCAGCCTCCAGAGTAGCTGGGACTACAGGCGCCCGCCACCTCACCCGGCTAGTTTTTTGTATTTTTTAGTAGAGACGGGGTTTCACTGTGTTAGCCAGGATGGTCTCGATCTCCTGACCTCGTGATCCACCCGTCTCGGCCTCCCAAAGTGCTGGGATTACAAGCTTGAGCCACCGCGCTGGGCCACAACTGCTTTTTTCCATAACTTTGTAATACATCATTTTAAAGTAATCTGATTTCACAATGTTTTACAGTATAAGAGTAACATCTATAGCATCTCTTCTTGGCAGGTTACCTCTGGAGAGAACCAATCTAGTTACCTCATACGCTGGTACTTTTTTTTTCTGAGACGGAGTTTTGCTTTTGTTGCCTAGGCTAGAGTGCAATGGCCTGATCTCGGTGCAACCTCCGCCTCCCTGGGTGCAAGCAATTCTCCTGCCTCAGCCTCCCAAGCAGCTGGGATTACAAGCACGTGCCACCACACCCGGCTAATTTTGTATTTTTAGTAGAGACAGAGTTTCTCCATGTTGGTAAGGCTGGTCTCCAACGCCTCATCTAGGGTGATCCGCCTGCCTCATCCTCCCAAAGTGCTGGGATTATAAGCGTGAGGCAACACGCCCAGCCTAAGCTGGCACTTTTTTTTGAGACGCAGTCTCACTCTGTCGCCTGGGCTGGAGTGCAGTGGCCAGTTCTCAGCTCACTGCAAGCTCCGCCTCCCGGGTATATGCCATTCTCCACCCTCAGCCTCCGAGTAGCTGGGACTACAGGCGCCCGCCACCTCGTCCGGCTAGTTTTTTGTATTTTTTAGTAGAGACAGGGTTTCACCGTGTTAGCCAGGATGGTCTCGATCTCCTGACCTCGTGATCCGCCCGTCTTGGCCTCCCAAAGTGCTGGGATTACAGGCTTGAGCCACCGCGCCCGGCCAGCTGGCACATTTTAAGGCAGTTACACCTCTAACTTGATTTCCCAGCTATGCTTGAGGGTCCCAGGAGGCAAAATTGCAGCCAAATTGATCTGAAAGGACCAGGGAACAGAATGGTCAAGCATGTTTCCAAGTTTAACCTAGGCCTGGCACATCCTTGCCAAGTGCTCAGATGGCAAGTGAGGGGCAACTAAGTGAAGGGAGTAGCAGGAAGACCCATTTGGGGTGGACACTAATGAAAAACACAATCAGTATCAGATCCACTGTTTGCAGGATTAAAATCCCCAGATGCCCAGTTACTGGTCTACTATCTACTACGTCATCACCACCAGCAGTACAAAAGGCAACACTTCTGAAGACTAGAATACACAAGGAAAAAATTAAGCTGCCTGCCTGTCTGGGGCCTACGAGCCAAACAGTGCTAATTTCATCCATGCCAAACAAAATTGTTCATTCCTTCCTGATTTGGGTTTGAAGAAAGCGTGCTGATCATCAGAGAAACCAGGTCATTCTATCCTGAAGCCCAGGGGAAGAAATGGTGGGGATTTCTGAGTTAGAGATGGTGCAGGGTAACACTATGCCACCATGAAGGGAAAAATCTATCTTGGTAAACTTTGTTCTTCCATAGGACATGGAACCAGAGTAGCAAGATCAGGGCCTGCATGACCAATCCCGATTAAGAGCAGGACTTCCTCGCATGAAGTACACAAGGGCTGGGCGCGGTTGCTCACGCCTGTAATCCCAGCACTTTGGGAGGCCCAGGCTTGTGGATCACTTGAGGTCAGGAGACTAGCCTGGTCAACTGGTACAACTGTCTTCCTCTCTACTAAAAATACAAAAATTAGCCGGGCATGGTGGTACACGCATGTAATCCCAGCTGATCGAGGGGCTAAGGAAGAATCACTTGAACCCAGGAGGTGGAGGTTGCAATGAGCCAAGATCACGCCACTGCACTCCAGCCTGGGCAACAGAGTGAGACTGTCTCAAAACAGAGAAAAACAAAACCAACAAGGTGCACAGGTATCTGAGAAGGGTCTAAACACCCTAGAACTGCAAGCAAAATTTTGAGTGTATACATGTTTTCCTGGCGAAGAGGTCCTCATTCTCAAATCCTGAGCTTTTAGGAAAAAGTACTAAGCCAGTTTCAGGTTAGGATACAAAAGCCACCAGATACACTTAGAGCCAGTCAAATCTGAGGGCTCTCAAAGCCATCACTGAAAAGTTGGAACATAGACTCACAGCAGACAAGTGAACATTTATTTGTATGCCTTTCTTCCTATGTGTATTTCAAGTCTTTTTCAAAACAAGGCCCTAGGACTCTCCAGATTCAACTATGTCCTTGGGCTTGGTCAACTGCTGCAGGAGTCTTAGGGAGCCTTGTACAAATGCTAGAGTGACTCATTTACCAACATTAAACCCTAAGATAGATGCAACAAAGCAGGACTCCTTCCCCCACGGAATGTGCTGATTTCAGACAATGCAGTACCCAATGTAGAAAACACTGGAATTTTTCTTTGGAACTGGAGTGTGATGAGAGATGCTTGCCATGAACATAAGCTATTGTCTTTTCTTTGAGACGGAGTTTCGCTTGTTGCCCAGGCTAGAGTGCAAGGGCGTGATCTCGGCTCACCGCAACCTCCACCTGGCAAGTCTCCTGCCTCAGCCTCCCGAGTAGCTGAGATTACAGGCATATGCCACTATGCCTGGCTAATTTTTGTATTTTTACTAGAGACGGCATTTCTCCATGTTGGTCAGTCTGGTCTCGAACCCCCAACCTCAGGTGATCCGCCTGCCTCAGCCTCCCAAAGTGTTGGGATTACAGGCGTGAGCCATCATGCCCGGCCAGCTACTGTCTTTTCTTTGATCCTTCCTTTCCAGTTTTTGAAGATAAAGCAGGAAATAATCTTCTATGAAGATACTTGATAAAAATTCCCAAAACAAACACATGCTTCCACTTCATTGATAAAAATTTACCGCAGTTTGACACCTAAGAGCAATAAAAGCAGCAATAAAAAGTAATTTCAGAGTTAAGATTTCTTCAGCAAAATAGATGATTCACATCTTCAAGTCCTTTTTGAAATCAGTTATTAATATTGGTCTTTCCCCATTTCCATCTAAATGACCACAGCAGTACAGTTTTTTTTTTTTTTTTTTTTTTTGAGACAGAGTCTCGCTCTGTCGCCCAGGCTGGAGTGCAGTGGCGTGATCCTGGCTCACTGCAATCTCTGCCTCCTAGGTTCAAGCGATTCTCCTGCCTCAGCCTCCCGAGTAGCTGGGACTACAGGCATGCGCCACCACTCCCACCTAATTTTTGTATTTTTAGTAGAGACAGGGTTTCACCATGTTGGCCAGGATGGTCTCAATCTCCTGACCTCATGGTCTGCCTGCCTTGGCCTTCTGAAGTGCTGGGATTACAAGCATGAGCCACCGCGCCCGGCCAGCAATAGTTTTTAGTTACTAGACATCTTCTAAGCCTGTAACTCTTAGGCTATGCATAGCCCCATGTCCTAATCAGGCATTGACTGATCCCAACAGGTCTCCATCTATTTGTACCAGCCTCCTTTTTCCTCCCAATCTCAAGGTTACTCTTAAATACTACTAAACGCAAAAAGAACTTGTAAAGTGGCAAGGTATGGCCCATCAAAAGTCAACCCAAGGGCAATTTTCAGCCCTACCTCACCTGGGTCTAGTTCAGCTGGCGGATAAGCTGATTGATGCGTTCACCCCGATAGCCAGGTGTGCCCATCTCCTTGAGGAAGCCCACTCTATTTTTGGTAGCATGTCGGGCCACTGAGAGGTGGAAAGGGCACAAGAACCATGAGATCTCCTGGAAATGCTTCCCTGGGAAGGCAATTTCATGAATGAGGTCTTCCAAGCAAATGACGCCAAACTTCCCTAAGAAACACAAAAGCACAGATTCCTTTATCAACATGTATCCAGCATATACTAAGCTGGGCACTCTGGCAGACTCTTGGGACCCCAAGAATACAACCTGAATCTCACATCAAAGCTTTAAAGACCCTGGCTTTCTGCCCCAGATGACCCTAAGCTGTAGCACTCACCCAGGTGCTCCTCAATCACTGTGTTATCTGTCAGAGGGATGGTCTTATTCTTGACCTTGGCTTGTCCACGTTTCAAAATGAGTTCTCGGACAGACTTCAGATTTGGAAATCTATGTGGGAAAATAAAGCACGGTTTTCACCAGCACCTGGCACGCTACATACCAGTCCTGCAGCCTGGCTGAGAAGAGGTTGGAGAGATTCTCCCACATACCCACTTCTCCCAACGAGCAAGTGTTCTGCAATCACATTCCAGCTGAAATGCTTGGAAATATTCCTAATAAAGAACCGAAGTGACCCCACTCACATAATCAGAAATTTAAATTTATGGATGTAAATGTTCACCAGCGAAAATATCACCAACAAAAACAAAACAGAAACAATGTCCTAGCTTAGTTTAGGGGCTAGGACTCTGGCCTTAGGTGACCTTCTAACTCAAGATAGTGCAAGAGTTGGAAATGAAATCCAAGTTTTTGTTGAGTTTCAATGTTTGAGGAATACTACTATTTTTTTTTTTTTTGAGACGGAGTCTTATTACTCAGTCGCCCAGGATGGAGGGCAGTAGTGCAATCTCGGTTCACTGTAAGCTCCACCTCCTGGGTTCACACCATTCTCCTGCCTCAGCCTCCTGAGTAGCTGGGACTACAGGCACCCGCCATCATGCCTGGCTAATTTTTTTTGTATTTTTAGTAGAGACAGGGTTTCACCATGTTAGCCAGGATGGTCTCGATCTCCTGACCTCGTGATCCACTGCGCCCAGCCTTTTTTTTTTTTGAGACGGAGTCTTGCTCTGTTGCTGTGCTGGATGGCAGTGGCCCAATTTCTCTCAGCTCATTGCAACCTCCGCCTCCTGGATTCAAGAGATTCTCCTGCCTCAGTCTCCCGAGTAGCTGGGACTACAGGCACACACCACCAGGCCTGGCTAATTTTTTTTTGTATTTATTAGTAGAGACAGGGGTTTCACCATGTTGGCCAGGATGGTCTCAATCTCCTGACCTTGTGATCCACCCACCTCGGCCTCCCAAAGTGCTGGGATTACGGGCATGAGCCACCATGGCCGGCCAGGAATACTACTCTTACACAAGCACTGCCTTTAGCTCTGCTTTAAGACTTCCAAGAACCGATCTCTTCTTGACCCAGCCTTAGCCTACGACGGCACCAGCCCTACTATGGTACTCTTCAGACCCCTCCCTACCCCGTGTCTCATGGTTGTTACACCTACCCACTGATTTCAGGCTGGCTGTGGTCACAGTAAAATGTCCCTTCTATAGCAACATGAGCCCTAGAGAGCAATACCCGGTGCAGCCTGACACACTCAAATAGAAATCTAATGTGAATTCACATGGAAACCTCACTCACCCCCAGGTCACATAAGGTTCCACTATACGCAGCATTTTTAGGTTCTGGGGGGTGACTTTTACAAAGACACCACTAAACATTTTCTTTAGGCGAAGTCTTGCAATGGTTCTCTGCACCAGTAAACTCACGCCATCGATCCTGAAATGAACAGCAACAGAAGTCAGACAGACTCCCTCCAGTTTATGTCAGTCCAACAAGCACAACATGTGAGGTCACTACACTGGGTAATCTGGAGTAAGACACAGAGACTATGCCTTAAAGAGCTCAGTTTAGTGGGAGGCAGTTATGAAAACCGATCCTTTCATGATGTGGAGCAATGCCTGGAATGCTATGGAAACACAGAGACAGTCCCTGAACTTGTGTGTGTTTTAGGGGTTGAGGGAGTGGTGGCATGCAGGTCTACGCATGTCCAGCTAAGGAAGCTGGATATGCTTTTATGGGCAGTAAAAGCTACTGAAGACTTTAAGTAGAAGAGACAAGACCAGATTTCTTTCTGACAATCACCAAGGGCAGAGTATGGGATAGATCACAGTATGACACTAGAGGCAAGGAAATCCAGGGGGAAGGTTAATTCAATAGTTTAGGAAAAATATGAGCAGTGGTAGAAGGCTACAAAGGACAGAGCTCATAAAAATATGCAAAAGTCACAGGTTTCTGGTTTGGGTGATTGGGTAGGGGAAACAGCAAGAAGTAGAGTTGCATATGAGGTGTGCAGGGGGTTGCGAAAGTTCCACTAACTGAGGAAAAATGTCTCCCTTTCACTGAATATGCTTCATCCACTCAGCCTTCAGTTCCTAGAATGATGCCTTGCTTTCCCCACCTGAGGACTTCAGCACATATGCCTGGAAAGTCTCCCAACACTGGTGAACGCCTTTCACATCTTTCAGGTCTCAGGTAGAAGTTCCTGCTTTAGAGAGGGTGTCCTCAACTCCGTCTCCCTAGTGAGCACTTTACCCTCACAGCACTTACTTTCAAGTCTATCTGTCTAAGGTCTTCCAAATATTGCAGACTAAATTGTGCTCAACCCTGACATCCCAGCATGACTTGGCTGAGTGGCTTGGGGCTTATTACCTCCCTAGAAAGGGGTCTAAAGCTTAAGCAACGGTTTGCCCTAGCCTCATGCAATTAGAAAGACACCAGTTCCTTACCTTTCGATGCGTACAACAAAGGCCAAGGAATGTTTGTCTGGCAATTCCAAGGCATGAGGTTTCACTTCTAGTCGTCTGAGACGCACCTTGTCACGTTTCTGCCGCCAGGAATCATGTAGGAATGATTCTAGTCGCTTAAACCTGAGCCCTTTTCCTTTCCTCTGCTACAGAGAAGACAGACCATCATTATCATCTTGTGCCTCCATACATTTTTACTTTTAGAACAGTAATTCATGAGTGACAACTGATAGAGCTTATTTCCCCGTGTTCTACAATGCAGAGCAAAGCAATATTCTCTATTTTCATATAAGAGAAAAATGAGAAACCAAAGTAAAGGTGGAGTTAACTTGGGAATTACTGGGAAAAATAATTAACAAACAAAAAATTAGTTTGCATGATATTCATCAATGTTTACTAACAAGCTTCCTTAAACTCAACTCCAGCATTTGCCTGCAGGTGTTAAATATTTGCTAAAGGAAGACATAAACCACATACACTTGGTGCTCTGCATCTGTGATTCAACCAATCCCAGATGGAAAATACTTCTGAGGAGCACATACACAGTGGCTCACCTATAGTCCCAGCTACTCAGGAGGCTGAGACAGGAGGTTCTCTTGAACCCAGGAATTCAAGGCTTCAATGAGCTATGATCCTGCCACTGCACTTAGTCTGGGTAACAGAATACCTCACTCCTTTTTTTGTTTTTTGAGATGGAGTCTCGCTCTGTCACCCAGGCTGGAGTGCAGTGATGCGATCTAGGCTCACTGCAACCTCTGCCTCCTGGGTTCAAGCAATTTTCCTGCCTCAGCCTCCCAGGTAGCTGGGATTACAGGTATGCGCCACCACACCTGGCTAATTTTTATATTTTTAGTAGAGATAGGGTCACCTTGTTGGCCAGGTTGGTCTCGAACTCCTGACTTCAGGTGATCCACCTGCTTCAGTCTCCCAAAGTGCTGGGATAACAAGCGTGACCCACCATACTCGGCCAAAGACCCCACTTTTTTTTTTTTTTTTGAGACAGGGTCTCGCTCTATCACCCAGGCTGGAATGCAGTGGCACTATCTCGGCTCACTGCAACCTCGCCTCCCAAGTTCAAGCGATTCTTCTGCCTCGCTTCCTGAGTAGCTAGGAGGATTACAGGCACATGCCACAGTGCCCGTCTAATGTTTTGTATTTGTAGTAGAGATGGGGTTTCACCATGTTGGCCAGGCTGGTCTCGAACTCCTGACCTCAAGTAATCCGCCTGCCTCGGCCTCCCAAAGTATTGGGATTACAGGCGTGAGCCACTGCGCCCTGCTGACTTCTTAAAAAAAAAAAGAAAAACAAAGAAAAAAAATTCAGGGGAAAAAATGAAAAATAACAGTAAAGAGTAATATAAATTTTTAAAATACATTATGTACACTGTATTAGCTATCAGTAACCCAGTCCAGGCAGGGTGGCTCAGGTCTGTAATCCCAGCACTTTGAGAGGCCGGTGGGTGGATTACTTGAGGCCAGGAGTTTGAGACCAGCATGACCAACATGTTAAAACACCTCTACTAAAAATACAAAAATTAGCTGGTGGCCGTGTGGGGTGGCTGATGCCAGTAATCGCAGCACTTTGGGAGGCCGAGGTGGGTAGATCACTTGAGTCCATGAGTTCCAGATCAGCCTGGTCAACATGGTGAAACCTCGTCTCTACTAAAAATACAAAAATTAGCAGGGCATGGTGGCACATCCTTGTAATCCCAGCTACTTGGGAGGTTGAGGCAGGAGAATCGCTTGAACCCGGGAGGCAGAGGTTGTGGTAAGCCGAAATCACATCACTGCACTCCAGCCTGGGAGACAGAGTGAGACTCTGTCTCAAAAACAAAACAAAATTAAATTAAATTAAAAAAAAAAATTAGCTGAGTGTGGTGGCTAATTTAGCTAAAATTAGTCGCATGCCTGTAATCCTAGCTACTTCGTTGACTGAGGCAGGAGAATTGCTTGAGCCCAGTAGGCAGAGGTTGCAGTGAGTCGAGACTGTGTCACTACACTCCAGAACACAGTGAGACTTTTGCCTCAAAAAAAAGAAAAAAAGAAAAAAAAAGCTATTAAGTAATCCAGAGAGAATTTAAATTACATAGGCGGAAGGAGTAGGAAGGAGTACAGATTATATGCAAATACTACAACCATTTTATATAAGGGACTTCAGCAGTCTCAGATTTAGGCATCTGTGGGAGTCCTGCAACCAACCCCCTAAGGACACTGAGAGACAATTATACCTGGTTTGTCAAACTGTTGCGGGGAGCTCGTAAATACCAAATGTAGTCCAACACATGCTGGATAAAACTCACCTAATACAAATTCTAATTACTTTATCTTGGTTCCCCACCATTACCTCCTTCTTTGCCAAAAGTGCCTGCTTTGCCTGGGTGGCTTTGAGGGCTTGATAAGCCTTCCTCTTTTTCAGCAGATTTTCTGGAACCAAAGGGATTTTTCTTTGCCTGATAGAGAAAATTGAGATCAGAGATAACATTTAGAAAACGAACACTTGGCTGGGCGCGGTGGCTCAAGCCTGTAACCCCAGCATTCTGGGAGGCCGAGGTGGGGGGAGGGGAATCACCTGAGGTCAGGAGTTCGAGACCAGCCTGACCAACATGGTGAAACCCCCGTTTCTACCAAATATAAAAAATCAGCTTGACAGGGTGGCGCACGCCTGTAATCTCAGCTACTCCGGAGGCTGAAGCAGGAGAATCGTTTGAACCTGGGAGGCGGAGGTTGCAGTGAGCCGAGATCGCGACAGTGGCACTCCAGCCTGGGCGACATAGCAAGACTCCGTCTCAAAACAACAACAACAACAACAACAACAACAAAGAAAACGAACATTCAACGGATTTCCAAACCAAGTCAATATCCTGGGCAACAACAACAACAAAGAAAACGAACATTCAACGGATTTCCAAACCAAGTCAATATCCTGGGCTTCAGGGAACATTACTGTTTTCAAGTGTCTGAAGAAAGATTCCCCTGAAACCTGCGGTTTCTGACTCCAGGCCTCAAAATGTACCCCTAACATTCACTCATCCCCAACGCCTCGAAAAGTAATGAACCCTTTAGCCTCTGCGTTCCTGTAAGTTAACAGGATTTTCACTGCCACAGCTCTTCACAGGCACTAGCAGCGACGAATCTAGTAAAATCCCATGGGGTTGGAGTGGGTGCAGACCTATCTGCAGGGTTAATACTTGTCAGGCTGAGTGAATTCAACTGTGGCACTCCAGCCCGCTGCCTGAAGTCAATCCTCGCCTCTCTAGATAACCCGAAATTGACCGCGGTCCCCTCCCTCCTCCGCCACAGGGCTACGGCTCCTCATCCCCACCCTTTGTAAACTGTGGCCTTTTCGATTCCTAGAGCCCACAAGAATCCGCCACCGAGGGATAAACACCGTGGATGGCACCAGATACTGAACACCCAACTCAAGATATTCAAAGCCCCACTCACTCTTGCTCCGCCATCTTTCTAGTGGTGCAGCTACTGATCATGCGCAACCCCAACACATGGGGAAGACAGCACTCGCTCTGTTTCCTTGACCATAGAGACGTCTGTTCTAACTCACGCTGGAGGACCCAGACAGTCAGCGTTCACTTAGCGGCAGTGAGCCGCTGAGGTCCCGCTAACCCCAATTCCTGCCAAAAGTTGCAGCGCTTCCAGGGTTTTTAGAGCCTGTATCATTTTCAAAACCCAGCCCTTTTCTTGTAAGTTACAGTTTCATCACAAGCAGCTTGGCTGTGGACAATAAAGTACTTCCCACAATGCACCTATGGCGTCCGCTCTAGCAAAGGCGCCGCACTTCCGGCGCGGCTCTGCTGCGTCTCTGAGGAGGAAGACAGACAAATTGCGCGAAACTTTTTGGCTCTGTGGAAAAATTTGGAGGCTATGGCTTTGGCTGTCACATGTAGGTGGAAGTGTTTGTTGAGGACTTGGAGTGGTAAAACAGGTAGCTGCGGTTCCGTCTGCTTGGCTCCGTCGATGGATCCTTGAACACGTTATTTAACCCCTCTATACTGCGGCTTCATTACCCATAAAATGGGTATACAGTAATAATAGGTCTACCTAATGGCGTTACGAGGATTACAGGAGATTATATAAAGCGTAAAGCGTTTAGCAGTGTCTGTCAGCACTATGTTTGTTACTATTACTGCTGGACCGAAAACTACAACTTGCTTCCTTGCCATCTAAAACCGTTATACAGACCGGGCGCGGTGGCTCACGCCTGTAATCCCAGCACTTTAGGAGGCCGAGGCGGGAGGATCACTTTAGGTCAGGAGTTCGAGACCAGCCTGGCCAACATAGCGACAGAGCAAGACTCCGTCTCAAAAAAAAAAAAAAAAAAAAAGAATGAAAATAAAACCCTTATGCAGCTCTCATCACCTGGAATATGCGTTCTTCCCTCCCGGTCTATATAAAATCCTGAAAAAGTAGGCCGGAGCTGGTGGCTTTCACCTGTAATCCCAGCACTTTGGGAGGCCGAAGCAGGTGGATCACTTGAGGTCAGGAGTTGGAGACCCGCCTGGCCAAAAACCCCGTCTCTACTAAAAATACAAAAAATTAGCTGGGCGTGGTGGCTCGCGCCTGAAGTCCCGGGAGGCGGAGGCTGCATGAGCCCAGTTTGTGCCACTGCACTCCAGCCTGGGCGACAGAGCGAGAGTGTCTCAAAAAAATAAAAAATAATTTTTTAAAAATTAAAAATTCTGAAAAACAACACATCTCTGCAAACCTCCAGAGCAGCGCTTCTCAAGCATTAATAGTGAATAGGAGTCACCTGAAGATTTTACTAAAATACAGATTTGTATTCAGGAAGCTGGGTGGGGAGTTGATATTCTGTTTTTTTTTTTTTTTTTTTTTTTAGATGGGGTCTTGCTGTGTCACCCAACCTGGAGTGCAGTGGTGTGATCTCGGCTCTCTGCAAGCTCTGCCTCCCGGGTTCACGCCATTCTCCTGCCTCAGCCTCCTGAGCAGCTGGGACTACAGGCGCCCGCCACCATACTCGGCTAATTTTTTGAATTTTTTGTAGAGACGGGGTTTCACCGTGTTAGCCAGGATGGTCTCGATCTCCTGACCTTGTGATCCGCCCGCCTCGGCCTCTCAAAGTGCTGGGATTACAGGCGTGAGCAACCGCGCCCGGCCAATATTCTGCATTTTTAACAGGCTTCAGAATGACGCTGGTGCTTCTGGTCTATGGGCTGACTAGTAAGACTCTAGAGTAGTGTCTGATTTCCCTCAGGACATTATTGTCTTTTTAATATTTCTTCCACACGATACTAGGAGGGCGGGAACCATGACTGCTTGCTCATCACTGATCCTAAGGGTCTAGCAACAATTTCTTGATTTTGGCACTATTGATACTGATATTGGTGGCAGCTAAAGACCTCGTGTTGCCATGTAACTAGTCCAACCGGAAAGACTGCCGTGGGCACAGGTCACTTTCTGATGAGTAAGTGTCAGGACAACCCAGTATTCAGGGTCACACACTGAAAGAGGGAGGCTCATTCTCTTTCAGCACCTCACCGTGTGTCTTTGTAAAGAGGCAAAATACAAGGGTCATCAAAGTGGAAGACATTCACTAAATAGTAAACAAAAAAGTAAAAAGTTAAATGTTTTGTGATTTTTCCTGTCTATGGATAAAAGGTAGAGTCTGTGGTATCAATAATATTAAAAGGAGGAGGAATTTTAGGGTTAACAATACTCCAGCCGGCCCTGTTGGCTCACACCTGTAATCCCAGCACTTTGGGAGGCTGAGGCAGGCAGATCACTTGAGCTCAGGAGTTCAAGACCAGCCTCGGCAACATGGCAAAACCCTGTCTCTACTAAAAATACAAAAATTAGCCGGGCATGGTGGCACACGGCTGTAGTCCCAGCTACTTGGGAGGCTGAGGCACGATAATTGCTTGAACCTGGGAAGCAGAGGTTGCAGTGAGCCGAGATTATGCCACTGTACTCCAGCCTGGGCAACAGAGCGAGAATCTGTCTCAAAACAACCCCAAAAAAACCAGTACTGCAAGGCTGAATGGGATTGAGGCCAGGATTCAGGAAATGGTTTTCTACTGCAACAGCAGATGGTGCTAGGAGAATAGTTATTCTCAGCGCCAGCGCCATTACTCCACCAGACTGACACAGGGAGAAAGAAAAGAGCCCCACTCTTAAACAATTATTCACTAACTGAATATGTGTTTACTGAGCATTGAGCATGTGTCCTAGATCTTTTTTTCAAAGTGAGGTTACTGAGGTCGGGTGTGGTGGCTCATGCCTGTAATCCTAGCACTTTGAAAGGCTGAGGCAGGCAGATCACCTGAGGTCAGAAGTTCAAAACCAGCCTGGCCATCATGGGGAAACCCCATCTCTACTAAAAATACAAAAATTAGCTGGGTGTGATGGCGCATACCTGTAATCCCAGCTACTTGGGAGGCTGAGGCATGAGAATTGCTGCACTGCAACCTGAGTGACAGAGTGAGACCCTGTCTTAAAAAAAAAAAATTCCAATCCTCTTGTGAACTTACCTCTTCTTCATCATGTACAGTTGGGTGGCTGTTGGGAGGATATCAAATCCGAACATTTCCCTCTAATACTTAAACTAAAGGAGTCTTTGGAAGATCTTTTCAATTCTTTTAATCACCCCATTGGGAGTGGGTATGAGATGCTAAATTTCTTTGTGATTTTGAATTTTGAGCAGAGTGATGATGGAACAAAGTACAACATTTGAGACAAGACTTTTTTTTTGAGACAAAGTCTTGCTCTGTCGCCCAGGCTGGAGTGCAATGGTACAGTCTTGGCTCACTGCAACCTCTGCCTCCCGGGTTCAAGCAATTATTGTGCCTCAGCCTCCCAAGTAGCTGGGACTACAGGCATGTGCCACCACACCTGGCTAATTTTTGTATTTTTAGTAAAGACGAGTTTCACCATATTGGCCAGACTGGTCTTGAACTCCTGACCTCAAGTGATCTGGCCTCCCAAAGTGCTGGGATTACAGGTATGAGCCACTGCACCCAGTTGGGGGCAAAACTTAAGGCTTTCCACCTAAGAAGAGCTCCTAGAGTTTCTTTGTCTCTATTCTTCTCAAGCCTGGTGGGTTCTTCAATTTTTTCTTTAATTCTTATCTTCCTTACAAAATCCCTTTATGTTGGTTAACTAGAATAATTTTCTGTTGTTTACAACCAAATAATCCTGACTGTAATACTCCCAAACATTTGGGATACAGAATAGGGTGTAAAAAATGTTCCCAGATTGTTTTTGTTTTGTGTGTGTGTGTGTGTGTGTTTTTTTTTTTTTTTTTGAGATGGAATCTCACTCAGTCGCCAGGCTGGAGTAGAGTAGCACTATCTCAGCCTACTGCAACCTCTGCCACCCGGGTTCAAGCAATTCTCTGGACTCAGCCTCTCAAGTAGCTGGGACTACAGGTGCCCACCACTATGCCTGGCTAATTTTTGTATTTTTAGTAGAGATGGGGTTTCACCATGTTGGCCAGGATGGTCTCAATTTCTTGACCTCCTGATCTGCCTGCCTTGGCCTCCCAAAGTGCTGGGATTATAGGCATGAGCCACCGTGCCCAGTCTCCAGATTGTTTTTCTTTTCTTTCTTTCTTTTTTTTTTTAGAGTCTCGCTCTGTCGCCCAGGCTGGAGTGCAGTGGCACGATCTCGGCTCACTGCAAACTCCACCTCCTGGGTTCAAGCGATTCTCCTGCCTTAGCCTCCTGAGTAGCTGGGATTACAGGTGCCCACTACCACGCCTGGGTAATTTTTGTATTTTTAGTAGAGACAGGGTTTCACCATGTTGGCCAGGCTGGTCTCAAACTCCTGACCTCAGGTGTTCACCTGCCTCAGCCTCCCAAAGTGCTGGTATTACAAGTGTGAGCCACAGCGCCTGGCCAATTATAGGTATATTTGTATGTAACAATTTTGGAAGCATATATGAAAAAGTGCTGATGGTGGTCTTTTTGGGAAATGGTAGTAGGGTCTGGAATCGGAGGAGAACTTCCACTTTGTGATATGCCCTTTGTTTACCACATACGAATTAGTTTAAGAAAAAGCTCTGAGCCAGGTTAGTGGCTGATGTCTGTAATCCTAGCACTTTGGGAGGCCCAGTTGGGCAGATCACTTGAGCTCACAAGTTTGAGACCTGCCTGGGCAACATGGTGAAACCACATCTCTACAACAAATATAAAAATTAGGCTGGGTGTGGTGACTCACACCTGTAATCACAGCACTTTGGGAGGCCGAGGCAGGTGGATCACTTGAGACCAGGCAGTTGAGACCAGCCTGAGCAACATGGCAAAACCCTATTTCTACCAAAAATACAAAAAATAAGCTGAACGTGGTGGTGCACACCTGTAGTCTCAGCTACTTGAGAGGCTGAGATGGGAGGATTGTTTTAGCCTGGAAGGGCAAGGCTGTAGTGAGCCAGATCTTGTCACTGCACTCCAACCTGGGCAACTGGAGTGAGACCCTGTCTCAGTAGATAGATAGGTAGATAAATAGACAGATAGACAGACAGACATAGCCAGGCAAGGTGACTCACACCTGTAATGCCAGCACTTTGGGAGGCCGAGGTGGGTGGATCACTTGAGTTCAGGAGTTCGAGACGAGCCTGGCCAACATGATGAAATCTCGTATCTGCTAAAAAAATACAAAAATTATTTGGGTGTGGTGGTGGGTGCCTGTAATCCCAGCTACTCAGGAGGCTGAGGCAGGAGAATTGCTTGAACCTGGGAGATGGAGGTTCCGGTGAGTCGAGATTGCACCACTCTACTCCAGCCTGGGTGACAGAGTGACTTCATCTCAGGAAAAAAAAAAAAAAAATCTTGGCCGGGCATGGTGGCTCACGCCTATAATCCTAGCACTTTGGGAGGCTGAGGCGGGCAGATCATGAGGTCAGGAGATCAAGACCATCCTGGCTAACATGGTGAAACCTCGTCTCTACTAAAAATACAAAAAATTAGCCAGGCATGGTGGCACGTGCCTGGAGTACCAGCTACTCCAGAGGCTGAGGCAGGAGAACTGCTTGTATCTGGGAGGCAGAGGTTTCAGTAAGCCAAGATCACACCACTGCACTCCAGCCTGGGCGACAGAGAGAGACTCCATCTCAAGAAAGAAAAAAAAAGGCTGGGAGCGGTGGCTCACGCCTGTAATCCCACACTTTGGGAGGCCACGGCGTGCGGATCACGAGCTCAGGAGTTCGAGACCAGCCTGGCCAAAATAGTGAAACCCCGTTTCTACTAAAAATACAACAGTTAGCTGGGCATGGTGGCATGTGCCTGTAATTACAGCTACTTGGGAGGCTGAGGCAGGAGAATCGCTTGAACCTGGGGAGGTGGAGGTTGCAGTGAGCCGAGATTGCACCATTGCACTCCAGCCTGGGCGACAGAGTGAAACTCCGTCTCAGAAAAAAAAAAGAAAAAAAAAAAAAGAAAAAAAATCTATACCTATATATAAATTAGATGGGCATGGTGGTGTGCACCTGTAGTCATGCTACTTGGGAGGCTGAGATGGGAGGATGGGTTGAGGCTGGGAGGTGGAGGTTACAGTGAACAGAGATCGCACCACTGCACTCCAGCCTGGGTGACAGAGCCAGACCTTGTTTCAGAAAAAAATAAAATAAAATAGAATAGAAAGTAAAAAAATAAAAAGAAAGCTCTGTAAGTAATTGGATTTTTGTGGTTCTCTCTGAATTGGTACCAGAATCTCTTTCCTAACATGTCTGTGCATAATTTATTTCAGTATTCTCTGCACTTCTGGATTATTTGGAATCCTACTCTTACTTAAGGCAAAGCTGCCACACCCAGCACACCCTAAGGGGAACTCTATCGGCAATTTCCCATCTGCTCCATCCTCTTTTTTGGATTAAGACACTTTTTGCCGTCAGCTTCATTTTGCTTCAAGCTTTGCTTGTGTTCTGAGAGTGACAAGGGGTTATCGGGAAGCAGGTAGGAAAGAGGTTAGTCTGAGAGCAGTGGATGAACCTGGAGTTGAGGCAGACCACGTGAACAACAGCTTTTGATCCTGATGAAAAACAGGCATAAGGTAGCAAAAGTGGGAAGGAAAGGGAGAGACAGGTGAGGGGCAGCAGCCTCAAGCTTGAGGATCGACAAGAAAGCTGGGGTAGGAAGGTGAAAGTATGTAGCAGGTAAGACTAAAAGCAAAACAGACAAACCCAAACTTCTGAATTATTTAGGGATAATGGAATATGGCTCTTTTTACTTTTTTTTTTTTTTTTTTTGAGATGGAGTTTTGCTCTTGTTGCCTAAGCTGGAGTGCAATGGCGCAATATTGGTTTACCACAACCTCTGCCTCCTGGGTTCAAGCGATTCTCCTGCCTCAGCCTCCCAAGTAGCTGGGATTACAGGCGTGTGCCACCACGCTCGGCTAATTTTGTATTTTTAGTAGAGATGGCATTTCTCCATGTTGGTCAGGCTGGTCTCGAACTCCCAACCTTAGGTGATCTGCCTGCCTTGGCCTCCCAAAGTACTGGGATTACAGGTGTGAGCCACCGCGCCCAGTCTCTTTTTCCTTTTTTTTTGAGATGGAGTGTCGCTCTGTCAGCCAGGCTGGAGTGCAGTGGCACAATTTTGGCTCACTACAGCCTCCACCTCCCAGGTTCAAGTGGTTCTCCTGTCTCAGCCTCCCGAGTAGCTGGGACTACAGGCATGTGCCATCATGCCCAGATAATTTTTTGTATTTTTAGTAAGACGGGGTTTCCCCATGTTGGCCAGGCTGTTCTTGAACTCCTGACCTCAGGTGATCTGCCCGCCTCAGCTTCCCAAACTGCTGGGATTACAGGCGTGAGCCACTTGTGCTCGGCCACGCTCTTTTTACTGTCTGCATGTCTTCAGTAACACACTTTTTTTTTTTTTTTTTTTTGAGAGAGTCTTGCTCTGTCACTCAGGCTGGAGTACAGTGGCACGATCTTGGCTCACTGCAATCTCCATCTCCCGGGTTCAAGCAATAGTCCAGCCTCAGCCTCCTCATTAGCTGCGATTACAGGCACCCACCAATATGCCTGGATAATTTTTGTTTTTTTTTTTTTTTTTTTTTTTTTTTTTGCAGAGACAGGGTTTCACCTTGTTTGTCAGGGTTGTCTCTAACTCCTGACCTCAGGTGATCCGCCCGCCTCTCAGCATCCCTAAGTGCTGGGATTACAGGTGTGAGCCACCGTGCCCGCCCTTAGTAACAACACATTTTATACCCTAAGAAGTAGAGGGCCAAGACCAGTCTTCCTAGTTGATGGGCAAGGACACGGTGACTGAGAGTTAAGTTGTATGAAGATACATGATTATGTGATAGATGAGGTACCAGAACCCATTTCCACATTCTGCTGCCAAAGGTACTTTCTGCCCACCCAGTTGCACTGCTTTCCTTGACTGTCATAGAAGTAATTTTTTCCCAAGCATCTTCTTGCCTTTGCAATTGGTTTCAAAGGTCAGACTCCAGCACATACCCAAGAGTAATACAGATTAGGGTTTCTTTTTTTTTTTTTTTTTTTTTTTTTTTTTTTTTTTGAGATGGAGTCTTGCTCTATCACCCAGGCTGGAGTGCAGTGATGTGGTCTTGGCCCACTGCAACCTCTGCCTTTCTGGTTCAAGCAGTTCTGTCTCAGCCTCCTGAGTAGCTGGGACTACAGGTGCACCACACCTGGCTAATTTTTGTAATTTTAGTAGAGACAGGGTTTCACCATATTGGTCAGGCTGGTCTCAAACTCCTGACCTCAGGTAATCCACCTGCCTCAGCCTTCCAATGTGCTGGGACTACAGGTGTGAGCCACCACACGCGTCCTGGGTTTCTTATAAAGGTCTTTTACCTGCAGCAATGCAGACAGGCAATTCTTGTTACAGAATCCACTTTATACTACGTATGTGCTCCTGATATTTGTGAATATACTGAAACAGATTTCTCCATGTAACTAACAATTTAATTACAAAAGTCTTGGCGCGGTGACTGACGCCTGTAATTTCAGCAGTTTGGGAAGCCAAGGCGGGCCGATCACCTGAGGTTGGGAGTTCGAGACCAGCCTGACCAACATGGAGAAACCCCATCTCTACTATAAATACAAAATTAGCCGGCATGGTGGCAGGCGCCTGTAATTCCAGCTACTCGGGAGGTTGAGGCAGGAGAATCGCTCGAACCTGGGATGCAGAGGTTGTGATGAGTCAAGATCACGCCATTGCACTGCACAAGAGGCAATGTGCAACAAGAGGGAAACTCCATCTCGGAAAAAAATAAAAATAAAAATAAATAAAGTCTTTTATCTTTGTTACTACAGAAAGTATCATATTTTTTTCCTCAAGTATAACTCAGGAAAATACTAAGAATCAGGGCATGGAAATGTAAATTACAGCTCTCTGTGCAATTTATCGTGGCGGTCCAGAAGAATTTTATTTTTTGAGACAGGGTCTTGTTCTGTGACCCAGGCTGGAGTCCAGTGGCATGATCATGGCTCACTGCAGCCTTGAACTCGGTTCAAGCAATCCTCTGGCCTCAGCCTCCTGGCCTACACGCATATGCCACCATGCCTGGCTAATTTTTATCTTTTCTGTAGAGATAGGTCTCACTGTGTTGCCCAGGCTTCTCTTGAACTGGCCTCAAGCAGTCCTCCTGCCTGAGACTCCCAAAGCGTTGGGATTACAGGCATGAGCCACATGCCCAGTCCAGAAAAATTATAGCATCCCATTTTCTTCTCTCCTGCACTCCAGTCAGTTCCCAAATGTAATGTATATTTGTGTGTTGCTCCCTCTGTATACTGTGAGCCCCTTGAAAGCAGAAAGCATGCCTGAATTATCTGTATATCCCAATGTCTAGCACAGTGTCTGCCAGCAGTCAACTGCTCAAGTAATATTGTTGGTTAGTGATCATCATTTTCAGCTGGATACCCAACAGGTCCTCCTCTGTCTTGGAGAGCACACACAAGGCTGCAAGCAGGGCATGACCCTGAATCCCAGGGCCTAGCCCTTTCAGAACAGCACAGCTAGAGCCCTGCCTGAGCAATGCTGTTCCAGTGCCCCCACACTGTAAAGGTTTCTTTATTTCCCCTTACCTTTCCCCCAGCAATTAACTTGGAACTTTCTCTGCATCAGGAAGTGCTAGGGCCCCTTTCCTAGAATGTGTCCTCCCATACACACAGCTGAGGGCTTTAACCATCTTAAGGGAAGATGCCTGTTTTTCCTCCAGGTATGCCTCCAGGTAACAGAGACAGATCCTAACCTAGCAACCAGATGATCCTTCCTTCCTTTTTTTTTTTTTTTTTTTGATGAAGTTTCGCTCTTGTTGCCCAGGATGGAGTGCAATGGTGCGATCTCGGCTCACCACAACCCCTGCCTCTCCCCGGGGTTCAAGTGATTCTCCTGCCTCAGCCTCCCAAATAGCTGGGATTACAGCCACGCGCCACCATGCCCGGCTAATTTTGTATTTTTAGTAGAGACGGGGTTTCTCCATGTTGGTCAGGCTGCTGTCAAACTCCCAACCTCAGGTGATCCACCTGCCTCAGCCTCCCAAAGTGCTGGGATTAGAGCCACCGCACCCGGCTGATCCTTCCTTTTAACTCTTCATTCCTGGGGCACTCCCATTGTAAATGGCCTGAAGAGGGACAAAAATGTCATTCTGGACACACATTTATCCTTAGCAAGAAGAGAAGCTTGACATCAGGGTAACACTGTACATGACATCAGTAGATAGATCCCTTCATATCATTCTGTTAGTTATTTGAGAATGACTTTCTTTGTTGCCTTTTTAAAATCTTTTTAGAGAATGACTTTCTATTTATGTACTGATTACTGCTGAATCTTCATTTCCTACTGCTGTTAGGGCACAGGGGAGAATCTAATTAAACCATAAATGAGTACAAGTGTAGATTCTAGGCCCTAAAGAACAATTTGTTCCCAGAAATACATTTCATCTCTAGAAGCTTCCCTAACAATTTGGGTAGAAAAACACTTGTGAGGGCAGGAATTCAAAAGGGCCTCATGGGGCTGATTTTACACATAAGGTTATAGAATTATTTTATTTATTTATTACTATTATTATTTTTGAGACGGAGTCTCGCTCTGTCACCCAGGCTGGAGTGCAGTGGCGCGATCTCGGCTCACTGCAAGTTCCGCCTCCCGGGTTCACGCCATTCTCCTGCCTCAGCTTCCCGAGTAGCTGGGACTACAGGCGCCTGCCACCACACCCGGCTAATTTTTTGTATTTTTAGTGAGACGGGGTTTCACCGTGTTAGCCAGGATGGTCTCGATCTCCTGACCTCGTGATCCGCCCGCTTCGGCCTCCCAAAGTGCTGGGATTACAGGCGTGAGCCACCGCACCCGGCCAGAGTTATTTTTTAATACAAAATTTGGTCAAATATGTTGAATCCAAAGAGAAACATGTTAATTCTGGAATATGTCTTATGTGAAATCATTTATCACTTAGCTTTCTCCTTGTCTTTGCAGAAACAAAATAAACATAACAACTGAAGAAAATCTCCTGCAGAGTGAGGCTCACTTACCTGACTTTTCACATGACCCCCACTTTTCCTTCCATAGCTAAGGACGTATGTGACAGGAGTAGGGATGGAGGCCAAAGGTGTACAGGACCAAACCTCCTCACTGACCAGCTTCATTAATTTGTAACTGTTTGGAAAGACCAATCAATTAAAATCCTATCCCTTCCCTAACTGGGGTAAATAGATTTTGGTAATGGTAAATCTATTAAAATAGAATTCCCATTGAACACTTACCCTTCTCTTCTGGGAAAAGTAGCCATTCCTGTTTGCAAAATCAAGACAATCACAGTTGCACATTTTCCCAAATCTTTGGCTGTATTGCAATGGTTGTTTCATTTTGTAATCTCCAACTAAACATTTCCTAACCATGGATTAACAATATAGTTACTGACTGGTTTCTTTTAACAGTATTTATCCAACATAACAAAATAAACTGCAATTTGTTATACTTTTTTTTTTTTTTACAAAACATTTTATAAATATTTTTACAAAATGTATACAAAGCAATTTCAAGTGAGACATACTATACAAATGAAGGTATTTAAGCAAATAAAGCCCACACCACACTGACAGCGAGTGACGCGTCCTCTTTAAGTCAAGTCAGTCTGTAAGGCCTCCCTAATCTAACAGAATCTACTAAATCCTTCAGAGCTAAAATATTTCTTTTTCGTAATTGCCAGATTAAAATTTTGCTTCATCTTTAGGAAGTACTTAAGGACACAGAAAATCAAATGCTTAATAACAAATTCACACTTTTCCACGACAACAGAAAAAAAAAAAAAGAAAAATGATTTTTGTGACTGAGTACAAATAGTTCTAAAACTTAACTTTGACTAATGAACCTGAAAAACTGAATGCTGGCCATCTGAGGCTGAGCTCTCCTACCCTTCACCAGAGGGGGCTCGACATGCGAGTTATGACCCATGTGCGTAGAACCTAATCACAGGAGTAAAATACATGTCATAATCACCATTTGTCATTATCTAGAATCCTTCCTCCATAAAAAGTAAACTTACATACAATGACACAAAAATTTACAAGTTTCATTTTGGTAAATTAGGCTCTCCATTTGCTAGACAAGTGTTAGGGCTTAAAAACCCTTTAAGATGGTATATAGAAAAGCTAGGACTGGGACAGCAGGGCAGGATAGGGAAGAAAGAGGTGACAAATGTACATGAAGCTTATCTTGTCTCTTGAGAATTCCACTGATTTGCAGTAATTAATACAACTCACTAGCAGCCCACATGAAGGCTTCCAGGGATAAAGTTCCGCAATGAGAAGAATTTGATTAGGAGGGATCATCTTGTTAGGAATTAGGGGAGCATGGGCCCTAAGGGAAGAAAAGCCTATGAAATCATGGAGTTCAGGGCAGGGTGTTACCCCAGGGCTACCCAAACAGAAAGTACCAACTGGCAAAACCAACTTACCTAATATGTTACAATACAGGAAAAAGGGGAAATATGCAACTTGGACATTGGCACAAATAAGGAAAAAATGGTAACCCTAAAATGGCCCAGATTTTCCAATTTGTATTGGCTGGGGCATGTGGCTGGGGTGAAGGTACGTTGCTATTATGAAGATTGGCTATCTCACAGGGTTTTTTGTGTGTAGTGGGACACGGGCACCGGGGGTATAGGTCTTCTGTTGCTGTGTTTTCTAATCAGAAGCCTTCCTTTCCATCACAGGCCAATCTGGAAAAGAAATGCCCAACATGATGACAATGGGGGTCATCCCCATGCTGGTGACAGCCAGAAGCAGATTCTAGCAACACACTAAAGTGAAGACCAGTGGCTGCACCTCCAGAGCCAGGGAGATAAACAGAATAAATGAGAGAGTATGCACACTAAGAAGGAGAGTGGGTGTGCACACACTGTAACAAAAATGACCTCTGGATCCGAGCAGCTCAGATACACGCACATGTGTGTGTGTGTGGGAGAAGAGTGCATACAAATACTATCATGTAGCTTTCCCAATGAGAGGAGATAAGTGATGGTTACAATGACATTGAGAATAAAGGTAACAACAGAAACGGGATAACCTGGGTCAGGTATACAAGAAAGGAAAACGGAGAACACTCCCTGACAAGAAATAAAAATAAATAAAGCAATAAGCCATGCTCACTAATATGAACACAGGCCAAACAGAAATCATAACAGGGCATATCCTTTGGCTCTCAAATGGGAATCCCATGTCTCAGATCTTTCCTTTCAGTGGTGGGCTAGCTGGTTACCTTTGGTTTGTCTGTGTTTTGGTAATGAATTGCTGCCAGGGGTGACCACTGTTCTCAGACAAGAAGCATAAACAAGGCCAAAGTCTCCTTAAAGTTTAAAATGAAAAATTACAACATAATTTTCAAATGAAAGTGCTTTTGATGCTTGGTATTTGTTGTGGGAGAGGGTGCAAAGAGAGGTTAAATGAAACAAAATCCAGCAACAAACAAAAACATACATCATATGTTGACTATATCCAATTATAAAATGCAAAACTTGTTTTTTCTCAATAGTTAACATATATATGCTTTTACATATATACATATTAATATTATAACCTTCATGGCTCTATCCTGGCCTCCCCTGTACACTGTGCCTCTTAACTGGTTTCCATTTTCCTTTATTTAGCCTGGTGAAATTATTTCAAATTTTGCTGCTGTAACTAAGAACAGAACATTCCCTACATGAAATTCAACATGGATATGCCTAAAAGCATGAGGTTTTGCTCCAGAAGCATCAGAAAAGCACTTGAACCATCAACAGGGAAGCACTGCAATGCCCTGCGTATGTGCTACTGGCTTTTCCACCAGGGCTGCGGTCCCTGGCAGCACAGCCAGCAATTTACTGCTCAAGGATGGCTGAGGGGGAAGAAGCATGTGGTCTTCCCCTCAACAACAACAACAAAACACACACACACAAAAACCCAAAATAATAATAATAATAATAAAAAACCCCAAAACTAAATTTGGAGATGCAGTGGGATATTCTTTAAAAAGTAGCTTCTATCTGTCTCGTTTGATTTTAGTAAGTCTGTTCTTTTCAAATGACTTATGATTGTCAAAATTTTACCAAGGGCCAAGTATACTGTGGTCTCATTGAGTTACAGTGTTTTTAAAAAACAAAACAAATAAACAAAATGACTATGAGCACTTTCATAACACTTGAAATGAGTGGGGCCTATCAGACTGCTTTCTAACAAGGATTAATTTTACTAAAGGATCTCCCTGTAATCACAACAAGTATTGCTCTTAAACAAAGAACAGGATTGAGATTAGAAAGTATAACCTGTGATGAAAGATCAAGCAGGCTGGAGACAGGAGACCATTTCCATTTGCTTTTGCCAGGAAAGAATGTAACTGGTCCGGGGCGGGGGCGGGGCGGGGTGGTCTCGCGTGGGGTAAGGGGAGGACTGCTGCTATTAACACTCTAAGATACTATTTACAGCTGCTTCTAAAATGGAGTCAGTTTCTACAACACCTTCACTGTGGTCCGGGATGAACTTTTCCAGGCAGTTTTCCTGTGAAGCCATAGGAGAAAAGTTGGGGAAATCTAACTCAACAGAGCCGCTAACCGTGGGGTCACTCTGGGGCTGCCGTCCTGCCTTTTTGAGTTCCAAGATGTTCTTAAATGTGGTTTCCAAGCTCTTCGTCAGCTGGAGATCTGGCTGGGGCTCGCCTGACCCTTTCATGATGTCTGTGTGTAAAACTTCATTCTTTGGAGAATTCCTCAGACTTTTGTCCTGGAAGGAATTGTTACATGTCATCTCCAAGTGCGAATCTGCTAGGATGCTTGAGAGTTTGCTCTCAGTACCGTGATCTGATCTGGATGAGGTTTTCCGGTGCCCTTCAGGGCCGGGAGAGCACTCACTGGCCTTCAGAGGCTCTCTCCGGCTGGCTTTCTCTTCAGACGTGCTCTGGTACTGAACTAAGCCCACTTTGTCAAATTTCAGTGCTCTGCCAAGGCATTCTGTTTTTTTAGAAATGTTTCCTTCTGCAGAGACCACGATGTGATTAGGCACTAGATGAAACTGGTCATGATTCATGGATTCTGTCACACTGGTTTTGGCTCGGTCTCTGCCTTGGGCCTTGGCCGGCGGATGTGGAGAGCTGCTTGCTTTACTGCCATGCTGGTCACTCCAGCCAAACTGTGTCTCATGAGCAGCTTTATCAAGTTTGAAGGAACAACAGAAATCAGCCTGAAAACCCTCTGGAAATGGGAACAAAAAGATCATTAGTGAGTGATTGGGAGAGTACAGACTATACAGCAGACCTTCAGTGGGTCAGGTGCTGCGGGCAAAGTCAGGCCCACTCACAGAATCCATCTGCTTCACATACAGGAACATGCAGAAGCAGGACCCTGATCCTGAGAGAGCATCCTGTAAAGGCAGCCAAGGCTGTGGAGCCCCAGCTTCCAGATGGGGAGCTTAAACCTTTTGAAAAGGTAGATGCTTGATGACAAATTGGAAAATGTGGTGGGCAAAAAGCCTCACTCAGTCCTGATCTCTAAGTATTATTTTATTTTTTTGAGATGGAGTCTTGCTCTGTTGCCCAGACTGGAGTGCAATGGTACGATCTTGGCTCACCGCAACCTTTGCCTCCTGGGTTCAAGCAATTCTCCTGCCTCAGCCTTCCGAGTAGCTGGGATTACAGGCTCCCGCCACCATGTGCAGCTAATTTTGGCTTTTTTTTTTTTGAGATGGAGTTTTGCTCTTGTTGCCTAGGCTGGAGTGCAGTGGCGTGATCTCGGCTCACTGCAACCTCTGCCTCCTGAGTTCAAGTGATTCTCCTGCCTCAGCTTCCCGAGTAGCTGGGATTACAGGTGTCTGCTACCACAACGGACTAATTTTTTAAAATATGTTATTAGAGGCAGGGTTTCACCATGTTGGTCAGGATGGTCTCGAACTCCTGACCTCAGGTGATCCGCCTGCCTCGGCCTTCCAAAGTGCTGGGATTACAGGCATGAGCCACCGCACCTGGCCTAATTTTGGTATTTTTAGTAAAGATGGGATTTCACCATGTTGGTCAGGCTGGTCTTGAAATCCTGACCTCAGGTGATCCGCCCGCCTTGGTCTTCCAAAATGATGGGGTTACAGGTGTGAGCCACCGCACCTGGCCTCTAAGTATTATTTTAAATTAGTTTTCAGCTAATTTAAAATAAATTGAAACCTCCTGAAAACAGAAATTAGGTCCTGGTATCAGCCTGGTTTCTTCCTCAGAGCAGAAGGGCCTGGAATGGGGCTTTGCAGGGAAGGGGGATGGACACCAGGAAACAGAAAACCTATCTGTCTTACATACTTTCCGGGTGAAGACAGCTACTTGTCTTTGGGTGAAAGCACTTTAATCCCTTTAGACACACAGGAGAAACCTGGTATCACTTTGCCAAGACCACAAAATGAATAGCCAACACTCATCCAAAATGATATGCAAGGACCATGGGTATGCAGGAGCTGCGTCTGTGAGTGAGCACTGAACTGCACCAGGCTTGAGGAGCCAGAGGATGGCAAAAGAAATGTCCGTGAGGATTTAGAACACTGAGGGTCCAGATGGAGGTAGGCAGACTGCTGCTACACAAGAGTGGAAAAAGTGTTAACGCTGGAAATCATCAAAGTGAAATAGAGCTTTGATGACATCTACAAAACAACAAAGAGTATGTATAGTGTGAACATGGATTTGTTCACCAAATTCTAAAATGTGAGTTTTAGGGAATGTAGACTTGAAATCTGAAAAGATGATTCCATCTAACAAACATTGGCTGTGCAGGCCAAAGAGGAGAAGGAAGTAGCTGGGATTACAGGTGTGAGCCACCGTGCCCAGCTCTCCCCAGAATTCACGTTCTACCTTCAAGTTTCTTACTCAAAGTTCACACAGACTCCCAAAGGCCCCATGGTCCCTGAACCACGGCAGGAGCTGTCCGCTACTTTCACTGCAATGTTTCTTACCAGGGTCTACAAGTGCCAGGCGCTTGTCTCGGGATAGGGAAGCTCTTTCCTCCTGGTTGAACATCCTATCGATCATCACCATTTCAGCAGAGGGACTGATTCGCTGAAAAAGAGAGAGGCCAGTCATTTCATAGATAATTTTTAAAAAATTGTTGTTTTTGGAAAAAATAATTTACACATTGGTACAAAATTCAAAAGATGCTACAGGGCATGTGAAAAGTGAGCCTCCCTTCTTTGCCTCTCCCTGGTGTGCACCCACTACCACCCAGTGCCTCTCCCTGGAGGCATCTGCCTACCTAGTAGTTTTCAGCACTCTTCTGGAGGTATTTCTGACACACATAACAATATATATATACTATATATGTGTGTGTGTGTATAGATACAGAAATATACTTCTTTATTTTTGTACCCAAATAGTAGCAACTATATATACTGTTCTGTATTTTTTTCTCCTCTACTTAATAATATATCTTAGAAATCTTTTCGAACACTTGACCGCAGGTGATCCATCCGCCTTGGACTCCTCAAGTGCTGGGATTACAGGCATGAGCCACCGCACCTGGCTGAGAACAATTACTACAGACTTTGGTGGCATTATTTTATTTTATTTACTTTTAGACAGAGTTTTGCTCTGTCACCCAGCCTGGAGTGCAGTGGCACAATCTTGGCTCTCTGCAACCTCCACCTCCCAGGTTCAAGCAATTCTCCTGTCTCAGCCTCTGCAGTAGATGGCATTACAGGCATGCGCCACCACGCCTGGCTAATTTTTGTATTTTTACTAGAGACAGGGTTTTGCCATGT
Source organism: Piliocolobus tephrosceles (assembly GCF_002776525.5). NCBI lineage: Eukaryota > Metazoa > Chordata > Mammalia > Primates > Cercopithecidae > Piliocolobus > Piliocolobus tephrosceles. The sequence goes on from NC_045438.1 coordinate 125,971,510, forward strand.
TGGCCAGGCTGGTCTCGAACTCCTGACCTCAGGTGATCCACCCACCTCAGCCTCCCAAAGTGCTGGGATTATAGGCGTGAGCCACTGTGCCTGGCCTGATGGCATAGTTTGAAGTAAATGAATAAATATATATATATAAATATGTATATATATATAAATATGTGTATATATATAAAAATATGTATATTTATATATATAAAAATATGTATATTTATATATATAGAAGTAAATACAGACATACAGATACACATTTACTGTATGTTGTATATGTGTATAATATAGCTCAACCAATCTCCCAAGGTATATATATATATATATATATTTTTTTTTTTTGAGGCGGAGTCTCGCTCTGTCGCCCGGACTGGAGTGCAGTGGCCGGATCTCAGCTCACTGCAAGCTCCGCCTCCCGGATTCACGCCATTCTCCTGCCTCAGCCTCCGGAGTAGCTGGGACTACAGGCGCCCGCCACCTCGCCCGGCTAGTTTTTGTATTTTTAGTAGAGACGGGGTTTCACCGTGTTAGCCAGGATGGTCTCGATCTCCTGACCTCGTGATCCGCCCGTCTCGGCCTCCCAAAGTGCTGGGATTACAGGCGTGAGCCACCGCGCCCGGCCTATTTTCAAAGTTGATATCAAATTGAAAATGAGTTATAAGAGACCAATTGATAGGCTAAAGCCTATTTGATTTTAGAACTGCTTCTCAAATCTCAGGTTTGGTCTTTTTTTTTCTTTTCTTTCTTTTTTTTTTTTTTTGAGACGGAGTCTTGCTCTGTAGCCCACGCTGGAGTGCAGTGGCCGGATCTCAGCTCACTGCAAGCTCCGCCTCCCGGATTTACGCCATTCTCCTGCCTCAGCCTCCCAAGTAGCTGGGACTACAGGTGCCCGCCACCTCGCCCGGCTAGTTTTTTTTTGTATTTTTTAGTAGAGACGGGGTTTCACCGTGTTAGCCAGGATGGTCTCGATCTCCTGACCTCGTGATCCGCCCGTCTCGGCCTCCCAAAGTGCTGGGATTACAGGCTTGAGCCACCGCGCCCGGCCCCAGGCTTGGTCTTTCTATCATTTCCTGAGGTATCTTATTCTTACTCCTTTCTCTATTTAACTGGCACTTCAGATGAATTGCAGTTTCTATCTGGGATGATGAAAATGTTCTGCAATTAGATAATGGTGATGACTATGTGACCTTGTAAATGTACTAAAAACCATCAAGTTGTACACTTCATTTATTTATTTATTCATTTTTGAGATAAGTCTCACTGTCACCCAGGCTGGAGTGCAGTGGTGCAATCTCGACTCACTGCAACTCTGAACACGGACATGTTTGTCTTTTCAGTAGTGACGGGTTTCACCATGTTGGCCAGGCTGGTCTCCAACTCCTGACCTCAGGTGATCCATTATTTATTATTATTATTATTTTATTGAGACAGAGTTTCACTCTTGTTGCCCAGACTGGAGCGCAATGGCATGATCTTGGCTCACCGCAACCTCTGCCTTCTGGATTCAAGTGATTCTTCCACCTCAGCCTCCCGAGTAGCTGGGATTACAGGCATGCGCCACACCGCCTGGCTCTTTTTGTATTTTTAGTAGAGATGAGGTTTCTCCATGTTGGTCAGGCTGGTCTTTTTTTTTTGAGACGGAGTCTCACTCTGTCGCCCAGGCTGGAGTGCAGTGGCGCGATCTCAGCTCATTGCAAGCTCCGCCTCCCAGGTTCACGCCATTCTCCTGCCCGAGTAGCTGGGACTACAGGCGCCCGCCACCTTGCCTGGCTAGTTTTTTTGTATTTTTTTAGTAAAGACGGGGTTTCACCATGTCAGCCAGGATGGTCTTGATCTCCTGACCTCGTGATCCGCCCGTCTCGGCCTCCCAAAGTGCTGGGATTACAGGCTTGAGCCACCGCGCCCGGCCTAAGTTGTACACTTTAAATGTAAATTTTATGGTATGTCAATGATCTCTCAATTAAAAACAAAACTAATTTTGACATTTGTCACCAGCTTATCTGTTCAGATGTGCCTCCAGTCCTTTCTCCACATCTCTGGGTTGGTGAAAGTCGGCAGACGGCATCAAGAGTGTGGACCAGGGGTCAGATGATCCTGGCCTGTATCCGAGCTCTGCTAATGACTGCAAACTTCTTAGCCATCTGTACTTGAGCAAGTTACTTAACCAAAGCCCTGGTTTCCTTATCTGTTAAACAAGACAATAGTACTGACCCACCAAGTAAAGTACAGCAAATGTTCACTGCTGTTTTTGTACTAGCAGCTAAGTGTAAGTTTTTCTATAGTGTGAACTATCTATCTGTGTCTTTTACATTATGTTCTATAATCCCTTGAACTTTTTATCTCTGGTTTAGTGGCTGTGACCTGTAAAAAACAAATATCAGTAGCATGACTTTTACCATGGCATCTTCTAGGAGCAGGCATCTGTATTTGTTAAGCATAGCTTGGGTCCTTTTTAGGAGCTGAGTGGCAACTGTTTCAAATTCATTGTCCACTTTAAAAAAAGAGAGACAAAGAAATAGTAAGAGACTGTAAATCACTGACTAGGTCTTCTGTTTCTTAAGACTGAAATTCATTACTCTTCCATTATTCAAATATGGCTTATCTGGGGCAATTTTCTCTTCTTAGATGAGCTTTTCCCTGGCTAAGCATCATTCTTCTACACTGCTTTGCCTCACCGTCCACTGATCGTGGAAACTCATTTTATTACTAGCTTTTTTAACTTTAGGAAACCAAAAACATAATTACTTTGATATCACCCATAAAATAAAACCATATAACAGACTCGCAATAAATATCAATGAGTAGAGAATGATCTGCTAGTTTAGATGACCTAAGCCTAATGGTATGAAAAACTAAAATAGCTGAAACAATGAAGTCCAACTGTCTGGACTAGGCAAACCGGTTTCATGTAAAGACATAGCTTTACATTAAACTGTTGTGGTCATGTGGCTCTATTCTCTGTCTGTTGGTCTCCAAAGATTTGAACACCTTCTAATTCATTCTTCTCAGTCTTCACACCCCCTGTGGGTTTTTTTTTGAAGGAGTCTTGCTCAGGCTGGAGTGCAATGGCACAATCTTGGCTCACTGCAACCTTCGCCTCCCGGGTTCAGGTGATTCTCCTGCCTCAGCCTCCCGAGTAGCTGGGATTATAGGCATGTGCCACCACGCCCCGCTAATTTTATTTAGTAGAGATGGGGTTTCACCATGTTGGCCAGGATGGTCTCAAACTCCTGACCTCATGATCTTCCCACCTCGGCCTCCCAAAGTGCTGGGATTACAGGTGTGAGCAACCACACCCGGCCCTTTCACACCCCATTTAACGCTGGATCTTGACCCTATTCCTTGGCGTCCTAGGGAAATCCACGGTGGACTCACAGAAACCACTGTGCCCTGAGATTAGAGGTCCCTGCCAGGAGGAGTAAGACTTGTAGCAGCTGAGGAAGGGATTAGAAAAGAGGAGGGCACTGATACAGCCAGGCCTTGGCGGTGGTGGTGGGAAATAGCATGGCCACGCATCAGGACAGGAGGAGTTCCAGGTTTGGGGAAGGGGCCCTTATCTCTAAATTATTTATTTATTTATTCATTTATTTATTTTTTAGACAGAGTTTCGCTCTTGTTGCCCAGGCTGGAGTGCAATGACGTGATCTTGGCTCATGGGAACCTCTGCCTCCCGGGTTCAAGTGATTCTCCTGCTTCAGCCTCCCGAGTAGCTGGAATTACATGCACGTGCCACCATGCCTGGCTAATTTTGTATTTTTAGTAGAGACAGGGTTTCTCCATGTTGGTCAGGCTGGTCTAGAACTCCTGACCTCAAGTGATCCACCCACCTCAGCCTCCTAAGTGCTAGGATTATAGGTGTGAGACACCGCGCCCGGCATTTTGTTTTTTTTGTTTTTTTGAAACAGAGTATTGCTCTGTTACCCAGGCTGGAGTGCAGTGGTGCGATCTCCGCTCACTGCAACCTCTGCCTTCCGGGTTCAAACGATTCTCCTGCCTCAGCCTCCCAAGTAGCTGGGACTGAAGGCATGTGCCACCACGCCCAGCTAATTTTTGTATTTTTAGTAGAGACAGGGTTTCACCATGTTGGCCAGGCTGGTCTTGAACTCCTGACCTCAGGTATCGGCCTGCCTCGGCCTCCCAAAGTGCTGGGATTACAGACGTGAGCTACCATGCTCAGCCCTTAACTCTCACATTTTTGTCAGTTTCTTGATGTGTGGCCAATGCTCTGGACTCCTTTTGGAACCTCAGGGAATGCTTTTGGGAAGTCAAGTGCCTAATTCATAAAACTACTAGAAACAGTTTGGCCAGGCACGGTGGCTCATGCCTGTAATCCCAGCACTTCCGGAGGCCGAGGTGGGCTGATCACCTGAGGTCAGGAGTTCAAGACCAGCCTGGCCAACATGGTGAAACTCCATCTCTACTAAAAAATACAAAAATTAGCCGGCTGTGGTGATGGGTGCCTATAATCTCAGCCACTCGGGAGGCTGAGGCAGGGAGAATCGCTTGAACCTGGGAGGCAGAGGTTGCAGTGAGTTGATGTGCCACTGCACTCCAACCTGGATGACAGAGCGAGACGCCACCTCCAAAAAAAAAAAAAAAAAAAATTCGGGGTATGCATACTGCCTAAAGGCAAGGACTATGCGAAACCGCTGTGTAGAGTGTCTGGTGCAAAGCCATCCCATCTGGAGCCAGCAGTCCATACAAAGCTTGGATTTACTGCTCCTAATTTGTCAATAAAATACTCTGACATTAGGGTACCCTCCGAACAATTTTTTTTTTTAAGAGACAGTGTCTCCCTATGTTGCCCAGGCAGGAGTGCAATGGCTATTTACAGGTGTGATCACAGCCCAGTATAGTCTCAAACTCCTGGGCTCAGGTGATCTTCTTGCTTTAGCCTTCTGAGTAGCTGGGACTACAGGTGTGTGCCCCTACACTTACTTGGCTTCCCTTCAAAAATATTGAGAAGTGTAAGTCACGACCTTAAACAGGGACTGGGAAATTGAGTAAATAGGGAACAAGTTTGGTCTGTGATTAAAAACAATAACCTGCCTACCATCTGGGGGTGACATGGCTCTTGCTCTTCTGGGGGGTGTCCATGGGAGGGTTTCCTGGTATCAGAGTGGTGCCTTAGGGTTCCAGCCTGCTTACCTTTTCTCAAGTCTTCTTCAGTGGGCATGGAGCCCTGGCACACGTGGTAGGAGAGCAGTCTCTGCACCGCATCACTTAGTGATCGGAAGTGACTTTTGTCCGGTGTCACAGTGTGGGCTTGGTCCCTCTGCAACTGCTGGAGAATGCTTTACAAGGGAAATGGCCAATGTCAATGTAGAGTCATGTTAGGAAACTAAATCTAGTCATATTTATTTGTATGCAAATAAAATAAGATATATAGGAATAGTACAGCAGTTTTTTCTTCAGTTTTATATTTTTTATACCACAGTGCGTTTATAGCTTAGTTTAGGTCCACAGAGGACTCAAACTATGACCCTGACCTCGAAAGCACAGGTTCCCACCAACCATTTATGTGTTGGCACCCCCATAAACCTTGGCAGTGCCTGACCACTGGCCAACTAAGCTCATGCTAACATTTCTGTTCTAAACACGGGAGTTTAACAAACCATGCTTTTCCTCAGAGATTCTTTGTCTCTGAAAAGACAAAGAACTATTCTCCTTAAGAAGAAAAGAGCAAACAGTAGGCTGAAACTACATTCAATATATTTGAAATGTATATACTACATTTCAATATATTTGTAAGTCCTAATGAAAATAAAGTATAGGCCAGGTGTGGTGGCTCACACCTGTAATCCCAGCATTTTGGGAGGCTGAGGTAGGTGGATCACCTCAGGTCAGGAGTTCAAGACCAGCCTGGCCAACATGGTGAAACTCTGTCTCTACAAAAATACAAAAATTAGCCAGGCATGGTGGTGGGTGCCTATAATTCCAGCTACTCTGGAGGCTGAGGCGGGAGAATCGCTTGAGCCCAGGAGGTAGAGGCTGTAGTGAGCCAAGATCGTGCCACTGCACTCCAGCCTGGGCGACAGAGCAAGAATCCGTCTCACAATTAAAAAAAAAAAAAAAAAGAAAGAAAGAAAAGAAAAGAAAGTATAGAAAAAGATTTTCAAAGTGTATATATATATATATATATATATATATTTTTTTTTTGAGACAGGGTCTTGCTCTGTCGCCCAGGCTGGAGTACAGTGGTACAATCTCCAATTCACTGCAACCTCCACCTCAGGACTCAAGCTATCCTCCCACCTCAGCCTCCCAAGTAGCTGGGACTACAGGCCCGTACCACCACGCCTGGCTAATTTTTTTTTTTTTTTTTTTTTTTTTTTTTTTGAGGCGGAGTCTCGCTCTGTCGCCCGGACTGGAGGCAGTGGCGGGATCTCAGCTCACTGCAAAATTTTTGTATTTTTTGTAGAGACAGGGTCTTGCCATGTTGCCTGGGCTGGTCTCAAACTGCTGGGTGCAAGCGATCCTCCTGCCTTAGACTCCCAAAGTGCTGAGATTACAGGAGTGAGCCACCATGCCCTACCTCAAAGTACATTTTTAAAAAGGCTAATATGCTCATTATTATAACCTGATTTCTACAGTATATTTATTGAAGGCTAGGGACCCAAAGAAATGTTCAAAATTGATTTGTCATTTCCAAAAGTAACTCACAAAGCTCCTTTAGTTAGCTGTTTTGCAGCAGGCCTTTTTTGTCCTCCCGAATGACTATCCACCTAAAGACAAAACATACCTCTTAATTATTCCCTTTTATAGGAAAAAGAATACAGTTATACATAAAGTTCACTACATTTCACATATTTTCAACTACCTATCAAGAACATAGCCTAAGACTACAGAATGTGCCCTGCTGAAAAAAAAAAAAAAAAAAACCAGTACACAGAGTCCATGAAGCAAAGTTATACTGTTAAGATTACAGAAAGCTCCATAATCAGTTCCCGAGGACTCAGTTTGCACTTTAAAGCCTGAATCCCTAACTCCTCTCTAAATGCATCATCATCATCATCATCATTTTTTTCACAGGGTCCTGCTCTGTCATCCAGGCCAGAGTGTGGTGGTACAATCTCAGCTCACTGCAACCTCTGCTTCCCAGGCTCAAGTGATCCTCCCACCTCGGCCTCCCAAGTAGCTGGGAGTACAGGTATGCACCACCATGCCTGTTAATTTTTTGGTATTTTTTGTAGAGACAGAGTTTTGCCATATTTCCCAGGCTTGTCTTGAACTCCTGGGCTCAAGTCTTCACGCCTGCTCACAGGTGTGAGCCACTGCACTGACCCATGGTTATAGTTTTGAAATTCCACAGACATCTGAAAAGTCAGTAGATACTATCTAATCCATCTTCTCAGTGTTAAGTATGGGATGCACACACTTTTAAGCTCCTGTTATATATAGTCCAGGTGTGTGACCTAACGAGGCATTTTTTACATCATGTTAAAGAAAAAAATATGCCTTATCTCAGAACCTTAGAACTGAACAGATCCTTCACTGTATATCCAGGCAGTCCCACACTGTAGCAAGTTTCATTCAACTACTAATTGGTAGGTCTGATGGAGAAGAAACTGTCTTAGTAAGCTGAAAACAAGAAATGTTTCCTTCCTTTTTAGACTTGTAATTTGAAATCTTTTAGGTTTAAAAGCCAAAGTTGAAGTTATCAAATGTGCCCTGAAAATATGTACATCAAGTATCAAAAAACAAACCAAACAAAAAAAACTAGGCCAGGCGTGGTTGCTTAAGCCTGTAATTCTAGCACTTTGGGAGGCTGAGGTGGGAGAATCGCTTGAGCCCAGGAGTTTGAGACCAGCCTGGGCAACATGGCAAAACCTTTTCTCTACAAAAAATATAAAAATATTAGCCAGGCGTGGTGGTGCATGCCTGTAGTCCCAGCTACTCAGGAGGTGGAGGTGGGAAGATCACATGAGCCCAGGCGATCGAGGCTTCAGTGAGCTGTGATCATACCACTGCACTCCAGTCTGGGTGACGGGGCGAGACCCCACCTCAAAACAAAACAAAATAAAACAAAACAGAAAAACTAAAAAAACAAAACAAAACAAAACCCAACTGGACTAGGCAGGGCACAGTGGCTCACACCTGTAATCCCAAGTACTTTGGGAGGCTGAGGCAGGTGGATGGCTTGGGCCCAGGAATTCAAGACAGGTGTGAGCAACATGGCAAAATCCTGTCTCTACAAAAAACACAAAAAAGTAGCTGGGTATTGTCCTAGCTACCCAGAAGACTGAGGCAGGAGGATCACCTGAGCCTGGGAGGTCAAGGCTGCAGTGAGCTGTGATCACACCAGTGCATGTCAGCCTGGGTGACAGGTGAGACCCTGTCTCAAACGAAAACCAAAAAGTTGGACTTTAAAAAGTGTCAAAGTTGGGTCAAAAGACTAGGGATGGCCTAATTCCTATATGCCTGGTTACTACTACAGAAAAAAAAAAAAAAAAAAATCCCTCAGCATAACTAAGAAGAACAGATCCACTTTGATACAATGGTGAACGATATCACCCAGTAATAAATGACATTTTTTCAGTGCCTAGTATGTACTAGCTGCTGGTATATTACTAATTCATGTGGAAACGATGGATTAATGAAGCACTGTAAACATGTCAGAAATAGAATAGACATTCATCTCAGAAACAGAAACATAAGGCCCAGCCCACCAGGAAGGTCTTCAACAACCATCCTGTTGTGGGCACACAGGGGACTGGGTGGACTGTGCACACAAAGCTAGCCAGCAACCACAAAGATGATATGACTACATTTCCATTCAATTATGCCAAACATTAGGAAGAGGCTATGCCAATAGTTTTCTACCTGCACAGCTGGATGGCCAGGAGATGATCCAACTACTTTTTCCTGCTGTGGTTGTGCGATTCCTAAGGACGCAGATATAACTTTGCTTCCAGAATCCTGCCCTATTAGAATTAATACATAAGACAGTGTTCAAAAGAAACAGTAAATTGGGTCCATCATATAACCCTAGAGCCCAAGGGGTACAGACTGTTGAGCATTCTGCAACAGGTTTCTTTACCATGGCTGCTTGCTGTGAAGAAGGAGGGCAGGGTAGTGCATTTACTTACAAGCTCTAAAGGAAGAGGTTATTAAAGCCTATTTAAGTAATAAATAAGTAAAGAGTAATAAACAGAAGCTCTAAATGCTATAGTTTCAAATTAGTTACAGTCTGAAACACAGGCCTCAAGCCAGTATCTGTCAGCACTACAGAATCCCAAAATACAATTTAAGGAAAAGGAGGCCCAAAGAGCCAATGAGGCAATTGACTGGGAATATTCAAGCTTTTTCTCTTTCTTGCTTTCTTTTTTTTTTTTTTTTTTTTAAGTACTAATTGGATGTTCAAAGCCTTAGAACTGCAGATGTTCAAAACCTTAAAAAACAGAAGACACAGTCCATAATATTTTCAGTCTGGGTGGAGAATTCCAAACATGTATATAGAGAGCAACATGGGGATAATTACAAAGTCACAAGTACTATAAAATACCTTTTTTTTGTTTGTTTTGAGACAAGGTCTCGTTCTGTTGCCCAGGCTGGAGTGCAGTGGCATGATCACAGCTCACTGCAGCCTCGACCTCCCAGGCTCAGATGATCCTTCTGCCTCAGCCTCCTGGGCAGCTAGGACAATGCCCAGCTAGTAGAGACGGGGTTTCACCATGTTGGCCAGGCTGGTCTTGAATTCCTGACCTCATGATCCGCCCGCCTTGGCCTCCCAAAGTGCTGGGATTACGGGTGTGAGCCACTGTGCCTGGCCTGAATTCATTGTTTCTAAGCAGCATTTTTTTTTTCCCCACATAATTTAATGTGTCATAATTTAGAGAGAAGTGCTTTTTCTTTCTTTTTGGTAGTATGAAAAATGATAGTACATCTTACCATTGATGTTATCTTAGTGGGTTTTTTCTTTTCTTTTGAGACGGAGTCTGGCTCTGTCGCCCAGGCTGGAGTGCAGTGGTGCGATCTCAGCTCACTGCAAGCTCCGCCTCCCGGGTTCACGCCATTCTCCTGCCTCAGCCTCCCAAGTAGCTGGGACTACAGGCGCCTGCCGCCATGCCCGGCTAATTTTATTTCGTATTTTTTAGTAGAGACAGGGTTTCACCATATTAGCCAGGATGGCCTCGATCTCCTGACCTCATGATCCGCCTGTCTAGGCCTCCCAAAGTGCTGGGATTACAGGTGTGAGCCACCGCGCCCGGCGGGTTTTTTTTTTGTTGTTGTTGTTTTTTGAGATGGAGTTTCGCTCTGTCGCCCAGGCTGGAGTGCAGTGGTGCGATCTTGGCTCACTGCAGCCTCCGCCTCCTGGGTTCAAGCGATTCTCCTGCCTCAGCCTCCTGAGTAGCTGGGATTACGGGCGTGTGCCACCATGCCTGGCTAAATTTTGTGTTTTTAGTAGAGATGGGGTTTCACCATGTTGGTCAGGCTGGTCTTGAATTCCTGATCTCAGGTGATCCACTCTCCTCGGCCTCCCAAAGTGCTGGGATTACAAGCATGAGACACGGTGCTTGGCCTGATGCTATCTTAGAGTTGATGCAACACAGTATATTATTTGGGCAGAAAGGATACAGAAAGAAAGGAATAATCAGAGTGGAGGCGAGATTAAGCCAGAAAGCTTTCATGCAGAATGAGGGAGAAGAGTGAGAAGAGCATCCGTGGGTGTTGAGAGGACAGGGACAAACTGAGGAAGCTCCTGACCTGGCAGTGCGGTGCTCAAGAGCCCAGGGATCTGTGCTTGCCTCAGGCCGTCTGTGGTCTTGGGAGCAGAAATGGGGGAAGTCTGATTCAGACATTTTTTCTGAGCCTGTGAAACATGACCAAGATGAAAACATTAATTTCATTTCTAAAGCTTTAACAGATTATTTTAAATACCAACCAAGCCTCTTCATGCCTCCCTGGTACCTTCAGGTTAGATTATAAACAAAACAAAAATTTAAAAATTGTATTTTCTTATCCCATCGGGGAATTGCAAAGTACGTCCTTTAACAACCTGCGGCACACTGAATTTTCCTGATGCCATTCAGTAGGGATGCTGACTTGACACAGGTTATTTTCTTGCTTCCGGGACTGCTGTGTTTGTGGTGCTCAGACAAAAAGGCTGCAGCTGGGAATTTCTACCCCCGGTAATCTTATATCCCGCCAGCTAGGATTATGATCCTGACTATCAGCTCCTATGTGGGATCTGCACAGATTCCAAGCACCTGGTCAGGGACCAAGGGCCAACCCCCAATTTTTTGTCACCACTCATTGTTTTGCTGTGTAGATGATGTAAAGTACATTTCCTCACTACCATCTGGTATATCTCTACTTTGTGTTGTGTCAACATCAGGTAGCATGCAATTGAGAAATGAAAATCAATTTAATATTAGCCTGAGCAAAATATAATTAGAAAAATTAATCCAATGTTTAAATTGTGTGCTTCTTTTCTATAAATGGGGAAGATGAAATGGATAATGTTTAAGAATTAAGTTCCTTTTAGTTCTTAAAAAAGAAACACTATCATATTATCTCTATAACACATATATATATTTTTTGCCATAGGGTCTCACCATGTTACCAAGGCTGGTCTCAAACTCCTGGCTCAAGTGATCCTTCCACCCAAGCCTCCCAAGCAGCTGGGATTGTAGGCATGCATCACCATGCCTAGCCTCTATAATACATTTTAAGTAGAAATATAAAGGGCTTTTATTTGCTTATTTATTTTGAGACGGAGTCTCACTCTGTCACCCAGGCTGGAGTGCAGTGGCATGATCTCAACTCACTGCAACCTCCATCTCCCAAGTTGAATGGATTCTCCTGCCTCAGCCTCCTGAGTAGCTGGGATTACAGGTGTGTGCCACCACGTCTGGCTAATTTTTCCAATTTTAGTAGAGACGGAGTTTCACCATAGTGGCTAGGCTGGTCTCCTGACCTCAAGTGATCCGTTCGCCCTGGCTTCCCAAAGTGCTGGGATTATAGGTGTGAGCCACCACGCCCAGCCAATAAAGCGCTTTTAAATTATCCTCAGTTTTTTTTTTTTTTCTTTTTGAGATGGAATCTTATTCTGTCGCCAGGCTGTAGTGCAGTGGTGCGATCTCGGCTCACTGCAACCTCTGCCTCCTGAGTTCAAGTGACTCTCCCGCCTCAGCCTCCCGAGTAGTGCGCCACCATACCTGGGTACTTTTTGTATTTTTAATAGTAGTTTTAGAAACGGGGTTTAGTAGTATTTTTAGAAATGGGGTTTCATCATGTTGGTCAGGATGGTCTCAAACTCCTGACCTTGTTATACGCCTGCCTCAGCCTCCCAAAGTGCTGGGATTACAGACGTGAGCCACCATACCCTGCCTACCCTCAGTTTTTAATCCTCTGTGCCATTACTACTTCATAGTGCAGTAACTTTTCAGAGTTTTTTTCTTCAGTTTTTTTTTTTTTTTTTGAGATGGAGTCTCGCTTTGTTGCCCAGGCTGCAGTGCAGTGGCCGGATCTCAGCTCACTGCAAGCTCCGCCTCCTGGGTTTACGCCATTCTCCTGCCTCAGCCTCCCGAGTAGCTGGGACTACAGGTGCCCGCCACCTCGCCTGGCTAGTTTTTTGTATTTTTTTAGTAGAGACGGGGTTTCACCATGTTAGCCAGGATGGTCTCGATCTCCTGACCTTGTGATCCGCCCATCTCAGCCTCCCAAAGTGCTGGGATTACAGGCTTGAGCCACCGTGCCCGGCCTTTTTTTTTTTTTTTTTTTTAAAAAAAAAAGATGGAGTCTTGCTCTGTTGCCCAGGCTAGACTGACTGCAGTGGCTCAATCTCGGTTCACCGCAACCTCCACTACCCAGGTTCAAGTGATTCTCCTGCCTCAGTCTCCTGGGTGGCTGGGATTACAGGCGCCCATCACCACGCCCGGCTAATTTTTGTACTTTTAGTAGAGACGGGGTTTCACAGTGTTGGCCAAGCTGGTCTCCAACTCCCGACCTGAGGTGATCTGCCCACCTCAGTCTCCCAAAGTGTTGGGATTACAAGCGTGAGCCACTGCACCTGCCCTCTTCAGTTTTATATTATTTATACTATCAGTGGATTTAGAGTTTAGTCTAACCATCTGCACAATCACAGACTTAACCATCACAGACTTAACTATGACCTTGGCCTCAGCAAAATGTTCCCACCAACCATTCACATGTAAGTGCTCACAGAGACCTTGGCAGTGCCTGACCAATTGACAAACTAAGCTTATTTATTTATTTATTTATTTATTTATTTATTTATTTATTGAGACAGGGTCTCACTCTGTGTCACCCAGGCTGGAGTGCACTGGTACGATCTTGGCTCACTGCAACCTCTGCCTCTCAGGTTCAAGCGATTCTCTTGCTTCAGCCTCCCGAGTAGCTGGGTCTACAGGTCTGACCATGCCTGGCTAATTTTTGTATCTTTTGGTAGAGACAAGATTTAACCATGTTGTCCAGGCTGGTCTTGAACTCCTGACCTCAAGTGATCCACCTGCCTTGGCCTCCCAAAGTGCTGGGAATATAGGCGTGAGCCACTGCATCCAGCCCCACAAACTAATGTTAACATTTCTGTTCTAGGCCAGGCACAGTGGCTCATGCCTATAATCCCAGCACTTTGGTAGGCCGAGGTGGGCGGATCACAAGGTCAGGAGATCGAGACTATCCTGGCTCACACGGTGAAACCCCATCTCTACTAAAAATACAAAAAATTAGCTGGGCGTGGTGGTAGGCGCCTGTAGTCCCAGCTACTTGGGAGGCTGAGGCAGGAGAATGGCGTGAACCTGGGAGGCGGAGCTTGCAGTGAGCTGAGATCGCGCCACTGTACTCCAGCCTGGGCAACAGAGCGAGATTCTGTCTCAAAAAAAAAAGAAAAAAAAGATTCTGTTCTAAACAATTAATTATTTGTTTCTCTTTTGTAATATAAAAATGAAAAGGAGGCCAAATGTGGTGACTCATGCATGTAATCCTGACACTTTAGGAGGCTGAGGTGGGAGGATCACTTGAGTCCAGGAAATTGAGATCAGTCTGGGCAACATAGGGAGACCTCATCCCTACAAAATTAAAAACTTAGCTGGACGTGGTGGCACATGCCTGTGGTCTCAGCTACTTGCGGGGGCTGATGTGGCAGGACTGCTTGAGCCCAGGAGGTTGAGGCTGAAGTGCAGTGATGAAGCCACTGTACTCCAGCCCAGGTGACAGAAGGTTATTAAAGAGGTGGACATGGTCACCTTTTTCATTCTTCCACTAGCAGGGAAGGGCGAACCTAAACTATTCCAGGTAGACAGGCAATGAATTATTAGGAAGAAACCCAAGAGGGGAAGGGTCAATGTGAAAATCTTCCAGTTTTACAGCATGTCCCCTACAAGGTGACCCCATGATGTCCTACTGTAGTATGGGAAGTTCCCCATATGGTGGACACCTGGACAGGTGTCCTGTCCAGGCTTGAGCCACCAAGCCCAGCCGTGAGTACCAGCTTTATAATTAATTGTTTTGTCATTGCTGTTTGTTTTGAGACAGGGTCTCACTCTGTGGCAATCCCAGGTCACTGCAACCTCTGCATCCTGGGCTCCAGGGATCCTCCCACCGCAGCCCGAGTAGCTGGGACTACAGGTGCATGCCACCAAGCCTGGCTAGTTTTTGTTTTTTTTTTAGAGATGGGGTTTTACCAGGTTGCCCAGGCTGATCTCAAACTCCTGAGCTCAAGAGATCCACCTGCCTTGGCCTCCTAAAGTGCTGGGGTTGTAGGCGTGAGCCACTGCTCCCGGCCATAATTAATTATCAATGACACATTTACGTTTTATACATTTCCTGAATGTGTTCTATTTTACAGTATAAAAGATTGAAAGAAAAGAAAAATAATAATCTAATGTCAAAGCATGAACATTTGCTATCACTTGAGGATTTTATTTTATTTTTTTGGAGACAGGATCTTGCTCTATCACCGAGGCTGGAGTGCAGTGGTGCAATCACAGCTCACTGTAGCCTTGACCTCCCAGGCTCAAGTCATCACCCCACCTCAGCCTCCAGGAGTAGCTGGGACTACAGGTATGCACCATCACGCCTGGCTAATTTTTTTTTTTTTTTTTTGAGATGAAGTCTTACTCTGTCGCTGAGGCTGGAGTGCAGTGGCGTGATCTTGGCTCACTGCAACCTCTGCCTCCCGGGTTCAAGCAATTTTCTTTTTTCTTTTTGTTTTTCTTTTCTTTTTTTTTTTTTTGAGACAGTCTTGCTCTTTCGCCCAGGCTGGAGTCCGGTGGCACAATCTTGGCTCACTGCAAACTCCGCCTCCTGGGTTCATGCCATTCTCCTACCTCAGCCTCCTGAGTAGCTGGGACTACAGATGCCCGTCACCATGTCCCGCTAATTTTTTGTATTTTTAGTAGAGATGGGGTTTCACCGTATGAGCCAGGATGGTCTTGATCTCCTGACCTCGTGATCCGCCCACCTCGGCCTCCCAAAGTGCTGGGATTACAGGCGTGAGCCACTGTGGCCGGCTAAGGTTCAAGCAATTTTCTGCCTCAGCCTCCCGAGTAGCTGGGATTACAGCTGCCCGCCACCACACCCAGATAATTTTTGTATTTTTAGTAGAGACGGGGTTTCACCATGTTGGTCAGGATGGTCTCGAACTACTGACCTGGATCGGCCTCCTAGAGTGCTGGGATTACAGGTGTGAGTCACTGCGCCTGGCCAATGCCTGGCTAATTTTTAAATTTTTTGTAGAGACAAGGTCTTCCTATGTTGCCCAGGCTGGTCTCGAACTCCTGGGCTCAAGAGATCCTACCACCTCGGCCTCCCAAAGTGCTGGTATTACAGGCGTGAGCCACCATGCATGGCCAAAAATCAATTATTTTAATGTATCACATCAATAAGCTAAAGAAGAAAAATCCCATGATAATATCAACAGATGCAGAAAAAGTATTTGACAAAAAGCAACACCTATTCATGAAAAAAACTCTCAGCAAACTAAGAATAGAGGGGAACTTTCTCAATTTGATAAATATCTACAAAGAACCTACAGCGAATTCATGCTTTTTAAAAAGGCTTTGAGAGGTTTATTCATTGTTTTTTCTTTTCCCTGAGACAGGGTATCTGTTGCCCTGGCTGCAGTGTAGTGATGCGATCTTAGCTCATTGCAACCTCTGCCTCCCAGGTTCAAGTGATTCTCCCACCTCAGCCTTCTGAGTAGCTGGGACTATAGGTATGTGCCACTGTACCTGGCTAATTTTTCTATTTTCAGGAGGCATGGATTTTCACCATGTTGGCCAGTCTGTTTTGAAGTGATCCGCCCACCTCAGACCCTCTAAGTGCTGAGATTAAATGCATAAGCCACCAAGTGTAACTCATATTTAATGGCAAAAAACTTAAAGCTTTACTGCTAAGATCAATAATAAAGCAAGGATGACCCTCTTTTCACAGGTTTTCAACATATTATTGAAAGATGTAGCTAATGCAATAAGATAGAAAAGAAAATACACAACATGGTGTTACTTCCCAGAGGGCAAATAAGAGCTGAAGTCCAGGGAAGAAGCATCCGCTACACACCCTCTAAAAGTGCCAAGCCTAACAGTAAAGCAGGTTGTCTACTTAGAGGGGTGCATTTTTATACTTTGGCCCTGAGGGGCACTTTTTCCTAATTTGTACAAAGGCTCCAGACTGAGCAGCAGAGGCCCTGGAAAACTACTTCCTTGTGCCGCCCAGAAGACTACCCTCCAGTCATGGTTTACTCAACCACAAGTGGCCTAATCAGACTCTCTGGAGAGTGTGGAATGGGGGTAAGGGATGGATATCAAGAAGTAGTGGTTCTCAAATTCAGGTTGTGTCAAGATCACCTGGAGAATTTCTTGGTTCCATCCACAAAGATCAATTCAGAAATCTAATGTGGGGCTTAGGAATCTATAACTTTTATTTATTTATTCATTTTTTATTTTAGATTTTTGAGCCGGAGTCTTGCTCTGTCGCCAAGGCTGGAGTGCAATGGTGCAATCTAGGCTCACTGCTAACCTCCGCCTCCCGGGTTCAAGCAATTCACCTGCCTCAGCCTCCTGAGTAGCCGGGATTACAGCCACCACGCCGGGCTAATTTTTGTATTTTTAGTAGAAACGAGGTTTCACCATGTTGGTCAGGCTGGTCTCGACCTCCCGACCTCGTGATCCGCCTGCCTCGGCCTCTGAAAATGCTGGGATTATAGGTGTGAGCCACGACGCCTAGCCTAGGAATCTATAACCTTTTTTTTTTTTTTTTTTTTTTTGAGGCGGAGTCTCACTCTGTTGCCCAGGCTGGAGTGCAGTGACGCAATCTTGGCTCACTTGTGCAAGCTCCGCCTCCCGGGTTCACGCCATTATCCTGCCTCAGCCTTCCAAGTAGCTGGAACTACAGGTGCCTGCCACCACGCCTGGCTTTTTTTTTTTTTTGTATTTTTAGTAGAGGCGGGGTTTCACCGTGTTAGCCAGGATGGTCTCCATCTCCTGACCTCGTGATCCGCCCACCTTGGCCTCCCAAAGTGCTGGGATTACAGGCGTGAGTCAGGGGCCCAGCCAGGAATCTATTAACTTTTTAAAGCTTTCCATTTGATTCTGATGTATTGTTAAGTATTGGAAACCAGTGCACTTGCCAGTGGCTGTTAAATGCTTGGTTTGGAATAATGTAAAGATAGCCTGGGGCAATCATTTTAGTCCAGGAGAACAAGGATAGAGAACAATGAAGGAGAGATAAGAGGCCATGCTGTTGGGCCGAGCGTGGTGGCTCACGCCTGTAATCCCAACATTTTGGGAGGCCGAAGCTGCTGGATCACAAGGTCAGGAGTTCGAGCAGCCTGACCAACATGGTGAAACCCCGTCTCTACTAAAAATACAAAAAAATTAGCCGGGCGTGGTGGTGTGCACCTGTAATCCCAGCTACCCAGGAGGCTGTGGCAGGAGAATCGCTTGAACCTGGGAGGCGAGATCGTGCCATTGCACTGTAGCCTGGGCAACAGAGCGAGACTCCGTCTCAAAAAAAAAAAAGAGGCCATGCTGTCTTGAAGAGGCCCAGAGAGCAGCAGAGAACATGAATTCTTGCTGTCATAAGGTGCTACACTATACTTTCTGGACTTGGGCTCATTCACAAAACACATTCTCTCAAACACGTTAAGGGGAGTTTCTGATAGCTACAATCCAAAGTCCCTTGATGAGCCATTTGAGTAACCACTGTGTACACAGCACTGTGGTAATCACAGAGAAGGCAGGCCGGGTGCTGTGGCTCACGCTTGTAATCCCTTGGGAGGCTGAGGCAGGAGAATCGCTTGAACCTGGGAGTTGGAGGTTGCAGTGAGCCGAGATCGCACCATTGCACTCCAGCTTGGGTGATGACTGAAACTCCATTTCAAAACAAAACAAAAACAAACACCCAAAAAACAAAAAACAGAGAAGACAGCCGAAGGATACCAAACAGTCTCTATCCTCAAGTTTACCATCCAAGAAACACACAGGCTCACAGAAACGTGATAGACCAGTGTGTTACAATTATGGTGCCCAGACGCAACTGGAATCCAACCCCACACCTGTCCGGTAATCCTTTTTTTCCCTTAGTCAGCTCTTTTGAATGCTATTTCATTATAAGCAAACCTATACGCTAGATGAGAACTTTCTGCCACGAAAGCTACAATCTTACCCTTTCCCACCTTCTCTTGTTACAATAGAAGAGGTGTCCCTCCTCTGTCTACACAGAATCCTAGCAATGCTCTACAATGAATGTCTTTCTCTTATCAGCTGTGAAAAAAGCTCATCTTTCACTACAAAAATAATTCCCTTAATCCCACACATCCTCATAGCTATTGCTCTTCAGTTATCTTCATTTATCTGACAGCTGTCTATGCTCATGAGCACACCTCCTGCTCTCTCCTCAGTCTGTTGCAATCTGGCTTCTGCACCTACCGTTCCACAGAAACAAGTCATACCAACCAGCAGCCTCCCAGTTGTTAAATCTATCAGAACGCCCACTCCTTCCCTTCCTTCTCAGTGTGCATCACTCTGTGAATCTTCTTTCCTGCCTGCAACATCCTCTTTTCTTAGCCTAAATGTTGAGGTGCTGTGGGGTTCTCTTCTGGCTATTTTCTTCTCTATCTATATGCTCTCCTTGGTCTATTTCCTCCACTCCCATTGCTTCAGTTGAAATTTATATGCTGGGCCGGGCGCGGTGGCTCAAGCCTGTAATCCCAGCATTTTGGGAGGCCGAGACGGGTGGATCACGAGGTCAGGAGATCGAGACCATCCTGGCTAACACGGTGAAACCCCGTCTCTACTAAAAAATACAAAAAACTAGCCGGGCGAGGTGGCGGGCGCCTGTAGTCCCAGCTACTCGGGAGGCTGAGGCAGGAGAATGGCGTAAACCCAGGAGGTGGAGCTTGCAGTGAGCTGAGATCCGGCCACTGCACTCCAGCCTGGGCAACAGAGCGAGACTCCGTCTCAAAAAAAAAAAGAAAGAAATTTATATGCTGGCCAGGCGTGGTCACTCACGCCTGTAATCTCAGCACTTTGGGAGGCTGAGGCGGGTGGATCACAGGTCAGGAGTTTGAGACCAGCGTGACCAACATGATGAAACCCCGTCTCTACTAAAAATACAAAAAAAAAAAAAAAAAAATTAGCCGGGTGTGGTGATGCATGCCTGTAATCCCAGCAACTCAGGAGGCTGAGGCAGGAGAATCGCTTGAACCAGGCAGGAGGAGGTTGCAGTGAGCCGAGATCGCGCTACTACACTCCAGCCTGGGCGACAGACTGAGACTCAGTCTCAAAAAAAAAAAAAAAAAAGAAAAAGAAATTTATATGCTGTTCAATCCCAATCCCATTTCAGCTCATATTTCAGTGTTAAACTTCAGCATATACAGCCACGTATCATATAATTTGGTTGTCCTACAGGTACCTCACACTTGACAAACATACCCTAAACTAAACTCGGTAACTTCCCTTCAAATCCAAATCTCTCCCCATTTCTCTAACTCAGTGAACTTGTGTGTCATTGTCAGAAACCTGTAAGTCATCCTTATTCTTCCACTCTGCCCAATCAATCACAAGTTCTATCTAACCTAGTTGTCTCAGATCCACTCACGTCTCACCATCTTTCCTACACTGCTAGTGTAGGTCTACTTCATGCTTAGATTACAACACTGGCTCTTAACACGGCATCCAAGACCTGCATGGTTTGTGCTCACCTTTCCCACCAAACACCTCAGTCGCCTCACCTGAACGTGTTTTCCTTTCCCCACAGCACCATGGTCTCTTTTCTCTCTAGGTTCTGCACTTGCTGTTTCTATTTCACGGACCATTCTTCACCCAGATCCTCTCTGCCTGGGTAACTCTCAGAGAACACCACCTCAAGGAAACCTTCCCTGACCACCCCAACTGGGTTAGAGGCTCCTTTTCAGAGTCCGCACTCTGGACTACTCCTAGCAGCACACTTAAAATACTGTGTTGCCTGGGCGTCGTGGCTCACGTCTGTAATCCCAGCACTTCGGGAGGCCGAGGCGGGCAGATCATAAGGTGAGGAATTCAAGACCAGCCTGGCTCACACAGTGAAACCCCATCTCTACTAAAAATACAAAAAATTAGCCAGTCGTGGTGGCGGGCGCCTGTAGTCCCAGCTATTCCGGAGGCTGAGGCAGGAGAATGGCATGAACCTGGGAGGCGGAGCTTGCAGTGAGCCGAGATTGCGCCACTGCACTCCAGCTGGGTGACAGAGTGAGACTCCACTAAAAAAAACAAAAACAAAAACAAAACTGTGTTGTGACTGTTGGCTTAACTATCTGTCTGGGATATACTGTTATATGTCTGGGGCTGGCATGTGGTAGGTACTCAGATACTGTTGGGTGAATGAATCAATGAAGAAAACATTTAACAAAGTAAGTGGTTATGTACCTAGTGGGGTGTACAAATAAAAAGTATAATAGGCAGGAAGAGATCAGTGAAGGGACTGAAAAACCTTCATTTTTTCTAGGGACTTTGGGTGCGGCCCTGAAGGAGGGGAAGAATTTAAACAGGGAAGGAAAGGACATTCAATGTATACCCATCAATAAAGGCCTGAACACACCATGAGTCTGGCCTATTCATGGGAAAAACAGGGGACCAGCCTGGGGAAGTGGAGGGTTTCTAACTAGAGAACCTTGACTGCCAGGTCGGAGATTTGTGCTTTCTCCAGTGGGAATGAGAAGCTCCCTGATGATTTGGTTCAAATATTTCAGGAGAATTAATGTGGAAATGTGCCTTCTTTAGGAAGAGGACGAAGGCAGATTAATCACCTAGACAATTGTTGCAGCTGTCTAATTAGAAGGCGTTAGGGTTGCAATGGGCTTTGGAAATCAGGTAGCACAGTGCTTCTCTATCCTGGCTGCACTTTAAAATCACTTGGGGAGCTTTTGAAAAATGCTGATGCCTAAAGCCCTTTCTCCAGACTATTTAAGTCAGAATTTATGTGGGTGAGGCTCAGGCATCCATAGTTTTAAAAAGCTCCCCAGGTAATTCTATTGCACAGCTAGAGTTCCTCATTTTAGAAAAGACAAAAACTAGGGCTCAGAGAGTTTAAGATACAAGCTTAGCTCAGAAACCACTCGCTGGCAGGGTGGGACCTATGACTGAGCTGGGACTGCTGATTCACCTCCTGTTTTTCTGTCATATTCTAGTCTCTCTTAAAGTCTACCTTAAGGTATGGATGTAGAAAAGGAGAAAAATGGGAAGTAGTGTGGTATAGATAACTAACAGGTAAAGTTCGCCTTTATGAGCAATTTGTCCAAGCTCTGAACCCCCATCTTCTCTGCTGTAATGTGGGAACAATAATGCTACATGTAGCTCCAACATAATTAGAAATAGTGTGTGGAGCCCCAGCACTGTCCTTGTTGTTGTTAATAGTATGATTAGTATTTTCATTGTTATTGGAGAGAATGGATAGGACACATTTTCAAATAATTTATTGGATTTGGTAATTCATTAAAGCAAGAAGAAAACAAGAACATCTAGATTTTTAAGTCCAGATGTCTGAAAATACAATGGTTCCACATAAGGTAGGCAGGCTGAGCTACAGGGGGGATAGGGAAGTAGGGAGGGGCAGAGCAGGACTAGAAACTTCAGTAAAAATTCAGAGTGATTGGCAGGGCGGTGTGGCTCACGCCTGTAATCCCAGCATTTTGGGAGGGTGAGACGGGAGGACCACAAGGTCAGGAGTTCAAGACCAGCCTGGCCAATATGGTGAAACCCTGTCTCTGCTAAAAAAATACAAAAATTAGCCAGGCATAGTGGTGCGCGCCTGTGGTCCCAGCTACTCAGGAGGCTGAGGCAGGAGAATCGCTTGAACCCAGGAGGCAGAGGTTGCAGTAAGCCAAGATAGTGCCACTACACTCCAGCCTGGCAACAAAGCGAGACTCTATCTCAAAAAAAAAAAAAAAAAAATTCAGAGTGATCATTCAGGCACTCTCACATCCAAAGCATGGTAGGTACTAGAGGTGATAAGGGCTCAGCTGCTCTCAATTTTTTTTTTTTTTTTTTTTTTAAAGATGGAGTCTTGCTCTGTCCCCTAGGCTGGAGTGCAGTGGTGCGATCTTGGACAACTGCAACTTCTGCCTCCTGGGTTCAAGCTATCTTGTGCCTCAGCCTCCCGAGTAGCTGGTATTATACAGGCATGCCCCACCACACCTGGCTAATTTTTGTATTTTTAGTAGAGACGAGGTTTCACCATGCTAGCCAGGCTGGTCTTAAACTCCTGACCTCAAGTGATCCGCCTGCCTTGGCCTCCCAAAGTGCTGGGATTACAGGTATGAGCCACTGTGCCCTGCCTGCTCTTAATAAATTTTGAACCTACGAAATCCTTTAGTGATCCAAAGAGATTTGGGGTCAGGTGCGGTCTCTACTAAAAATACAAAAATTAGCCAGGCATGGTGGTGGATGCCTGAAATCCCAGCTACTAGGGGGTGCTGAGGCAGGAGAATCGCTTGAACTGGGAGGTGGAGGTTGGAGTAAACTGAGATTGCACCACTGCATGCCAGCCTGGGCGACAAAGCAAGACTCCATCTCAAAAAACAAAAACAAAACAAAAATAAAGAGATTTGTCTGACTGTTGTGGCTCGTGCCTGTAATCCCACCTATTTGGAAGGCTGAGGTGGAAGGATCACTTGAGCCCAGGAGTTCATCTTGGACAACATAGCAAGACCCCATCTCTAATAAATAAATGATGGAGAGATTTGGACCTATACTAATTTGTTTACTTTTGTTTGATAGATTATTTTAAATTGTCTCCTTAGTAACTGACTTTTGAATTTTAATCCATTTACAAGAAAGTGTAAATCCTGTAATTACTCTCTGCACAAAGAGACTTAGTTCACAGGCTCCTTCGAGAATGGCTGATTCCAGGTTTGAGGCAAGGTAATCTAAGGCAGTCCTACAGTGTCTTGTGACACAAAGCAAGGAAGTGTCCAGAGGAGGTGAAAACATGTCAAAAGTAAAGGAGCCAGCTCAAACAGGCTTCCATTGATCAAATTTGGGACAATTTAAGCATCAAAAAGAATGAGAAATGCAATAAATTACAATATATTAAATACAGAAAGAATATAAATATATAAATACAGAAAGAATACATGATCTCTTAGAGATAAGTGCTAAAATAAGACAGATGAACTGATATGACAGGTGAGCTTCAAAATCATACCAGGCAGGGGCAAAGGCAGTGGGGGTGTGGACAAAACAAGAGCAGCCATGAGTGGTAAATACTCAAGCTGAGGGAGCACGGGGGCTTGTGACAGTGCTTTGTCTACTTTGTGTTTAAAATTCCTCATAATAAAAAGTTCTAAAAAACAAACATAAAAAATCCTGGGCCAGGCCTGGTAGGTCACATCTATAATCCCAGCACTTTAGGAGGCTGAGGTGGGAATTTGCTTGACCCTAGGAGTTAGAGCCAGCCTGGGTAACATAGCAAGACCCTGACTCTATTTTTTAAAATAATAATAATAATTTTAAAAATTCTAACAATGGTAATGATCCCTATGAGTTCACAGTGCTACTCAAAAAAAAAAAAAAAAAAAAAAAAAAAAAATGGGAAGGAGATGAAGAAAAAGCTCTTTTTTTTTTGACACAGAGTCGTACTCTGTTGCCCGGGCTGGAGTGCTGGAGTGTAGTGGCATGATCTCGGCTCACTGTAACCTCCGCCTCCCAAGTTCAAGTGATTCTCCTGCCTCAGCCTCCCGAGTAGCTGGGACTACAGGCACATACCACCACACCTGGCTGATTTTTGTAGTTTTAGTAGAGACGGGGTTTCACGACCAGGCTGGTCTTGAACTCCTGACCTCAGGTAATCCGTTATTTATTTATTTTTTTGAGACAGAGTCTCTCTCTATCACCCAGGCTGGAGTGCAGTGGCGCAATCTCAGCTCACTGCAACCTCTGCCTCCCAGGTTCAAGTGATTCTCCTGCCTCAGCCTCCCAAGTAGCTGGGATTATAGGTATGTGCCACCACACCCAGATAATTTTTGTATTTTTAGTAGAGATGGGGTTTCGCCATGTTGGCCTGGCAGGTCTCAAACTCCTGACCTCAAGTGATCTGCCCGCCTCTGCCTCCCAAAGTGCAGGGATTACAGATGTAAGCCACTGTGCCTGGCCAAAAAAGCTCTTCTTTCTGGAAAAATCCCAGGCAATAAATATAGATAGGATACTACAATTATAAAATCATCATTTTGTGACTATTAACATAATATTCAGGTGAGGGGCATCAAAGGGTGAGAGGCTGAGAAACAGAATAGTCACATGGTCTCAAAGCACTATCCTGGAGATCATTTCTTCTTTATGAAGGGCACAAGACACCTTTGAGACCCTTGCGGAGAAATCTGGGAGAAGCCACTTAACCAAGTGCCCACACTCAGCATCACCACGAATGGGACAAACCAACACGTGTCTTGCCCAAACCATTTAGCCTGATGAAGTCGAGTCATGAGGAAACGTAATTCCAGTCAGACAAGTCCAGTCAGACAAGGCCACTCTAGAAGACAACTGATCAGGGGCCGCACGGTGGCTCACGCCTGTAATCCCAGCACTTTGAGAGGCCGAGGCAGGCGGATCACGAGGCCAGGAGACCATCCTGGCTAACACGGTGAAACCCCGTCTCTATTAAAAATACAAAAAATTAGCCGGGCGAGGTGGCGGGCGCCTGTAGTCCCAGCTACTTGGGAGACTGAGGCAGGAGAATGGCGTGAAACCGGGAGGCGGAGCTTGCAGTGAGCCAAGATTGCGCCACTGCACTCCAGCTTGGGCGACAGAGCAAGACTCTGTCTCAAAAAAAAAAAAAAAAAAAAAAAAAAAAGAAGACGACAACTGATCAGGACTGTTTACAGACTAAAGAGATGTGATAACTACATAAAATCAGTGCCCTCTGGATTCTAAAGTGAAAAACTGTTTTTGTAAGGGGTGTTACTGGGCCAAATGGAAGAAATTTGATATAATTGTATTAAAAGGTCCTTGTTCCTAGGAGACATCTGCTGAAGTATTTAGGTATAAAAAGTTGTGACGTTTGCAGAGTACTTTCAAATGGTTAAGAGAAAAAAGTATATAAATAAAGTATAAATGTGTGTGTGTGCATACACATAGAGAGAGACTACAGACATTTAGCACCAATAAAGCAAATACTGCAAAACAGAAATGACTGGTGATACCATGTGAATGTATTCACTGTACTCTTCCAACTTGTCCATGGGTTTGAAAGTTTTCCCAATACAAAGTGAGGAAGGAACTTAAGCTCACACCATAAAAGTTGGTTTCACTGGTTGCCTGATAGCAACTCGGTGGCTGGGGAATGAGACTAGGAGGGAAACTCTTCATTGTAGTATACATCTTTCTGTACCATTTGAGTTTTCTTTCTGTTTTGAGATGCAGTCTTGCTCTGTCACCCAGGCTGGATTGCAGAGGCGCAGTCTTGGCTCACTGCAACCTCTGCTTCCCAGGTTCAAGCAATTCTCCTGTTTCAGCCTCCGGAGTAGTTGGGACTACAGGCGCCTGCCACCACATCAGGCTAATTTTTGGATATTTAGTAGAGAGAGGGTTTCACCTTGTTGGTCAGGCTGGTCTTGAACTCCTGACCTCAGGTGATCTACCTGCTTTGGCCTCCCAAAGTGCTGGGATTACAGACGTGAGCCACCATGCCCGGCCCCATTTGATTTTTTGAACCAAGTTAATGTATTATCTATATTAAAAACAATATTATATTTATATTTAAAAACAGTCATCTCTAACAACGATTTATAGTATCAAAACCTATTGAATTACATTTCCACAAACATACAAACACCAAAAGCCTTTGGTAATTCTATTTCTGTTTGTTACAACATTCTATAAAGTAATTTATATACAAATATTACACAGAAAAACTGGGTGCGGTGGCTTACACCTGTAACCCTAGCACTTTGGAAGGCTGAGGTGGGCAGATCACCTGAGGTCATGAGTTTGAGACCAGCCTGGCCAACATAGCGAAACTCTGTCTCTACTAAAAATACAAAAAAATTAGCCAGGGGTTGTGGCACACGCCTGTAGTCCCAGCTACTTGGGAGGCTGAGGCAGGAGAATTGCTTGAACCCAGGAGGCAGAGGTTGCAGTGAGGCGAGATAGTGTCACTGCACTCTAGCCTGGGTGACAGAGCTAGACTCCATCTCAAAAAAAAAAAAAAGAAAAGAAAAAGAAAAGAAATATTACATAGAAACTACACAGAGGACCGGGCACAGTGTCTCACGCCTGTAATCCCAGCACTCTGGGAGGCCAAGGTGGGTGGATCACTAGGTCAGGAGTTTGAGACCATCCTGACTGACATGGTGAAACCCTGTCTCTACTAAAAATACAAAAATTAGCTGGGTATGGTGGTACGCGCCTGTAATCTCAGCTACTCAGGAGCCTGAGGCAAGAGAGCTGCTTGAACCTGGGAGGCGGAGGTTGCAGTGAACCGAGATTGTGTCACTGCACTCCAGCCTGGGCAACAGAGCGAGACTCCATCTCAAAAAAAAAAAAAAAAAAAAAAAAACTACACAGAAACAAAGAAAGAAAAGAATTTCTGTGTTTCTGGGTGTCCCGGGAATTTAAATGGTAGCTGACCTAAATACTACTATTTCAACTAATTCTGTACCCAAGGCTATGTTCCTTAATTTTAATAAACCTGGGGTTTCACTTGTTCCTGAAAACTTATAAGCAGAAACACACTTGAACACTTGAAATAGTGCAACTGACCTAGTTCCCAATGCTTTTTGGCATAAAAAGTCAGCTGCTTTGAAGCTGCTAGTGTAGGCTTCTTTTTACCTTTGAATAACTGAAACTTTTGGGAGTCAGAAAGAAAGAGGTGTTTTTCTACCGCCCGCTTTGAAGCATTATTTATTATATAGCAAAGAAGAAAAGGAAATGACCATGCTATGGATGATTGCTTAATTAATTATAATAAACATAAAGTTGATCAATACATACAAATGTAAAATGATCCTCAAGTTCTATCATTAAGTGAAAACGTCTATGGCGTGTTGCAGATAAGTATGTGTATGCACTACGTGTGCTTGTCTATGCAGAGGATAGCTCTGGGGGAATACAAAGAACCTACAAACAGCCTTCTGGAAGGAAGCTGGAGGTTGGGGAAAGACTTGCTTTTCACTCTAAACTACTTTGGAACTGTTTTACAGTCTTACTAATTAATTGCACGTTTTTTGTTTCTTTATGTTTGTTTGTTTGTTTTCTGAGACAGGGTCTCGCTCTGTCACCCAGGCTATAGTGCAGTGGTGCAATCACCCTCACTGCAGCCTTGACCTTCCTGGTCTCAGATGGTCCACCTCAGCCTCCCAGGTAGCTGGGACTAAAGGCGCACACTACCACGCCCACCTAATTTTTGTATTTTTTGTAGAGACAGTGTTTTGCCATGTTACCTAGGCTGGTCTGGAGCTCCTGAGCGCATGCAATCTGCCCCCCTCGCTTGCTGGGAAGTGCAGGGATTACAGGCATGAGCCACTGCAACCAGCCCCAAGTAACTTTTGAACACAGTATGTTGACTGTAAACACTTAGGCTAAAGACAGAACTGTAAACCAATAGTAAAGTGTAATTAATAGGTTTTTTTTTTTTCTTACAATGGTGAAAAACATGGATTAGCAATTCTAAGACTATTTTCTGTATATTCTAGGATTGAACAAATAAGTAAACACGGTGGGGCTGGCTTTCTCACTGTTAGAAAAGGGAGTTACAGGCCAGGTGTGGTGGCTCACGCCTGTAATGCCAGCACTTTGGGAGGTTGAGGCGGGTGGATCACCAGAGGTCAGGAGTTTGAGACCAGCCTTGCCAACATGGTAAAACCCTGTCTCTACTAAAAATATAAAAATTAGCCAGTTGTGGTGGCACATGCCTGTAATCCCAGCTACCTGGGAGGCTGAGGCAGGAGAATCGCTTGAACCTGGGAGGCGGAGGTTGCAGTGAGCAGAGATTACGCCATTGCACTCCAGCCTGGGTGATAGAGTGAGACTTTGACTCCAAAAAAAAAAGGGGTCGGGGGAAGGGGAGTTACAAACATGGAAAATAGAGAAACTTGGATGAATTCTGTAGTCATGGATTAGAATTGGAACTATCAATATGAACTCACAGCTTTTAATATAGATTCACAGAAATGTAAATAGCTATAGGTGTTGGGTGTATAAACATACATATTTCCCAACTGAAATGACCTTAGTAGCAATGAACACACATAATGCTCAGATCTTGGTTTCTAAATGTTGTTCTTCACTAGAAGGAACAAACCTTCTTAAAAAAATAGTTGATGTTAGGGCAGGAGCAGGAAAATTAAAAGATAAACACAGAACATTTGTTTGCCAGAAATTTAAGGAAGTGCTAAAAAAATGATGGAAACATGTCAGAAGGATGAGCAGCCAATTTGGAGGGGCACCCACTTGCCAAATGCGGGTAGACTTGAGCATTAAAATAAATTATTATAACAGTTTATAACCTACTAATTATAATAATAATCTAAGAATTCACACATAAAGAAAAAGGTAAAGGGAAGAAAAGGAAAAGCTGTTCCTTAAATTAGAATGCCAATAGTAAGTCTAGAACAAATGAAGGAATCAGGAAGTCTCCATTTGGAGGCCATCATAGTAATAGCTCTGTAATTACTGATTGAATCAGGAATCATCAATGGAAACTTAAATTATCATGTGAAAGTTTGATGAGAAATTGGATGCCTACAGAGTTTCAAATTGTCTTCTGGAAGATTCTAATTAATAACAAAAGGAAAAACAGTGGAGAAACCTGAAAGACACCATGTTAAGCAAGTGTTCAAGGTGAAATTACCAGTAATGGGACAAATCCACATCCTGAGCACTGAGGACACCTCACTTCTGTGGCAATCCTGTTAAAAATGTACGGAATCTAATCATGAGGAAGCATCAGAGAAACCCAAACTGAGAGACATTATAGAAAATAATTGGTTTGGCTGGGCGCAGTGGGTCATGCCTATAATCCCAGCACTCCAGGAGGCTGAATCAGGCAGATCACCTGAGGTTGGGAGTTCGAGACCAGCCTGGCCAACATGGAGAAACCACATCTCTACTAAAAATACAAAATTAGCCAGGCCTGGTGGTGCATGCCTGTAATCCCAGCTACTCAGGAGGCTGTGGCAGGAGAATCGCTTGAACTTGCAAGGCAGAGGTTGCGATGAGCTGAGATTGCGCCATTGCACGCCAGCCTGGGCAACAAGAGCAAAACTCTGTCTCAAAATAATAATAATAATAATAACAACAATAATAATAATAATTGGTTTGCACTCTTCAAAAATATTAATAGCATGAAAGACAAAGAACGACTGAGGAACTGTTGCAGATTTTAAAATCTGACAGTGAAATGAGATAGCGATTCTGGGTGGATCCTGGACCATAAAAACCAAAACAAATTGGGAGGCTGAGGCGGGCAGATCACCTGAGGTCAGGAGTTTGAGACCAGCCTGGCCAACATGGAGAAACCCTGTCTATACTGAAAAAAAAAAAATTAGCAGGGTTGGGTGGCAGGCAGCTGTAATCCCAGTTACTTGGGAGGCTGAGGCAGGAGAATTGCTTGAACCCAGGAGGTGGTGGTTGCAGTGAGCCGAGATGGTACCACTGCACTCTAGCCTGGGCGACAGAATGAGACTCTGTCTCGAAAACAAACAAAACAAAACAAAACAAAACAAAACAAAACAAAACAAAGCTGCATGCAGGGGCGAGCCTGTAGTTCCAGCTACTCAGGAGGCTGAGGTGGGAGGATTGCTTGAGTTCTAGAGTCTAGCTTGGGCCGGGCGCAGTGGCTCACGCCTGTAATCCCAGCATTTTGGGAGGCTGAGGCAGGCGGATCGTGAGGTCAGGAGATCGAGACCATCCTGGCTAACATGGTGAAACCCTGTCTCTACTAAAAATACGAAAAATTAGCTGGGTGTGGTGGTGGGTGCCTGTAGTCCCAGCTACTCGGGAGGCTGAGGCAGAAGAATGACGTTAACCTGGGAGGTGGAGCTTGCAGGGAGCTGAGATCGCGTCACTGCACTCCAGACTGGGAGACAGAGTGAGATTCTGTCTCAAAAAAAAAAAAGAAAGTCTAGCCTGGGTAACATAGCAAGATCCCATCTCTAAACAAAAAACACTAAGACACCAAAACCAAAACCAAATAATTTGTTTTCTCTTGTGCTCTCAGGGACATTACTAGGAGAACTGACTAAATCTGAGTAAGGTCTGCAGATTAGTTATAGTATTTTAATAATGCTGATTTCTTAATTTTGATTACTGTACTATGGTTATGTAGGAGAATGCCCCTGTTTTTACAAATACACATGGAGGTAATTAGGAGTCAGGTAGCATCAGCATCCGGTCTGTAATTTACTCTGAAAAGTGTGTGTGTGTGTGTGTGTGTGTCTGTGTGTTTGTATATGAGAGAGAGAGAGAGACAAAGGGAGAGAAAAGATTTGGGGAATCTTGGTGAAGGGTATGTGAGAATTCTTTGTAGTAATCTTGTAACTTTAACTTTTCTGTAAGTCCGATATTATTTCAAACACACACACACATACCCCTTTGATATCTTTGATACCAAAACAAATAAACTGAACATCCTTAATCATAAGTAATTTTTGTTTCCTTAGGATTCTTAGTGAAATTAGTAAGTCAAAGGTATATGGTTTAAAAAATTGATATATATTATATATATAAATACGTGTGTGTGTGTGTATATATATATATATATATATATATATAATCTTTGAGATGGAGTCTCACTCAGTCTGTTGCCCAGGCAGGAGTGCAGTGGCATGATCTTGGCTAACTGCCACTTCCACCTCCTAGGTCCAAGTGATTCTCCTGCCTCAGCCTCCTAAGTAGCTGCGACTACAGGTGCGTGCCACCACACCCAGCTAATTTTTATATTTTTAGTAGAGACAGGGTTTCACCATGTCGGTCAGGATAGTCTTGAACTCCTGACCTCAAGCGATCTGCCCACCTCGGCCTCCCAAAGTTCTGAGATTACAGGCATGAACCACAGCTCCTGGCTGATATATATATTTAAAAGATTGATATTGGCTGAGCACAGTGGCAAATGCCTATAATCCCAACACTTTGGGAGGTGAGGCGGGCAGACTGCTGGAGCCCAGGAGTTTGAGACCAGTCTGGGCAACATGGTGAAACCCTGCCTATCAAAAAAACACAAAAGGCCGGGCGCGGTGGCTCAAGCCTGTAATCCCAGCACTTTGGGAGGCCGAGACGGGCGGATCACGAGGTCAGGAGATCGAGACCATCCTGGCTAACACGGTGAAACCCCGTCTCTACTAAAAATACAAAAACTAGCTGGGCGAGGTGGCGGGCGCCTGTAGTCTCAGCTACTCGGGAGGCTGAGGCAGGAGAATGGCGTAAACCTGGGAGGCGGAGCTTGCAGTGAGCTGGGATCCAGCCACTGCACTCCAGTCCGGGTGACAGAGCAAGACTCCGCCTCAAAAAAAAAACCAAAAAAACAAAAAAACACAAAAATTAGTTGGGTATGGTGGCTCGCACCTGTGTTCCCAGCTACTTGGGAGGCTGAGGCGGAGGGAACGCTTGAGCCTGGGAGGTGGAGGCTGCAGTGAGCTGAGCTTTCGCCACTGCATGCTAGCCTGGGCAACAGAGACTGTCTCAAAAAAAAAAAAAAAAAAAAGATTTTGAAATATGTTGATATATACAAACAGAAGTTTTTGAATCCTTCTGAATGTGGAGGAGGACAAAGGCAGGGGAAATGCAGGACTGAGGGGTGGAAGGTAGGGTATGGCATGGGTCCTCCCAGATGAGAAGAGGAGGAGGAGCTGGAACTATGGAGCATGCTCAGAATGAGTGGGAACCAAAAGATGGAGCCGTCGAAGGATCAGTAGATGACAGTGAAGGACTAAAGCTCATGACCACTTGAGATTCTTTTCAGAAACATAATCCTTATGTGGTTTACCAATTGCCCACAGTAATTAACCTGCATAACAGTATAGTAAGAGCAGGCTCAGGTCAGGTACTTGGTCAAATGAGAGTGCCTTGATTTCTCCCTTTATGTGCTTCCCTCTGCTGCAGGCCAGTTACCCACTATAGAGTCACGCTGAGTCCCTGAGCCTTTCCTGTTGGCAACCACGAAGCAGCTACCACATCTTCAGCAAGTCCATAGTCACATGTCCTAGTAGCCTGCTATATAATGTAAATAAATAATCTAAAATAAGCTTTCATTTTAAATGCCCATAATGAATTTAATTAAGTATAAATACAGGCTCCTATTGAGTATTTGCTATTTGCCAAGGTCTATGTCTAAGTGCTTTGTTTAGATTATCTCATTTCACCCTCCCAATAACTCCATGGGATGGCAGTATCATTATCCCCATTTCACTGTTGGAGACAATTAAGTCTAGAGCAGTAAGTTAACTTTTTCCATGTCATAAAGCTTAGATTCAAACTCAAGAGTCTAACTCCAGAGTCTCCACTCTACAATGGATTAAAAAATTTAAGAAGAAAAAAGGTCGGGTGTGGTGGCCTGTAATCCCAGCACTTTGGGAGGCCAAGGCCAGGGGATTTCTTAAGCCCAGGAGTTCAAGACCAGCCTGGGCAACATGGTGAAACCCCAAATCTACAAAAAATACAAAAAACTAGTTAAGTGTGCTGGTATGTGCTTGTAGTCACAGCTACCTGGGAGGCTGAGATGGGAAGATCATCTAAGCCTAGAAGGTTGAGGCTGCAGTGAGCCATGACTGTGCCACTGCCCTCCAGCCTAGGCGACAGAGTGAGACCCCCTACCCCGTCCCCTGGCAAAAAAGACAATCAAGAAAAAAGATAACCAGTCATAAGTGTAAAAAAAAAAATTTTTTTTTTTGAGACCCACTCTATCACCCAGTGCAGTGGTACAATCATGGCTCACTGCAGCCTCAACCTCCCGTGCTCAAGCTATTCTTCTGCCTCAGGCTCCAGAGTAGCTGGGACTACAGGTGTGCACCACCACACTCAGCTAATTTTAAAATTTTTGGTATAGGCAGGGTCTCACTATGTTGCCCAGGCTGGCCTTGAACTATTGGGTTCAAGTGATCCTCCAGCCTCGGCTTCCCAAACTGTTGGGATTACAGGCATGAGCCACTACACCTGGCCTAAAATTTTTAAGAAATTGGGAGTCTAGGATGAAAATTATATTCTAGTAAATACATGTCTCATTTTTCCACTCTATAATCAGCCAAATATTTGTTTGGGAAAGGGCATTACCTGGCAGAAGAATTGTTGCTGGGTTCCTGCTCCAGGTGTGTTACTGAAGGTGCTGGTACACTTGGAAGAAGAAACTGGAAGACGATGAGACACACTGACTGGTACTGGAGTCCTGTTCGGCTGCGTCAGCTGATCTCCCGTAAAGTTTGATCCTGATGAACCAGACTGAACTGCAGACCCAAGGCTAGGATGGGCAGTGCTGGCTGAGCTGACAGCAGGGAACCGACTAGGTCCTGACATGCTTGTCACTGAGGGCATGGTGGTGAAGCCAGGTCTTCCTTGGGAAACGCCGCTCTGCCCAGGTGACAGGTGTAATACGGTTGGGGACGCCTGCTGCAAGGGCATCTGTCCACCCACAAGCTGAGGAGAGGCATGATTGGCTATCACTGGACTTCCAGAGGCAGCAAATGTCTGCCCAGACACTAAGTGGACGGCAGTATTCTGGTTGTTAAGCATCTGTCCAGAATATGGTTGGTTGGTCCTGAGCATGTTGGAAGAGTTTCTGTTCAACATGACATGCTCTGAGGCCACTTGGCCAGAAATGAGCTGAGAGGGTTGAGTCTGAAGAAGTTGCCCATTTATAGTCTGGACGTGGTGTACCGAGTTGGAACTGACAGAAAGGCTTGTAGGTATGAGGAACTGACTTTGGGGTGCGTGAGGTTGGCCCATGGGGGAATGAATAACAATACTGCCCCCAGCGCTGCTCACTGCCTGTGAGGTGACTGGCTTTCTTGTGTTCTGTTGGTTTACAATGTTCACAGACATGTGTGGACCAACTACTGAGCCCTGGGGTGAGCTTGCAGAAGCAAAAGAGATCCCTTGTTGTACGTGGTGCTGCTGAATTCCCAAATTGTTCACATTGTATGTATTTTGCTGACCCATCTGGATAGGCTTTGGCTGTATATTAATTGGGACTTTATTTGAATTTGGTGCAAGACCCCTTTGTATGATGATGTTATGCACAGGTAAAGATGTTTGAAAATTTGTGCTATTAAATGGAACAGTAACAGGCTGTGCTACTGGACTGGAACTGGAGTTCCCAAACAAGGAGTTGCCATTAGGAGTCTGTCTATGAACCAGGAGCCCTCCACTCACATTTGATGGGGCTTGCTGCCCGCTGCCCTTTAATATGATTTGAGATCCATCTAGGTTATTAATAGTCATCATGGAAGGATGATTACCAAATGACCCAATTAATTGTATTTGACCAGAACCACTAATCTGACTGCTATTAGACAAATGCTGGCTGGGAACACTGATCCCCACATGTTGCATAAAGCCATGTTGTACACCCACTGTATTGCTTGCAAACGATGCTCCAACAGGCACATGCGTCACCCCTATAGGCTGCAGCGTCTGACCTGAGTAATTAGAAACATTAGAAGCCTGAGTAAAGGATGCTGATGAAGAAGGATGAAGCTGAGCTTGTGCAAACTGTTGGCTTGAACCTATACTGGCATCCAAATATGCCTCTTCTGCCAATGTCTGTTCAGTGATATTGGCCTCTTGCAAGGATTTCTGAAGAATGTCAAAAGGTTGGTCCTCAGTGAGATCAGGAAGAGGAGAAGATTCGAGTTCATCTTCAAGAAACTGGAGGCTACTTGAAAGTGGCAGTCCATCACTGGGCCCTTCTCCAAGCTGGGTGCTTACACCTTTGAGGGATGACTTAGGATCAGCATTCTAAAAAAATAAACAGTATGTTACATGGTATATGTAACCTTTGAAAAGGATGTATAAAAATTAATCTTGAACATGAATAAAGCATAACAGTCTGCTTTTCAGGCACAACTCTCTAAACTGCTCACCTTATTCTGATATTTTATTTCCATAGTAATGATGCTTGACGTTATGTTTATAAGCATATGCATCCATCATGCTGGTAAATTATTTTATAGAGAACGGATAGATAATGCAAACATACTGAGGACTACTTAGAGCTTAGCTTCATTTTTTTGAGATACTGCCACAGACTTTATTGACTTATTAGTTTATTTTTTGATCTGGGGTCTCGTTCTTTTGACCAGGCTGGAGTGCAGTGGCCCAATAATAACTCGCTGCTGCTGTGAACTCCTGGGTTCATGAGATCCTCCCACCTCGGCCTCCTGAGTAGCTGGGACTACAGGTGTGCCCCACCACACCCAGCTGCATTTTTTTGCTTTTTGTTTTTAGAGATGGGGTTTCACCATCTTGCCCAGGCTGGTCTTGAACTCCCGCATGCAAGTAATCCTCCTGCTTCAGCCTCCCAAAGTGCTGGGATTACAGGCATCAGGCACCATCCCCGGCCTCAGAGCATTTTCGATATTTCTACTACACTGACACGATGCAAAAAAAGTTGCCAATAAATACATATTGAATGAAGCAATTTGAAAAGATAGAATTAATACTCACATGGAAGTAGGAGAGTTGCTAAATAAAAATCATGAATGTTGAGGGATAGGCTAAATAACTACTTTATGGGCTTAGTGGCATCATATGTAGTGATTATTTATTCAAAATGAATGTCAGAAATGCTACTGATTCACAAGCCTTACAGGAGATCAGTGTTGTGACAGATATATGTTGCATGATATGATCTTATGTACCTTACACACACGCGACCATTAAAAAGAACTGTCCATCCCAAGGACTTTCTGAACACCATTCAATTTTATAGGTGAAGAAAATATAGGTCCTGCTGATAGTAAGTTAATATTTACTAAGCACCATACCAAGTGATTTCAACAGTCTAGTCAACTAATCTTAACCACCCTCTCAGGTAATTCCATTGTTATTCTGGTTTCGTAAATGAGGAAACTGGCCAGGCGCGGTGGCTCACACCTGTTAATCCCAGCACTTTGGGAGGCCGAGGCGGGTGGATCACCTGAGGTTGGGAGTTCGAGACCAGCCTGACCAACATGGAGAAACCCTGTCTCTACTAAAAATACAAAATTAGCTGGGCATGGTGGCACATGCCTGTAATCCCAGCTACTCAGGAGGCTGAGAGAGGAGAATCGCTTGAACCTGGGAGGCGGAGGTTGCGGTGAGCCAAGATTGTGCCATTGCACTCCAGCCTGTGCAACAAGAGCGAAACTTTGTCTCAAAAAAAAAAAAAAAAAAAAAAAAGAGGAAATTGACCCTCACAGGGATTTAGTGATATATCTAAGGTTACACGGCTAATAAGTGGTAGAGCAAGGATTCAACCTCCGGCAGTTCAACTTCTGACTACCATCCACAGCAGAACAAAGCAACTATAAAGAGTAAGGGAACCTAAGGCTCAAACACAGTAATCTCAATGTAGTCTCCAGGCAGGACACCCCAATCCCCCAGGTCAGGTTTCTTGCCTAGATGCTTCTAGAGGTTAAGAACATGGAGGTTGGGCGCAGTAGCTCACGCCTGTAATCTGAGCACTTTGGGAGGCCGAGGCGGGTGGATCACTTGAAGTCCGGAGTTCAAGACCAGCCTGGCCAACTGGGTGAAACCCCATCTCTACTAAAAATAGGAGGTGGAGGTTGCAGTGAGCCGAGATTACACCACCGCACTTCAGCCTGGGCAACAGAGCGAGACTCTGTCTCAAAAACAAAAGAACATGAGTTCCACAGCCTGGTGGCCTGGGTTAGAATCCTAGCTCTGCAACTCATGGCTTTGTACTATTTGGCGAAGTAACTTAACCTTTCTGTGCTTTACTTTCCTCATCTCTAAAATATGTATCTTTTCTTTTTTTTCCCCCCGAGACAGAGTCTCACTGTGTCACCCATGCTGGAGTGCAGTGGTCCGATCTCAGCTCACTGCAACTTCTGCCTCCCAAGTTCAAGCAATTCTGTCTGTCTCAGTCTCCCAAGTAGCTGGGATTACAGGTGCCCACGACCACACCCATTTAATTTTTGTATTTTTTAGTAGAGACAGGGTTTCGCCATGTAGGCCAGGCTGGTCTTGAACTCCTGACCTTAGGTGATCCACCTACCTCGGCCTCTCAAAGTGTTGGGATTACGGGTGTGAGCCACCATACCTGGCCAAAATATGTATCTTAATAGAACCACTTCATGGAATCATTGTGAAGATTAAATGAGGTTAATACATGTTCTGGGTTTCTTTTTTTTTTTTTTTTTTTTTTTGAGACGGAGTCTTGCTCTGTCACCCAGGCTGGAGATCAGTGGCTGCCATCTCGGCTCACTGCAAGCTCTGCCTCCCAGGTTCATGCCATTCTCCTGCCTCAGCCTCCCAAGTAGCTGGGACTATAGGTGCCCACTACCACGCCCGGCTAATTTTTTGTATTTTTAGTAGAGACGGGGTTTCACTGTGTTAGCCAGGATGGTCTTGATCTCCTGACCTCGTGATCCGCCGGCCTCATCCTCCCAAAGTGCTGGGATTACAGGAGTGAGCCACTGCGCTCGGCCTATTTATTTTTTTGAGATGGAGTTTTGCTCTGTTGCCCAGGCTGGAGGGCAATGGCGCGATCTCAGCTCACTGCAGCCTCCAACTCCTGGGCTCAAGGGATCCTGCTTTAGCAGGACTGGGACTATAGGCATGCACCACCATGCTCATCTAGTTTTTTTTTTTTTTTTTTTTTGAGACCAAGTCTTGCTCTGTTGCCTGGACTGGAGTGTGCAGTGGTGTGATCTCGGCTCACTGCAAGCTCTGCATCCCGGGTTCACGCCATTCTACTGCCTCAGCCTCCTGAGTAGCTGGAACTACAGGCGTCTGCCACTAATTTTTTTGTATTTTTAGTAGAGACGGGGTTTCACCATGTTGCCAGGATGGTCTCAATCTCCTGACCTCATGATCTGCCCACTTCAGCCTCCCAAAGTGCTGGGATTAAAGGCGTGAGCCACTGCGCCCAGCCAATTTTTTTTGTTTTTTTTTTTGAGATGGAGTCTTGCACTGTTGCCCTGGCTGGAGTGCAGTGGTGTGATCTTGGCTCACTGCAACCTCCGCCTCCGGAGGTTCAAGCAATTATCCTGCCTCAGCCTCCTGAGAAGATTAAATTACAGGCACACACCACCACACCTGTCTTAAGTTTTTGTATTTTTAGTAGAGATGGGGTTTCACCACGTTGGCCAGGCTGGTCTCGAACTCCTGATGTCGTGATCCACCCGCTTCGGCATCCCAAAGTGTTGAGATTACAGGCGTGAGCCACCGTGCCTGGCCACTGGTCTAATTTTTAAATTTTTTGTAGAGATGGGGTCTCACTATGTTGGTTGGTCTCAAACTCCTGAGGTCAAGTAATTCTCCTGTCTTGGCCTCCTAAAATGGTGGGATTACAGGCATGGGCCACATGTCTGCCTGAGGTTAATATATGTTAAGCTCTTAATGCCAAGCACATATTAAATGGTCAAGTGTTACTTATTATCTTTTATTTTCTCATTTAAGATGAAAACAACTTATAAGTAACTATGAATTAAGAATAATTTCCTCAAAGATTATTATGTAACAAGGTTCAAAACATTCTAATATGACTTTCTCAGGTTGTAACATTTCTGAGTCATTTTAGAAAGAATGTTGAGGCCAGGTGCAGTGGCTCACGCTTGTATTGGGGCAAGGATCACTTGAGGTCAGGAATTCAAGACCATCATGGCCAACATGGAGAAATGCCATCTCTACCAAAAATACAAAAATTAGCTGGTGTGGTGATGGGCATCTGTAACCCCAGCTACTAGGGAGGCTGAGGCAGGAGAATCGCTTGAACCCAGGAGGCAGAGGCTGCAGTGAGCCGAGATCGTGCCACTGCACTCCAGCCTAGGCAAGAGAGCAAGATTCCATCTCAAAAAAAGAAAGAAAGTTGAAAGCTTAGAAAAATGGCAAAGTAGATATATAGCTTGCCTTTTTATTATTTAAAAGACAACCTCATATAGCTTGTCTTTTTATTTATTATTATTTATTTTATTTGTATTTATTTATTTATTTTTGAGACAGAGTCTCGCTATGTGGCTGGGCTTGAGTGTAATGGCATGATCTTGGCTCACTGTAAG
Organism: Piliocolobus tephrosceles; assembly: GCF_002776525.5. Taxonomy (NCBI): domain Eukaryota; kingdom Metazoa; phylum Chordata; class Mammalia; order Primates; family Cercopithecidae; genus Piliocolobus; species Piliocolobus tephrosceles. Next base: position 126,011,147 of record NC_045438.1, read on the forward strand.
CTCCATCTCACAGGTTCATGCCATTCTCCTGCCTCAGCCTCCCAAGTAGCTGGGACTATAGGTGCCCGCCACCACGCCCAGCTAATTTTTTATATTTTTAGTAGAGATGGGGTTTCACCATGTTAGCCAGGATGGTCTCGATCTCCTGACGTCATGATCTGCCGGCCTCATCCTCCCAAAGTGCTGGGATTACAGGAGTGAGCCACTGCGCTCGGCCTATTTATTTTTTTGAGATGGAGTTTTGCTCTGTTGCCCAGGCTGGAGTGCAATGGCGCGATCTCGGCTCACTGCATCCTTCGCCTCCTGGGTTTAAGCAATTCTCTGCCTCAGTCTCCCGAGTAGCTGGGATTACAGGCACCCACCACCATGCCCGGCTGATTTTTTTTGTATTTTTAGTAGAGATGTGGTTTCACCATCTTGGCCAGGCTGATCTTGAACTCCTGACCTTGTGATCCACCTGCCTTGGCATCCCAAAGTGTTGAGATTACAGGTGTGAGCCATTGCGCCTGGCCTATTTTATTTTTTAAAAATAAGAGACAGGGTCTTGCTATGTTGCCCAGGCTGGTCTTGAACTCCTGAGCTCAAACGATTCTCCCACCTTGGCCTCCCAAAGTAATCTCCCTCACACCTGAGATTACAGGTGTGAGCTACTGCACCTGGCCATATAGCTTGTCTTAATTTACTATGTTAAAAGTAGAAAATGTCTACATAATTCAATAGATTTTCTTCCTATATAAATTACAACAGGCTGGGTGCAGTGGCTCACACCTGTAATTCCAACATTTTGGGAGGCCAAGGTAGGTGGATTGCTTGAGCCTGAGAGCTCAAGACCAGCCGGGCTAACATGGAGAAACTCTGTCTCTATTAAAAATACAAAAATTAGCCCGTCTGGTGGCACATGCCTGTAGTCACAGCTATTCGGGAGGCTGAGGTGGGAGGATTGCTTCAGCCTGGAAGGTCGAGGCTGCAGTGAGCTGTGATCGCACCACTGCACTCCAGCCTGGGTGACAGAGTGAGGCTCTATCTCAAAATAAATAAATAAAATAAAATAAATTACAACAGACAAGGTAAGGATTCTCATGATACAAAGGCAGTTAAAGGCTCAATTCACATGGCATCAATGAGATAGAAACCATTTAATCACTGCGTTTAGTTTCCAATACTCACACTAGAGTTGGCGAAAATTGAATTTGAATTGGCTGCAGAATATCCTGCATTAGTCAAGTCATCATTGCTCTGCAAAGATACAAATTCAATAGGTGGTTACTACTTTAACTGTAAAGCAGAAACAAAATAGATGTCTGTGGTGTGCTACGCATTACTTACAGATTTATTACTAGGTCCATGTAGAAAATAGTTCAATGCTTGTGGGTCTCTAGAAAAGAGAGGAAAAAAAGAGATAAAACAACAAACAAATACACTACCTATATTTAGAACTAATTTTTACTAGAGTAGAAAGAAAATGACTACCTGAGTAAAATCCTCTCCCTATTTTAAAACAATTAGTAGTTTTTAAAATTTTTATCTTATTTTTGTTTTGATATTGTGCCATTTCCTATTATTATTCACTTTTTCCTCCTGGGATTTATTAGGAAATAAATTTAACAAATAATTACTTGCTAGGTGCAGTGGCTCATGCCTGTAATCCCAGCACTTTGGAAGGCTGAGGCAGGAGGATCACTTGCGTCTAGGAGTTGGAGACCAGCCTATACAACATGGCAAAACCCTGTCTCTACAAAAAAAAAAAAAAAAAAAAAATACAAAAAATTAGCCAGGCATGGTGGCGTGTGCCTTTAGTCCCAGATACTTGGCAGGCTGAGGTGGGAGGATGGTGTGGGCCTGGGAGGTAGAGGCTACAGTGAGCTGAGACTGTGCTGCTGCACTTCAGCCTGGGTGACAGAGTGAGATCCTGTCTCAAAAGGAAAAAAAAAAAGAATTACTGAATTACAGCCCCTATGTTAATCAAGTCTCTTTGTTTCTCTACTAAACCTATGATTATTATTTAATTTTTATTTAAAATACCTACCGGGTGTTAATACGCTATTAGGTTGTTTTAGTGTTCAGCAAACCTCACACATTTGATTTACCCAGGTTTCGGAATAAGCATCTTACCCAATAAGATCAAGGAGACACGAGTCATCATCATCATCCATGACAACTATAAAGAAAAGGCAGAGGAAAACAGGTTTCAGTAAAGCAGATTAAAGGCAGTAGTATCAATGCAATATAAACATATGCCTTACACTTTTCTGGATAAATAACTGTAATTCATGTGAGTTTTCCTCAGCTTGTTATTAATGTAATTTTTGAGAGATAAAACATTCAATTTAAACTTTTTATTGAAAACAAACCCTTAACTTGTAAGTCGAAAAAGAATCTAGACAAATCAAAGATAGTTGGCAGCAACTTTCCTCACATGCAGATTCCCCCAAGGGGCTATAAACCATGAATAGTAACTTCCTCAAAATGTACAATAAACAAGGGGAGAAATAATATTTATGTTTTAGAAAAGATCTCATAGACATAGAGGTCTTTTAATTTTGTGACTCAATGTCCCTAAACGTGATGAACAATCTACATTTTTTGCCACATTCTGGCTATCTTTAGGAAGATAGGAAAATGGTTCTTCCTGCATTTACAGAGAGAACAGGGGGCACCCTAGTCGCAGGCTGTCTCTGCAGGCTCTGGTCCGCAGATCCTGCGTTCTCCCTCTGCAGCACCACCACCCCTGTTCAACTCCAAACAATCTACATCCTAACACTAGAATCCTTAAAGTAGAGAATCTCAACCAAAAAGTTCACCCCAGCTCCAGGTCCTGAGATCCCTCTCTCCCCAGCCAGCGACAGCGTCAAGCTTAGCCAGTGAAATGACTATGCTTCGGCTGAACAACAACAACTGCACAGATTCCAAGAGCAGCTCTCCCCACAGACTGGGAAACTTACACTAGTGATCCGACACCTGGCAACACCGCTTCACACCCATTTTGAGCCATGCGTGGAATAATTTACATCACGGAATGCCAGGGCCAAGAGTTCTGGAGCAGTTGGAAAGGGCAGTTGTGAACAGCAGTTGGACGGAGGAATGAAATCCTGAAGAGATGCCCAGAAGAGGGACACGCCCGAAGAAGGCAGAAAGGACAGTCTCTACTAAATGTTTTTCCTCTGTTAAAACTGCATCTCTTCTCCAGTTCCCTCAGACTTCCCACTCTAACAGTCACAAGGCCAAACTAATATAAAATGTACTCCCGCTACACAGAAGGTAACTTGCTTTCCTCAGGAAGAGTCTGGAAGGGGTAAGTACCCCCACTGGGATCTGCCAGGGATCTTCCCCTTGGCGGGTGAATTCGTCCAGCTGCTGAATGATCTGGGAGATTACAAACCCTGTAGAATCCAATGGAGAGGAGAAATGGTGGTTGAGAAAGGAGGAAGAAGAAGTGGGAAAAGATACCAAAAGGTGACTCCCAAGGCTGAAACTGACAAGGGCAGCTGGCTAAGTGAAACCTGCTTTTTAGAACTCAGACTTGGAGTTACTCATGGGCACACTGGCATGACTATACTACCATAACGTGACTGTGGAAGGAGTGAAGATGAGACAGAAAGAAAAGCAGGAAAATGATCATCACATAGATACAGAGAAATCTGTGTGAAGGTCTTCCCTTAAATCCTGACGACATTTAGTGAGATAAAATTGTATTAACCATGGCTCATCACCATACCATAGGCTTGTCTCTCAGGCATCACAATCATATGGAATAAATTAGCCAATTATGACATACATTAAGCCTATAAAGGAGATATTACTTTTTTAACATGACCACTTAAATTGAATTCCCCTGTATCCTTTGTGAATTCATTTTTTTAAAGTGTCTGTCTCTGGAACAAACTAATTAATAAAAATGTAAGTGAAAAATAGTCTATACCACAGAAAAACACTTCCACGACTCTCCCAGCTTCCCTCCTTACTTGACACACTTGCCTAATTCCTCTACTTGATAAGGTGCCCTAAGGGTTAAACAAGCCCTGAGGCAGGAAGTTAACACCAGTCACTCCACTGAGGTGTTATACCACCAGCACTTGCAAGCACAGAGAACATCTGCTACCCCTAAGTTCAGAATGACAAACTACTCCTTGAGTAGTGCAAACAGAACAATAATATTGAATGAGATTAAAAGCCATTGTGCAATCTTCTCTACCAAACAAAATAGGGGGTCAAACACTTGGCTTGAAAGAAGGCTCCCTGGGGATATCTACCCCCTATCAGCAGCATCAGGAACTTCCAGACAGGCCTTCTCCTCTGGTCCCAGTAGGTACAACTCTAGGAGCCTTTACAGTCAGGGGCACGCTGAGAATTCTTTTTAAAGGGCCACACTCTTTTCTCACCTTAAAATGGTTTCAAATTAAAAGAGATGACCCCTTAGTCCTGTATTCTCCAGCTTCAAATAATGCCAAAATGTAGTCATAATATAGCCTAATCCAGGGGTTCCTTTCACCAGATGACCTATGGTCCATTAAAATAAATTTAGCAAAGCAAAATTGTAAAACTTGACTATGATTTTAAAATGAGAAGATAGGCCAGGCACAGTGGCACATGCCTGTAATCCCAGTATTTTGGGAGGCTGAGGTGAGTGGATCACTTGAGGTCAGGAGTTCGAGACCAGCCTGGCCCAGGTGGGTTTAGTAGAGAAACCCATCTCTACTAAAAATACAAAAAATTAGCCAGGTGTGGTGGCACATGCCTGTAGTCTCAGCTACTTGGGAGGCTGAGGCAGCAAAATTGCTTGAACCTGGGAGGCAGAAGTTGCAGTGAGCCAAGTTGCACACTGCATTCCAGCCTGGGTGACAGAGCGAGATTTTGTCTCAAAAAATAAAATTAAAAAGAAAAATAAATAAAATAAAATGAGAAGATAATCTGAAGATCAGTCACTACGACCCAGAAGTGAAGAATTTTGTTTTCTCTGGAAAGATTCTCCCTTTAATTCTGGACTCCTGTTGAGGCTCTTTTCTCATTCAAGTAACATCCCTAGATGGGTGGCTGACCCCAGGTGGATTTTATGAGGCTAAGGGGAAATCCCTGCATGAGTGGTTGGAAACTATTTCTTGGCCCAACAGACGTGGGCAAGACGTCTTCCCCTCTGTAAATAGCAGCACTAGCACTCAGCAGTAGGATTTGTCGTGGAGGGAAGGGGGCTATAGGCACCCCAAGAGTTCAGAAATCACTGCCCTGAGCACCTGACTACCTCTCTTAAAAAATTAAAGCTAATATTTAAAATTGTTCTGAATTGCACCAACAAACATCTTAAATAATAGCTTTTAATCAAGAGGACACAGCGTAAAAATGACATTTCAAAGCGGTGGGGAAAAGTTGTTAACCATATGGGGAAAATAAGGTAGATTGACACCTCATCTTACACAAAAATAAATTCTAGATGGATCTAGGCGTTAAATGGTGGAGGGAGAAAGAAACTTAAAGTACTAGAATAACACATGGGAGAATTTTTTTTTAAACAATGTTGGAGTGAGGAAAGTCTAAGGATGTCATAAGACACACAAGTCATAAAAGACTGACAAAGTCAACATAAAATACAAAGCTTCTGCATGATAAAAGAAAAACACATCATAAGCAAAGTCAAAAACTAAAACAAAAATAACTGGGAAAAATACCTCCAATTCATACCACAGAGTGCTTTTCTCCCTAATACATAAAGAGCTCCTATAAATAAGGGAAATTTTTTATCAGGGCTTTTCTCCCTAATACATAAAGAGCTCCTATAGATAAGGAAAATTGTTTATCAGGGCTTTTCTCCCTAATATATAAAAAGCTATTCTAAATAAGGGAAATTTTTTTATCAGGATCCTTCCAGAATATCAAAGATTTAATCAGTTTATGAGCAATCAATTCACAACAAAGGAAATACAAGTAGCTCCTAAGCATATAAAATAATCAACCTTACTTACAATAAGAGAAATATAAATTAATATTGTAGTGAGATACTACATGTCCTATCAGATTGACAATGATAAAAAAGTTGGATGAAGAATTATGCTAGCAGGGAGTGGGGAAATAGGAACTTCTATACACTGACAGGATACGGACTCATATAACCTCTAGTGAGGGCATTCAGCAATGTCTTCCAAAATCTTAAGTGCACAAATCAGCTTACCAAGCAAATCCATTTCCAGGTATTTGTACTGCAGATATTCTTTTTTTTCACTCACTTTTTTTTTTTTTTTTTTAAGAGATGGGGTCTCTCTTTGTTGGCCAGGCTGGACTTGAACTTCTGGGGTCAAGAGATCCTTAACCCCCTAAGTAGCTGGGCCTACAGGTATACGCCACCATAACCAGCTGTCACTTGGATATTCTTTCACATGTGCCAAATGACATGTGTATAAGAATATCCAGGGCAGTATTATTATTATTATTATTTTAGTATTATTGGTTTTAACAAAGGACTGTAAAACCTTAGATGTCATGGGTATGGGGTTTCCTTCTGGGGCAACAAAAACGTTCTTGAACCTGCTTGGCAAAGTAGTGAGACCCCATCTCTACAAAACATTTAAAAATTAGTTGAGTGTGGCGGTGCACACCTGTAGTTCCAGCTACTTGGGAGGCTGAGATGGGAGGATTGTTTGCCTAGGAGGTCAAGGCTGCAGTGAGCTATGATTACACCACTGCACTCCAGCCAAAGCAACAGAGCCAGACTCTGTCTCTAAAAAAAAAAAAAAAGTTCTTGAATTAAACTACTGAGTTATATTCTTTAAAAAGGTGAATTTTATGGTATGTAAACTATATCTTAATTTTTAAAACTCTCTTAAAAACCCTAAATGTCCATGATTAAATGTCCTGATTAATTATGGTTTACCTACATAGTAGAATACTCTACAGTCATTAAAACTAATGAGGCAGTTTAAATCATACTGACTTGGAAGGATACGTGGTCAATGAAAAAAGAAAGGTGCAGAACAGTATGTACATTATGTTCCCAAATGTGTGTGTGGGAAAATACACACACACATATATGATGTGTGTGTGTGTAAATGTATAGACCCTAAAATGAAGCACAAGTAACCAGTAACACTATTCTGGGAAGAAAACAGGGTGACTGGGGAACAGAGGAAGATACACTCTTTATTTATATGTCCTTTTGTACCTTTTGAAATTTGTGCCACATGCATGTAAGATCTAATCAAAAAATAAATACAATTAATAAAACAAAGAGAAGAAGGAGACAAAATGGTCCTTGAAGTACAAGAACCTCAAGTCAGTTTAGCCAGGTGTGGTGGCGCTTGCCTTTAGTCCTAGCTACTTGGTAGGCTGAGGTCAGGGGATGACTTGAGCCCAGGACATGAAGGTTACAGTGAGTCGTGATCTTGCCACTGCACTCCAGCCCGGGCAAAAGTACCAAACCTATCTCGAAAACAAAATAAAATTTAAAAAGAACCTCAAGTGAGGCTCACTTTCCTTAAGTATACCAAATATACCAAATACTCAGAACTTTTTTTTTTTTTTAAAGAGACAGGGTTTCATTATGTTGCCCAGCCTGGTCTTGACTTTTTGGGCCCAAGCAATCCTCCCCTTTCAGTCTTCTAAGAAGCTAGGATTACAGGTACATGCTACACTGCCCAGCTAAATACTTAGAACTTTTTTTTTTTTTTTTTTTTAATTTTGTAGAGACGAGGTCTCACTGTGTTGCCCATGCTGGTCTTGAACTGCTGCACTTAAGCGATCCTCCACCTAGGTCTCCCAAAGTGCTGGGCTTACAATTACCATGCCCAGCCCATAGAGTATTTTAAAGCAGCCTACTGACCTGAAGAATAAACTACATCAGCTGTCTTAAAAGAAATACTGTATCCTTTTTTTTTTTTTTTGAGAGGGAGTTTCTCTCTTGTTGCCTAGGCTAGAGTGCAATGGCGCGATCTCAGCTCACCGCAACCTCTGCCTCCTAGGTTCAAGTGATTGTCCTGCCTCAGCCTCCCGAGATGGGACTACAGGCCCATGCCACCATGCCTGGCTAATGTCGTACTTTTAGTAGAGACAGGCTTTCTCCATGTTGGTCAGGCTGGCTGGTCTCGAACTCCCGACCTCAGTTGATACGCCCACCTTGGGCTCCCAAAGTGCTGGGATTACAGGCATGAGCCACCATGCCTGGCCAAGAAATACTGTATCTTAAAAACAGTCTGAATTTACTTAAGCTCACAGCAAAACTTCAAAGACCTCCAAGGCAGAGATACAACAGACTATCATTTTTTTTTCACACAGAGGGAGAAAATCTAAGCTCTCATTAAGAAACATATTGGTTGCAAGAAAAGATATTTCAGGAAAGCTAGTGCGGCAAATCAGTTTTGCCTATTTAAGATATTCTGGGCTGGGCACGGTGGCTCACACCTGTAATCCCAACACTTTGGGGGGCCAAGGCAGGCAGATCACCTGAGGTCAGGAGTTCAAGACCAGCCTGGCCAACATGGTGAAACCCCGCTCTACCAAAAATACAAAAATTAGCTGGGCATGGTGGCAGTCGCCTGTAATCCCAGCTACTCGGGAGGCTGAGACAGGAAGGAGAATCGCTTGAACCTGAGAGGCAGAGGCTGCAGTGAGCCAAGACTGCACCACTGCACTCCAACCTGGGTAATAGACTGAGACTTCATCTTAAAAAAAAAAAAAAAAAAGGCCGGGCGCGGTGGCTGAAGCCTGTAAACCCAGCACTTTGGGAGACCTAGACGGGCGGATCACAAGGTCAGGAGATCGAGACCATCCTGGCTAACACGGTGAAACCCCTTCTCTACTAAAAAATACAAAAAACTAGCCGGGTGAGGTGGCGGGCACCTGTAGTCCCAGCCACTCGGGAGGCTGAGGCAGGAGAATGGCGTAAACCCGGAAGGCGGAGCTTGCAGTGAGCTGAGATCCGGCCACTGCACTCCAGTCTGGGTGACAGAGTGAGACTCCGTCTCAAAAAATATATATATATATACGTGTGTGTGTGTGCAATATAATTTATATGTATGTGTGTATATATAATTTATATATACACATATACATATGTGTATGCATATAGCCTAGTGAGTATGGCTTGAACTCAGGAGGTTGAGACTACAGTGAGCCTAGATTGCACCACTGCACTCCAGCCTGGGTGACAAAGTGAGACCCTGTCTCAAAAAAAGAACCAAAAAAAAAAAAAACCACCAAGAGCCAATACAAGATACCTTACCAAAAACTGCTGACATTTGCTTTACTTGTAGTAAGTTGCTATAACATGAGTCATAACTTCCCAATAATTTACAAACAAATTTACCTCTAAAAGGTGCTGAGGTTAGCAAATTATTGACAGACTTTAAGCAGACATGAACTAAAGAATAGTTGCAGTCTTCAAAATCACATTTTTACCCCCTGACCTATTGAAGGTAAAATGAACTGCAGTCACTTTATTTTTACTGACATGTTTACTACTTCCAGTGTTCTTCCTTCTCTTAAGTAAATCCAGATTTCCATCTGGTATCATTTTCCTTCTCCTGAAAGGAATCTTTTAGTATTTTTTGTAGTGCAGGTCTTTGCTGACGAATTCTTTCAGTTTTGATATATCTTTAAAGAGTGTGAGATGGGCATGGTGGCTCACGCCTGTTATCCCAGCACTTTGGGAGGCTGAAGTGGGCGGATTGCTTGAGTCTAGGAGTTTGAGACCCTACTGGGCAATACGGAAAAACCCCATCTCTACAAAAAATAAAAAAATTAGCTGGGCATGGTGATGCGCACCTGTAATCCCAGCTACTCAGGAGGCTGAGGTGGGAGGACCACCTGAGCCTCCGCAGGTTGAGGCTGCAGTGAGCCAGGATTGTGTGACTGCATTCCAGCCTGGGAGACAGACAGAGATTCTATCCTCCACCCCCCAAAAAAGTGTTTATCTTTCCTTCATTTTTGAAATATATTTTCACTGGGCATATTGTTTAAGATTGACAGGGTTTTCTTTTCCTTTCAGTTCTTCAAAGATACTGATATACCGGCCAGACGTGGTGGCTCATGCCTGTAATCCCAGCACTTTGGGAGGCCGAGAGGAGGGGATTACAAGGTCAGGAGATTGAGACCATCCTGGCTAGCATGGTGAAACCCCATCTCTACTAAAAATACAAAAAAAAAAAAAAAAAAAAAAAAAGATACTGATGTACTGTTTCTCATTTGCATTATTTCCAAAGAAAAGTCTGCCATCATTCTTACCTTTCTTTTTTTCATAATGTGTCATTTTTTCCTCTGGACACTTTAAATATTTTTCTCTTTACCACTAGTTTTAAGCAATCTGATTATGAAAAGCCTTGGTGTAGTTCTCTTCATGCTTCCTGTGGTTAGGGTTCACTAAGCTTCTAGAATCTGCAGGTTTATAGTTTCCCTCCAATTTAGACAAATTTCAGCCATTAATTTTTTCAAATATTTTATGCCCCTTCCTCTCCTTTGGGGACTACAATTACAGTTACATTATTAGACTATTTGAAGTGTCCCACAGTTCAATGATGCTGTATTTTCTTTCAGTCTTTTATTTTTTTAATTTAATTTATTAATTTGAGACAGGTTTTTGCTCTGCTGCCCAAGCTGGGACCACAGGCACCTGCCATCATGCCCAGCTAATTTCTGTATTTTTTGTAGAGACACGGTTTTACCATGTTGTCTAGGAGGCTGGTCCTGAACTCCTGGGCTCACGCGATCCTCCTGCCTTGGCCTCCTAAAGTGTTGGGATTACAGGTGTGAGCCACGATGCCTGGCCTTTTATAGTATTTTAATCTCTCTGGCTTTCATTTAGGATAGCTTCTATTCGTATGACTTCAAACTCATAAATATTTTCTTCTGCAGTCTCTAATCTTCTGTTAATCCCATCCAGTAAACTTTTATTTTAAAACATTGTAGTTTTCATCTCCAGAAGTTCAATTTGGGTCTTTTTAATATATTCCATGTCATTATTATTAAAAAAATTTTTTTTGCTTTGTTGTCTTGGCCCAAGATGAGAATCCATGCCATTATTTGTTTAATCTTTTCACTATTTTCTTGAACTTACGTAAGATAGCAACAACTTAAAAAAATTTTTTTTGAAGAGGCAGGGTCTCACTGTGTTGCCCAGGGTGGTCTTGAACCCCTAGTCTCACGTGATCCTCCTGCCTCAGCCTCCCAGTGATGGGATTACAAGCATGAGCTCCACGGCAGGCTAATTTTTGTATTTTTTGTAGATACCGGGTTTCGCCATGTTGCCCAGGCTGGTCTCATATTCCTGGCCTCAAGCAATCCACCTGTCTCCACCACACAAAGTGTTAGGATTACAGGCATAAGCCACCTCATCTGGCCAACTTTTTAATGATTAATTCTATCATTTGTGTGATTTCTGCGTCTGTTTCTATTGATTGATTTAATTGGTGGTGGTGGTCTCAATTAAAGGTGGTATTATCTGCTTCTTTGCACGCCTGGTCATTTTTTATTGGATGTCAGACATTGTTAATTTCACATTATCAGGTGTTGGATATTTTTGAGCTTTGTCTAGGACACAGTTAAGTTACTTTACAAAGTTTCTTTACAAAATGTCTGATCCTTTTAAGGTTTGCTTTTAAGCTTTGTCAATCTTTAGTCTAGAAGTCATTTTGCCCTATATTGAGGCAATAAATACCTCATTTGATATTCTATGAATTACAAGGACTTTTGCACTCTTGCAGATGGGAACACAAACTATTCTCTGCCCTATGTGAGCTCCAAATAGGGTTCCTTCCCAGAACTTAGGTAGTTTTCTCAAACACATCAGTTATCAGCTGAAAACTTGAGAAAGACTCTGTAGATCTCCAGATAGTGAAGTGTAGTGCTCTCTCTCTCTGGTACCCTGCCTTGGCGGTAGGCTTTCTTTTTTTTTTTTTTTTTTTTTTTTTTTGAGATGGAGTCTCGCTCTGTTGGGAGGCTGAAGTGTAGTGAGGTAATCTCGGCTCACTGCAACCTCCACCTCCCGGGTTCAAGTGATTCTCCTGCCTCAGCCTCGGGAGTAGCTGGGATTACAGGCACATGCCGCCATGCCCAGCTAATTTTTGTATTTTTAGTAGGGACGGGGTTTCACCACGTTGGCTAGGATGGTCTCGATCTCTTGATCCCGTGATCCACTCGCCTTGGCCTCCCAAAGTGCTGGGATTACAGGCGTAAGCCACCGTGCCTGGCCGAATTTAGGCCATTTTAACCTCTCAGAGACATCAGCTCAACTCAGGAAGATTATCAGCTTTCCTGTGGGTTCCTCCTCCCCTGAGCTATGGAACACTCTTGACAGTAAACTGGGTCAGTTATAGGGCTCATCTCATTTGTTTTGTCCTCTCAGGAGTCACTGTCCTGTGCTGCCTTATATCTAATATCTAAAAAACCATTATTTCATTATATTGTGTCTGACTTTTACGGTTTTTTTTTTTTTTTTTTTTTTGAGACGGAGTCTCGCTCTGTCGCCCAGGCTGGAGTGCAGTGGCTGGATCTCAGCTCACTCCAAGCTCCGCCTCCCGGGTTTACGCCATTCTCCTGCCTCAGCCTCCTGAGTAGCTGGGACTACAGGCGCCCGCCACCTCGCCCGGCTAGTTTTTTGTATTTTTTAGTAGAGACGGGGTTTCACCGTGTTGGCCAGGATGGTCTCGATCTCCTGACCTTGTGATCCGCCCGTCTCGGCCTCCCAAAGTGCTGGGATTACAGGCTTGAGCCACCGCGCCCGGCCGACTTTTACCGTTTTTACACAGGAAGTTAAATCCAGTCTTGGTTACTCAATTTTGGCCCCATAGTCATTTGTAAGGTCTTGAACCAAATCTCTTGAAGGGATTATATGAGTTCATCAGCAGAGATTATAGGATCAGAGTATTCAGAAAGAGGGAGGATAGGAGAAAGGAAGAAGGAAGGAGGACAGATAATTAAATTGTTTACACAGTTTTCTCCTGTGCCTCCTTTTGTTTTCTACCCTTGAAGAACAGCTTAGGGAATGAGAAAGGCTCCTTCTTTAATTCCTATCTTTAATAAAACTATTCAATGGGTTTAAAGAATATTCATTATTCATTTAACAAACATTAGCGCCAGGTACTACGCTAGGGGTGGGAATACAAAATAGTATGACATAAATGTAATAAATGTAAAAATCCTTCACATTTTGTAGAACAGAAGAAGCAAGGCTGAAAAGTGAACTACTGTGTTTGAGCAAACAGTTTTCCAATGGGTGTCACCATCAGAAAGTTATGCCATGAACAGCCAGTTATGCAAGGCAAATAACTATTCATGTTGATAAGGATATAAAGTATTCTCATCTTATTCTTTTTACTATATTGTAATTGTACTGTGCTGTTAAATTTTGTAATTGCAAGACTTCACCTTCTGGCATGGTTCCCGTTTTGAAGGAACTCACTTTCTTTTGGAAGACAGACATGCAACAATTCATTACCATTGCAATGTGAGAAGTGCTACAATATTTGGCAGGAGTTCCCAAGCTTCTTCAGGTGAAATCGCTGGGCTTTTTGTGAAATAATATGACGTTTTGCTAGAAGAAAACATGACAATATTTTCACAATTATATCCATTTGGGGAGAAAAGAAGCTGTCAAACTCAGCATGATTGGCTTTAAGTTTTTTTAGTTATTATTCAACCAAGGATTTCTTCATTTATTTTGTCACTAGCTAGGGCCTTCTAAAAGCAAGGAGGAGTGGGTGGAAAAGAGTAAGGCAAATTATTACAAGAAAAACTTAGAAATTTAAAAATTCTGCCGGGTGCGGTAGCTCACGCCTGTAATCCCACCACTTTGGGATGCTGAGGTGAGTGGATCACCTAAGGTCAGGAGTTTGAGACAAGTCTGGCCAACACGGTGAAACCCCATCTGTACTAAAAATATAGAACTCAGCCAGGTGTGGTGGCATGCGCCTGTAATCTCAGCTACTCGGGAGGCTGAGGCAGGAGAACTGCCTGAACCCAGGAGGCAGAGGTTGCAGTGAGGTAAGATCATGCCACTGCACTCCAGCCTGGGCGACAGAGCAAGATTCTGTCTCAAAAAATAAATAAATAAAAATAATAAAAATTCCCAGCTGGGCATGGTGGCTTATGTCTGTAACTCCAGCACTTTGGGAGGCTGAGACAGGCGGATCAGTTGAGCTCAGGAGTTCGAGACCAGCCTGGGCAACATGGAAAAAATCCCATCTCTATAAAAACCACAAAAAATTAGCTGGGTGTGGTGGCTTGGGCCTGTGGCCCCAGCTACTCTGGAGGCTGAGGCAGGAGAATTGCTTGAATCCAGGAGGCGAGGAGGCTTGAATCTGAATTGCTTGAATCTCGGAAGCAGAGGTTGCAGTGAGCCAAGATTGTGCCACTGCACTCCAGCCTGGGCGACTAGAGTAAAACTCTGTCTAAAAAAAAAAAAAAAAAAAAAAAAAAAAATTCCCGGACGGGCGCAGTGGCTCACGCCTACAATCTGAGCACTTTGGGAGGCCGAGGCAGGTGGATCACAAGGTCAGGAGATTGAGACCATCCTGGCTAACACGGTGAAACCCCGTCTCTACTAAAAATACAAAAAATTAGCCGGGTACGGTGGCCGGCGCCTGTGGTCCCAGCTACTTGGGAGGCTGAGGCAGGAGAACGGCTTGCAGTGAGTGGAGATCTCACCATTGTGCTCTAGCCTGGGCAAAAAGAGTGAGATTCTGTCTCAAAAAAAAAAAAAAAAAAAAAATCCCAAAGTTGGAAAAGGCAATATTTAACATAAGTGATAAACCTGGTTCATTTCATGAAATGAAGACTTTGAAGGTCTTTAAATTGCTTTAATTCCTACTTGAGGTAGGAATGAGGTGGGGCAGAAATAAGCCTAACAGCAGACATAAAAAAGAACGAGTTCGTATCCTTTGCAGGGACATGAATGAAGCTGGAAACCATCATTCTCAGCAAACTAACACAGGAACAGAAAACCAAATACTGCATGTTCTCACTCATAAGTGGGAGTTGAACAATGAGAACATATGGGCATAAGGAGAGGAATAACACACATCAGGGCCTGTTGGGGTGGGAGGGTGGGGTCTAGGGGAGGCCAGAACTTAAAATATTAAAAAAAAAAAAAAAAAGAAAGAAAGAAATAAGCCTAACATATTAAGCAATCCAGCTGGCAAAAAAAATGTGCTATAACATGGGGGAAAGAGTGACCAACCATGAAGGCGGCTGGGGAGAATTTCTGTCAAGGCTTTACAGAGGCTGAGGACATAGGGCAAGGACACTGAATTTGGAAGTCACAGGGCTTGTTTTGGATACTGACATTGACTAATCATGTGACGACGAAGAAGCTCCAACCTCTGGGTCCCATTTCCCATTTGTTAATGAACTTAATAGACCACATCAGTGAGTTTTTAAAACTTGGGACCCAGTATTCTTTAAGGTATCCAGGAGCTATCTTGGAGGCTTAAAATAGCTGGTGGTGGAGGCACTCTTAACACTCCCACCTCTCCCCACACACACCCTTCAGCTGAGTAGCTCAACTCTTACTCAACTGCAAGAAAAAAGTTTGAAAATCATTTAACTTAACCAGCTCCCAAACTCCCAGAACTCCATGACTTGTCATCTATTAAAAAGGAATGACCATCAGCAATGGTGAATCTGGCAACGTAAACAGGAATCCATGAAAATCAAGACATCCATGATTACTTTAGCAAGCAGGACAATAGCTATACATATAGGGCCCATATTTCATTAAGGTAAACTCTAACAGCTGGGCACAGTGGCTCATGCCTGTAATCCCAGCACTTGGGAGGCTGAGGTGGGCGGATCACCTGAGGTCAGGAGTTCGAGACCAGCCTGACCAACATGGAGAAAGCCCATCTCTACTGAAAATACAGTTAGTCGGGCGCGGTGGCACATGCCTGTAATCCCAGCTACTCGGGAGGCTGAGGCAGGAGAATCGCTTGAACCTGGGAGGTGGAGGTTGCAGTGAGCCAAGATCGCACCATTGCACTCCAGCCTGGGCAACAAGAGCGAAACTCCATCTAAAAAAAAAAAAAAAAAGATATTATAGTACTATCCTCAAAAACAGGAATCTCATCTTATTTGTCTTCATATCCCCAGCAAATAGCACATAAGTGGGTATAATAAATATTGAATAAATATCCAGGATTTAAATATAAGGCAGCTGTATTTATTCACTTTTCCTTGAAAACTTCAGTTTTCCAAGCTCCCAAAGACCTTGCCTAATTAAAAGTTCATATAATTCCATAATTCTAGGTTAATCCTGACACATTTACAATTTCACAGAGTCCATCAGCATTGAAATTCTATAATTCCTGATGAATTATAAATATATCATTCTGTTAAATTTTTTTCAGTTATACAGGTGCGCACTACCACACTCGGGTAATTTCTGTTTTTGGTTTTTTTTTTTTTTTGAGACGGAGTGTTGCTCTTTTGCCAGGCTGGAGTGCAGTGGTGTGATCTTGGCTCATTGCAACCTCCGCCTCCCAGGTTTGAGTGATTCTCCTGCCTCAGCCTACCAAGTAGCTGGGACTACAAGTGCGCGCCACCATGCCCAGCGAATTTTTGTACTTTTAGAGATGGGGTTTCACCATGTTGGCCAGGATGGTCTCGATTACTTGACCTCGGGATCACATTTTTTTTTTAAAAAGACTCTGTATCTTTTAGAAATCCATACTGAAATAGGCATGAATGAAAAAAAAAATGACATCTGAGATTTGCTTCAAAATAATATGAAGGCCAGGTGTGGTGGCTCACACCTGTAATCCCAGCACTTTGGGAGGCTGAGATGGGCAGATCACGAGGTCAGGAGATCGAGACCATCCTGGCTAACACGGTGAAACCCTGTCTCTACTAAAAATACAAAAAATTATCTGGGCGCGGTGGCGGGTGCCTGTAATCCCAGCTACTCAGGAGGCTGAGGCAGGAGAATGGGGTGAGCCCGGGAGGCGGAGCTTGCAGTGAGCCCAGATTGTGCCACTGCACTCCAGCCTGGGTGACAGAGTGAGACTCCATCTCAAAATAAATAAATAAATAAATAAATAATAATAATAATATGAGGCCGGGCGCGGTGGCTCAAGCCTGTAATCCCAGCAATTTGGGAGGCCGAGGCGGGCGGATCATGAGGTCAGGAGATCGAGACCATCCTGGCGAACACAGTGAAACCCCGTCTCTACTAAAAATACAAAAAAAAATTAGCCAGGCACGGTGGCGTGCACCTGTAGTCCCAGCTACTCAGGAGGCCGAGGCAGGAGAACGGCGTGAACCGGGGAGGCGGAGGTTGCAGTGAGCTGAGATCGCGCCACGGCACTCCAGCCTGGGCGACAGAGCGAGACTCCGTCTCAAAATAATAATAATAATAATAATAATAATAATAATAATAATAATAATATGAACTGGAGTTGGTTATTAAAAACATGAATGGCTGGGCATGGGCTCATGCCTGTAAGCCCAGCACTGTGGGCGGCCTAGGTGGGTGGATCACTTGAGGTCAGGAGTTCAAGAGCAGCCTGGCTAACATGGCAAACCCTGTCTCTACTAAAAATACAAAAATTAGCGGCCGGGCGCGGTGGCTCAAGCCTGTAATCCCAGCACTTGGGAGGCCGAGACGGGCGGATCACGAGGTCAGGAGATCGAGACCATCCTGGCTAACACGGTGAAACCCCGTCTCTACTAAAAAATACAAAAAACTAGCCGGGCGAGGTGGCGGGCGCCTGTAGTCCCAGCTACTCAGGAGGCTGAGGCAGGAGAATGGCGTAAACCCGGGAGGCGGAGCTTGCAGTGAGCTGAGATCCGGCCACTGCACTCCAGCCTGGGCGACAGAGCGAGACTCCGTCTCAAAAAAAAAAAAAAAAAAAAAAAAAAAAAAAAAAAAAAAAAATTAGCTAGGCCTAGTGATGGGTATCTTTAATCCCAGCTACTCGGGAGGCTGAAGCAGAATTGCTTGAACCTGGGAGGCAGAGGTTGCAGTGAGCCAAGATCATGCCATTGCACTACAGCCTGAGTGACAAGAGCAAGACTCTGTCTCAAAAAACAAAACATGAAAAACCACTGAGCACAGTGGCTCATGCTTGTAATCCCAGCACTTTGGTAGGTCAAGTGGGTGGATCGCTTGAGTTCAGGAGTTTGAGACCAGCCTAGGCAACATAGCAAAACCCTGTCTCTACTAAAAAATATAAAAATTAGCTGGGCATCATGGCACATGCCTGTAGTCCCAGCTACTTGAGAGGCTAATGTGGGAGGATCGACAGAGCCTGGGAAGTGGAGGTTGCAGTGAACCAAGATGGCACCATTGCACTCCAGCCTGGCCAACAGTGTAAGACCCCTGTCTCAAAAAAAAAAAAAAAAAAAAAAAAAGAAAAAGAAAAAATTAGCCAGGTGTGGTAGCACATGCCTGTGGTCCCAGTTACCAGGGAGGATGAGGTGAGAAGATTTCTTGAGCCCAGAAGGTCAAAGCTGCAGTGAGCTATCGCCCTCGGCAACAGAGTAAGACTCTGTTTCAAGAAAACAAAAGCCAGGGACTCCTGTCCTCCCCTACCCCAACCCTGGAGATTCTGATTCACCTGGAATCTGCGGTTACTAGTTGCCCTTGGGAAAATTTCAAGCAAATTGGGGAACCTGTTCCAGGTCTAAGTGGAGTCAGGTGGGACCTGCAAACAAGGGCCTCAGATTGACTCAGAAACACAAACTGAGGCTCCAACTCTCCAAACTTAAGGGGAGAATCCCGTTTCTTGGCAACCTGACTGAAGGAAAGATGCCGTGGGCAAAATCTTATGTGGGAATGCATCACCCTAAGCCACATTTAGTATCAATCGTTTTTTACTCCTTCCCGCCAAATAATTCCTCTACTTCTTCCTTCTCCTCTGTGGCACATTGACTCATATTTACATTAGAAAGTCAGCTCCATCAGGGCAGAGATTTGTGTCTGTTCACCAATGAACCTTGGCACCCAGAATAGCCCCTGGCACATAATAGGAACTCAGCAAACATTTTAAAAAATGAACTTATCACCCTTTCTAATGTGTTGGTCACAGGATGGCAAACCTGCAACAGAACCAGGCACACAGGGAGAGTGTGTTTATTCACTTTTTCTTGAAAACTTCAGTTTTCCAAGAAAGCATATTTTTCTTACTTTGGAGACCAGGTTATTCCTATAGGAGAACAATCTAAAGTGGAAAACAAAGAACTTTATTTAAGCTGACAACATACAATAGGGCTAAAGTTATTTTCCACTACTCCCCTGCCCTCTATTCTAGCCCACTGCCACTCTCCTAGCCTCCAAACACAATGATGTACTTTCCCAGCATCTGTCCTTGTCCAGGTGACAAATTTCCTTACCTGAAATGCTCTTCTTCCTCTCCCATGTCTACTGAAAATACAACCATTATTCAAAATTAGTTTGGATCTGATCTCCGTGAATCCGTCTCTGACAACCTCAGCCTGTCTTCATATTTCTCTGCCCAGAATTCTGACAGCAGCAACTACATCTGTGGACACTGATCAGACACTGCTCTGTGTGATAATCTTCATTATGCTTATCTTCTGTTCCCAATTAAAGCGGCGCAGGCTGGGCATAGTGGCTCCCGCCTGTAATCCCAACACTCTGGGAGGCCAAGGCAGGAGGATCGCTTGAAGCCAGGAGTTCAAGACCAGACTAGGCTACACAGTGAGACCTAATTTTTTTAAAAAAGCAGAGCCCAAATATAAATGAATACACAATCATAAAGTGCTATGAGAGTGCTGATGAAAAAGCATTTAATTCTCCCATCCCAAAGGCAGGCAACTTTTACACTGTATGGTTTTTTGGCATCAGAGAGCTGAATATACTGGCCCATTACAATAGGCACTAGCTAGCCTATCTGTACCCACCCCACTTGTCCCTGTAAGAAACCCTTAGTTCTTTGCTTCCTTGACCACTTGATGTCCCCAGAACTTACCAGTTTTTCAATTATTTGACTTTGCATGTTCCCTTTACTTTGAAGACATTCCTACCCACCTCCAAGCTGTCAACTGACAATGCCTACTTATCCTGAAGGTCTTGAGTAAAATGATACTGCCTTTCTTTAGTTTCATTTAAATCCTGAAGCAAAATTCATTATTCACTTATTCATATCCCCTAGAGGACATCTGACATCTTACCAGCACCTGACACATGTATGACAATATGGCCATGTGCCCCATAACAACTTTTCATATACAGTGGACCACATATATGATTATGGTCCCATAAGAGTATAATACTGGCTGGGCGCAGTGGCTCACGACTGTAATCTCAGCACTTTGGAAGGCCGAGATGGGCAGATCATCTGAAGTCAGGAGTTTGAGACCAGCCTGACCAACGTGGAGAAACCCTGTCTCTACTAAAAACACAGAATTAGTCAGGCCTGGCACATGCCTGTAATCCCAGCTACTTGGGAGGCTGAGGCAGGAGAATCATTTGAACCCAGGAGGCAGAGGTTGCAGTGAGCAGAGATCGTGCCCTTGCACTCCAGCCTGGGCAACAGAGCGAAACTCCATCTCAAAAAAACAAAAAACAAACTATATATGTATATGTATATGTATATATGTATGTATGTGTATATATGTATATATAGTATGTGTATATATATGCACGTGTATATATAATATTGTTAGTGTACCTTTTCTGTGTGTGAATAGGATTAGACACACTAATGCTTACCATTGTGTTATGGTTGCCTACAGTATTCAGTATAGTAACATGCTGCACAGTCTTGTGCCTGGGAACAATAGGCTATACCATATAGCTTGGGTCTGCAGTAGGCTAGATCATCTAGGTTTGTGTAAGAGTACTCTGATGTTCACAAGATAATGCAATTGCTAGGGCATTTCTTAGAACGTATCCTCATTCTTAAGCAACACATGAGTATACTTGGTTTTTCTGGCTTTCCCATTGGCTTACAAGTTCCATGAAAACTGGATGAGTTTCCTTTCATCTCTGTGTTAGCAGAGGGTACGGCAATGCCTGATACATACATGCCTAATAACTATTTACCCTATGCAATTACTTTCATAAGTTTCTGGTTTCCAAAGGACATTTTTAGGGGTAATGTCAGTTACTAATTTACTTTCCAAGAATATGCACCAAGGCTACATGTGAGCACTTTTTCACGATGGTACAGCACAGACTCTGGGATGCAGGCCTGGTCCTCCATGGTCCAGGATCCACTGGCTAATGCTGGACCCTTATCATCCAGCTAGGCATCTATCAAGCCAGTGTAAAAAAAGTGAGGAATCAGGCCGGGCGCGGTGGCTCAAGCCTGTAATCCCAGCATTTTGGGAGGCCGAGACGGGCGGATCACTAGGTCAGGAGATCGAGACCATCCTGGCTAACACGGTGAAACCCCGTCTCTACTAAAAAAATACAAAAAACTAGCTGGAAGTGGTGGCGGGCGCCTGTAGTCCCAGCTACTCGGGAGGCTGAGGCGAGAGAATGGCGTAAACCCGGGAGGCAGAGCTTGCAGTGAGCTGAGATCCAGCCACTGCACTCCAGCCTGGGTGACAGAGCGAGACTCCATCTCAAAAAAAAAAAAAAAAAAAAAAAAAAAAAAGTGAGGAATCAGCTGAGCCCCACATCTTCTCCAAATCAGACAATTTACTTCTCTCAGGCATAAGCAAATATAAGTTTTAAAGATCCACAGAATAAAAGATTGTGTGTCCTTCCAAGATAATCCACTTAATATTTAACAAACCTCCTTACGAAGGGATTTATGTGCTGAACATAAATATAAAATAGTTATTTGAAGTCTCCAAACATTTAGCACAGTAATTTATTATATTAATAATAGTTGTGTTCATTAAAAGACTCAGAAGTAAATGTCTAAGTTGAAGACATTTACCAAGTTGAAGGCACAGTCAGGGATGGGTTTAAGGTCTACTGAGTATACCAACACTAGACCTTAAAGAAAAGACAGCTCTACAATATGTTAAAAACCAGATGCCGTGACAAAAATGTTTTTATACTTCTTTACTGTGTTTTCTAAGAGAGTGTGAGGGCATTTTGTTAAATATGGAAAACCATACACAGGAAATGATTGAGAAATGAGGGGCTGGGCATGGCGGCTCACACTTGTAATCTCAGCACTTTGGGAGGCTGAGGAGGGAGGACTGTTTATGTGCATGAGTTCAAGACCAGCCTGGACAACATAGTGAGACCTCATCTCTATTAAAAACAAAAAAAACTAAAAGTTAAAAGAGCCAAAAGTAAGTCTTACTTATATATTCTCAATAAAGACAAACTATCTGAATATTAAATAGAAACTGCAGCGGTCCCCAGCCCAGGAGGCCCCAGTGAGGAAGACCGATGGAAGAGGCCAGTGGTCTGCTGGGAAGGGAGGTGGCCCCTCCCTTGCTGAGCCTCAGCCACCCCTCCCAGAGATGGTGCGCCCCCAACGTGGTCCGGAGATACACCCAGCTACCGCTTCGGGACCAGGACCAACAGGACGGGACCCGCCTCCCTGGACCTCGGACCTGATGGGGCCACGACCCCTGTGCTTCTCTCCTGAGGCAGGAGAATGGCGTGAACCCGGGAGGCGGAGCTTGCAGTGAGCTGAGATCTGGCCACTGCACTCCAGCCCGGGCGACAGAGCGAGACTCCATCTCAAAAAAAAAAAAAGAAAAAAAGAAAAAAAGAAACTGCTCTGATACTTATCTATTTCTAGTTTTATTCAGAAAAATATTTATGCATATATGTGTGGTTTTTTTGTTTTTTTGTTTTTTTGTTTTTTTTTTCTGAGATAAGGTCTTGCTCTGTTGCCCAGGCTGGATTACAATGGCATGAACATGGCTCAAAGTGATTCTCCTACCTCAGCCTCCCAAGTAGCTGAAAACAAAGGTACATGCCACTGTGCTAATTTTTAAAAAATTCATACAGAAGGGATTGCTCACCATGTTGCCCAGGCTGGTCTCAAACTCCTGGCCTCAAGGAATCCTCCTGCCTTGGCCTCCCAAAGTGCTGAGATTACAGGTGTGAATCACCATGCCCAGCATGATGGTATATTTTATTAAACAAAATGGAGATTTATCTAAGTCATTTATGTTTTTCCTAAAGCAAAGGGAATTTATTTTAGGAAACACTTTTTTATTTTTTATTTGTTTTGAGACGGAGTCTCACTCTGTCACCCAGGCTGGAGTGCAGTGGCGTGATCTCGGCTCACTGCAATCTTGGCCTCCCAGGTTCAAGCAGATTCTCCTACCTCAGACTCCTGAGTAGCTGGAATTAGAGGTGTGCGCCACCACGTCTGGATAATTTTTCTATGTTTAGTAGAGACAGGGTTTCACCATGTTGGCCAGGCTGGTATCAAACTCCTAACCTCAAGTGATCTGCCTGCCTTGGCTTCCCAAAGTGCTGGCTGGGATTAAGGCATGAGCCACCATGCCTGACCTATTTTAGAGAACATTTTAAATGAAATAAAAGCAATAATACTACCAATATGATTTTTTCCACTTTTACAGACTATGGACATTTTTGTACAATGCCAGTCATAAATAGTAAAAGAGACGGGACTCTGATGTTTGCATTCCTAGCCCACAGTCAAAACCTTCACTAAAATACAGTATGGTAAAAATTGAGCTATTAAAGTCAAAACTGCTTAATAGTAGGACACCATTTCTTAGTGTCGTTTAAATATATTCTGGTCCCTATGTATGGAACTGCTTTAAAAAATTCAAAATGTCAGTAGTTATAAACAAAATGTAGATTTTTTTCTCTCTCTCTCTGTCTTTTTTTTTCTTTTAAGAGTCTTGCTCTGTTGGCCAGGCTGGAGTGCAGTGGCTCGATCTCGGCTCACCGCAGCCTCCACCTCCAGGTTTCAGCAATTCCCCTGCTTTAGCCTCCCAAGTAGCTGGGATTACAGGCACCCACCACCATGCCTGGCTAATTTTGTATTTTTAGTAGAGACAGGGTTTCACCATGTTGGCCAGGCTGGTCTCGAACTCCTGACCTCAGGTGATCTGCCCATCTGGGCCTCCCAAAGTGCTGGGATTACAGGCGCTAGTCACTGTGCCTGGCCATATATTTCTTTTATTAAGCATCAGTATTAGTAATCTGATTAAAGTTATTATGAAAACTTTTGACTCTCTTTACTCTCTGTCAATGAGTAACATTCAAAATATTTTGGTTTTATGGCATGTTCCAAGAAAAATAAGCCCTATGAAAATAACAATGTTAACAAACAAAATTCCATTTTACAAAGTCAACGTTACCAAGGAAGATACACTGAGGATTCCCTTTTATTTATTTATTTTTTTTGAGATGGAGTCTCGCTCTGTCGCCCAGGCTGGAGTGCAGTGGCCGGATCTCAGCTCACTGCAAGCTCCGCCTCCCGGGTTTACGCCATTCTCCCGGCTCAGCCTCCCGAGTAGCTGGGACTACAGGCGCCCGCCACCTCGCCCGGCTAGTTTTTTGTATTTTTTTTTTTTTAGTAGAGGATTCCCTTTTATAAAGATAGACTCAAACAGAAAATGTGTGGACATAGCCAGATGTGCTGGTGGGTGCCTGTAGTCCCAGCTACTCAGGAGGCTGAGACACGAGAATCCCTTGAACCCAGGAGGCAGAGGTTGCAGTGAGCCGAGATCACACCACTGCACTCCAGCCTGGGCGATGAAGCGAGACCCTGTCTCAAAAAAAAAGAAAAGAAAAAAATGTGTGGACAAAATCAGTTTCTTAACAAGGAGAAAACAAGTGTGCTGTTATTTAAGCTTAAAAATGATTTAAGTCCAGGCGCGGTGGCTGAGGCTTATAATACCAGCACTTTGGGAGGCTGAAGTGACCAGCCTGGCCAACATGGCAAAACCCCATCTCTACTAAAAATAAAAAAAATAACTTTGGGAGGCCGAGGCGGACAGATCACAAGGTCAGGAATTGGAGACCAGCCTGGCCAATATAGTGAAACCCTATCTCTACTAAAAATACAAAAATTAGCTGGGCGTGGTGGCAGGCACCTGTAATCCTAGCTACTCGGAAGGCTAAGGCAGGAGAATCACTTGAAGCCGGAAGGCAGAGGTTGCAGTGAGCTGAGATTGTGCCATTGCACTCCAGCCTGGGCAACAGAGTGAGACTGTGTCTTAAAAAAACAAAACAAAACAAAAACCCCAAAATTACCCGAGTGTGGTAGTGCACGCCTGTAATTCCAGCTACTTGGGAAGCTGAGGCAGGAGAATTGCTTGAACCTGGGGGGGTGGAGGTTGCAGTCAGCCAAGATCGGGCCACTGCACTCCAGCTTGGGAGACAGAGCAAGATTCTGTCTCAAATAAATAAATAAATATTTAAGAAAGAATATGGACAAATATATTTGTAGCATATTACTCCAAGCAAGGTTTTACAATGAGTTTCTACAAAGAGTTTAAAGATACTGATTTAATGTCATCCTTTTAAACTCTCTTTAAGAGACATAAACTTCTATCCACTGAAATCTTTAATAAATCCTAAGACAGGCAGATCACGAGGTCAGGAAATCGAGACCATCCTGGCTAACACGGTGAAACCCCTGTCTCTACTAAAAAATACAAAAATCTAGCCTGGCGAGGTGGCAGGCGCCTGTAGTCCCAGCTACTTGGGAGGCTGAGGCAGGAGAATGGCGTGAACCTGGGAGGCGGAGCTTGCAGTGAGCTGAGATCCGGCCACAGCACTCCAGCCTGGGTGACAGAGCGAGACTCCATCTCAAAAAAAAAAAAAAAAAAAATCCTAAGAAACGCCATGTGAACCGGAATTTGTATTGTAATTATTTGTATCAAGAGACCATGAGATACATAGTTTCAGTTGGAGAAGATGAAAAACTTCTGGAGGAGAATGGTGGTGATGGGCCAGAAGCAGTGGCTCATGCCTGCAATCCCAGTGCTTTGGGAGGCCAAGGCTTGAGGACCACAAGGTCAAGAGATTGAGACCATCCTGGCTAACACGGTGAAACCCCGTCTCTACTAAAAATACAAAAAATTAGCCAGGCATGGTGGCAAGTGCCTGTAGTCTCAGCTATGAGGAGGAGGCTGAGGCAGGAGACTCCCTTGAACCCGGGAGGCAGAGGTTGCAGTGAGCCGAGATCACACCACTGAATTCTAGCCTGGATGACAGAGCAAGTCTCCATCTCAGAAAAAAAAAAAAGATTTAGTGGTGTATCTAATAACTACCCTCATTTGGAAGACAGTAATATTTCAAGATATTTGCTAATATAATGTGATATAAAAATATTTCAGCCAGGTATGGTGGCTCCTGCCTGTAATCTTAGCACTTTGGGAGGCCAAGGCAGGAGGTTCATTTGAGATCAGGAGTACAAGTCCAGCCTGGGCAATATAGTGAGACTTTGTCTCTAATATATATTTCTACTGGGTAAAAAATTTCCAGGCACTGTTTTTTTTTTTGACTAATAATGATTACTATTTATCATTGTTCTTCAATCATTTTTTAAATTATACTTTAAGTTCTAGGGTACATGTGTACAACGTGCAGGTTTGTTACATATGTATACATGTGCCATGTTGGTGTGCTGCACCCATTAACTTGTCATTTACATTAGGTATATCTCCTAATGCTATCCCTCCCCCCTCCCCCACCCCACGACAGGTCCCAGTGTGTGATGTTCCCCTTCTCCAGGCACTGTTAATACAGTCAAGCCCTCCATATTCATGGGTTCTGCACCCCCAGATTCAAACGACCACAGATTGAAAATATTTGGGAAAAATAAAACAAAAAATGACAATATAGCATTAAAAAATAATACAAATTTTAAAATGATATAGTCTAACAACTATTACATAGCATTTACATTGTATTAAATATTGTAAGTATTCTAGAAATGACTGGCTACTGTGGGCATGCTGCCTATGGGGCAGCCATGCTCTGCAAGGAGCAGTAATAAAAAATAAAAATTAAAACAAATCTAGAGATGATTTAAAGTATACGGGAGGATCTGTGTAGGTTATATGCAAACACTACACATTTTTTTTTCTAATTTTATTTATTTATTTAGAGACAGTGCCCAGGCTGGAGTGCAGTGACTTGATCTCAACTGACTACAACCTCTGCCTCCAGGGTTTGAGCGATTCTCCTGTCTCAGTCTCCCGAGTAGCTGGGACTGTAGGTGCCTGCCACCACCCCCGGCTAATTTTGTACTTTTAGTAGAGATGAGGTTTCACCATGTTGGCCAAGCTGGTCTCAAACTCCGTGCCTCAAGTGATCTGCCTGCCTTGGGCTACCAAAGTACCTGGATTATAGGTGTGAGCCACCATGCCTGGCCCACCTTTTTTTTTCTAATTAAAAAAATTTGTTTTCTTTTTCTGGTTTATGGGACTCTTTTTTAGATTTATTTTAATTTTAGATTCAGAGGGTACATGTGCATATTTTTTTTTTTTTTGAGACGGAGTTTCGCTCTGTCGCCCAGGCTGGAGTGCAGTGGCCGGATCTCAGCTCACTGCAAGCTCCGCCTCCCGGGTTTACACCATTCTCCTGCCTCAGCCTCCTGAGTAGCTGGGACTATAGGTGCCCGCCACCTCGCCCGGCTAGTTTTTTGTATTTTTTAGTAGAGACGGGGTTTTGCCATGTTAGCCAGGATGGTCTCGATCTCCTGACCTCGCGATCCACCCGTCTCGGCCTCCCAAAGTGCTGGGATTACAGGCTTGAGCCACCGCACCCGGCCATGTGGGCATATTTTTTACATGGGCATATTGCATACTGGTGGTGACTGGGCTTTTAGTGTACCCATTACCCAAACAGTGAACACTGTACCCAATAGGTAATTGTCAACTCTTCACTCCCCTCCCTCCCTACCCCCTTTTGAAGTCCCTAGTGTCTATTATTTCCATCTTTATGTCCATGTGTACTGTTGTTTAGCTCCTACTTATAAGTGAGAACGTGTGGCATTTTATTTTCTGTTTCTGAGTTAGTTCACTTAGGATAATGACCTCTGCCTCCATCCATGTTTCTGCAAAGGGCATGATATCATTCTTTTCCATAGCTGGATCCACTATTTTATTTATTTATTTTCGAGACAGAGTCTCACTTTGTCACCAAGGCTGGAGTGCAATCGTGGCTCACTGAAACCTCTGCCTCCCAGGCTTAAGTGATTCTCCTGCCTCAGCCTCTGGAACAGCTGGAATTACAGGTGCGTGCCACCATGCTCGGCTAATTTTTGCAATTTTTGTAGAGATGGGGTTTCACCATGTTGGCCAGGCCTGTCTCACACTCTTGACCTCCTCAGGTGATCCACCTGCTTTGGTGTCCCAAAGTGCTGGGATTACAGGTATGAATCACTGCACCGGGCCTGTAACAATTTAATAATAAAAAAAGCAGTGATAGCTGAGACCCAAATGGGTTGACATTATGTTAATGCTTTATACGCATGATCTCACTTAGCCCTTTCAAACTCCCTCTGAAAGGTAAGTCCTCTATCCAGAGGAAGAAACTGAGGCACACTCCTTCAGGGAAGTTACTCACTCAAGGCAGTACCTACAGCAAGATGCTAGAACTCAGATCGGTCTGGTTCTAAAGCTGTTACTTTTTTTTTTTTTTTTTTTTCCTTTTTAAGTCAAATCACTCCTTGCTTGAAAACCTTTAGGATTTTTTAACATATAAGAGAAAATTCAAATACTTTGGCCTTACATTTAGTGCATTTCACAAGCTGATCGCAAGGTCCCTTCCCAGCCTTCCCTTTTCTCTCTTTTTAAACTTCTCACTTCATCCAAAGAAGTCTCCTTACTGTCTGCCTCTCTTATAAAATCCCAGCCTAACTGTTCTTTTCCACCTAAGTTCCTCTGCTTATGTATCTTTTCCTGGTCAACAAAATCTTCCTTTTCCTTTAGGCTCTAGTTCAAATTCCATTTCTTACATGTAACCCTTGACAGCTCTTTTTTTTTTTTTTTGAGATGGAGTTTCGCTCTTGCCCAGGCTGGAGTGCAATGGCACGATCTCAGCTCACCACAAGCTCTGCCTCCTGGGTTCAAGCGATTCTCCTGCCTCAGCCTCCTGAGTAGCTGGGATTACAGGCACGTGCCACCACACCTGGCTAATTTTGTATTTTTAGAAGAGATGGGGTTTCTCCATGTTGGTCAGGCTGGTCTCAAACTCCCGACCTCGGGTGATCCACCCGCCTTGGCCTCCCAAAGTGCTGGGATTACAGGCATGAGCACCGCACCCGACTGACAGCTCATTCTCTTTTACCCACACCGCATCTGTCCGGAAATCCCACTGGCTATACCTTCAAAATACATCCAGAATCCAATCACGTACCACCTCCACTACCATCTCTCTGGTCCAAGCCATCATCATCTCCCACCAGCTGTCTCTGCTTTTGCTCTTTTATACTCTAGAATCTATTCTCAATCCAAATTCCAGAAGTGACCCTTTTAAAACAGAAATCAAAACTCTCCAACGAACCTTCATTTCCTCTCATGTAAAAACCAAAATTCTTTTATGTGCTAGACTGTGAACACCCATAATGTCCCACATGACTGCTCTGCTCCTCAACCTCTCTGATCGCTTTTGATCCTCGCCCTTGCTACCTTGCCACACCCAGAACTCAAAATGCATGCTCATGTCTTAGGCCCTTTGCAGTGGCTGCTGTCTGCCTGGAATGCCCTTCCTCCAGATATCCTCAGGCTTAAGACTTATTCAAGACTCTGCTCAAAGACAGTCATGACCTTCCAGACAATCTTCCCACACCGCAGCACTCCCTATCTTCCTGTATGTTTACCCCATAACATACTACAGAGTCTACTTAGGTTTATTGTCTGTCTTTCCCAAGAGAACAGGGCTTTGGTCTTTTGCTCACTGCAGCATCCTGGGAGCCTAGAATGGCACCTTGCACACATTAGGTGCTCAATATTTGCTGAATGGATAAATGAATAGATGCTGTCACACCACCTCAGTCAAAGGTTCTCTCTCCTTTGCTCTTGCTTGTACTAATCATTTGGCACTTACCATACACTGTTGTGTAGTTTTCTGTGTGTACATATGATCCACCTGCCTAGATTATGTGTTCCTGTGCCCTCCAAATGCTCTGCACAAATTTAGCATTTAATAAATATTTGCTGATGAAATATCACTGCACTGCCTTTTTATTTCAGAGTAGATAGTGATGGTAATAATTTTCAAAACAAGACATTCCACTTAAAAAAGAAACATTCTAGAAAGCAATATGATGTAAGAAAAAAATATTTGAAAAGCTAACTTAAAAAGAATAGAACATATCTTAAAGGTGCATATACATTATGCAAAATCCACATCATGCTCTGAAAATATTTATTCTGTGACTTTCACAGCCTTTTATGTCCTAAAGATATGCTTGAGAGTCAAGCTCAAGGTAATTTTTGATAGTAAGGTAATTTGAGACATAGAACATCTATTAAATAATAATTGTATGTTGGGAATTGAGGTAATATATGACAGAAATAAAACAATGTGAAATAGGTCACATTATATATATATATATATTTTTTTTTTTTTTTTTTTTATTTTTTGAGACAGAGTCTTGCTCTCTGTTGCCCAGGCTGGAGTGCAGTGGCATGATGTTGGCTCACTGCAACCTCCACCTCCCAGGTTCAAGCAATTCTTGCGCCTCAGCCTCCTGAGTAGCTGGGATTGCGGGCGTGCACCATCATGCCTGGCTAAAAAAAGTAGAGACGGGATCTCGCCATGTTGGCCAGGCTGGTCTTGAATTCCTGACCTCAGGTGATCCACCAGCCTCAGCCTCCCAAAGTGCTGGGATTACAGGTGTGAGCCATCGCACCCAGTCTTTTGTCACATTTTTAAATCTAATAGCAAAAAGTTTTGGAAAACAAGTTAGACAACTTTCTAACAACAGATGTAGATCTTTTCAGTTACCTTGACTATAGTTCATGCATAATTCTCTTTGTGAGTGTTGGTGGGGAGATCAGCAAATAGACTCTTGCATGACTTATGGTAAGTTTCTTTTTTTTTTTTTTTTTTTGAGGTGGAGTCTCGCTCTGTCGCCCGGGCTGGAGTGCAGTGGCCGGATCTCACCTCACTGCAAGCTCCGCCTTCCAGGTTCACGCCATTCTCCTGCCTCAGCCTCCCGAGTAGCTGGGACTACAGGCGCCCACCACCTCACCCGGCTAGTTTTTTGTATTTTTTAGTAGAGACAGGGTTTCACTGTGTTAGCCAGGATGGTCTCGATCTGCTGACCTTGTGATCCGCTCGTCTCGGCCTCCCAAAGTGCTGGGATTACAGGCTTGAGCCACCACGCCCGGCCTCTTTTTTTTTTTTTTTTTTGAGAGGGAGTTTCACTCTTGTTGCCCAGGATGGATTGCAATGGCGTGATCTTGGATCACTGCTACCTCCGTCTCCCAGGTTCAAGCAATGCTCCTGCCTCAGCCTCCCGAGTAGCTGCAATTACAGGTGCCGGCCACCACGCCTGGCTATTTTTTTTTGTATTTTTAGTGGAGACGGGTTTCACCATGTTGGCCAGGCTGGTCTCAAAGTCCTGGCCTCAAGTGATCCACCCGCCTCAGCCTCCCAACTGCTGGGATTACAAGTGGGAGCCATGATGCCTGGCCACTTATACTAAGTTCTTAATTGATATGTCTAGCTTAACCTTAAAACTTGACAATACAAACAAAAAAAGAACATAAAATATTAGTGCTCATAAAATATATAAAATAGAGTCAGGCATGGTGGAGTACACCTGTAGTCTCATGTAGTCTCAACTACTTGGCAGGGGAAGCAGGAGGATCACTTGACTCCAGGAGTTCAAGGTCACAGGTACACGGCCAGACACACACACACACACACACACACACACACACACACACACAAAGTGAAAAGGGGTTGACTTTCACAGATTTCTCCATCCTAAAACTCTCACAGATGTGGAGAATTACAATTCTAATGGGAAATGAGAATAAACCAACCTGGCCGGCACGGTGGCTCATGCCTGTAATCCCAGTACTTTGGGAGGCCGAGGCTGGTGGATCACTCGAGGTTAGGAGTTGGAAACCAGCCTGGCCAACGTGGTGAAACCCCATCTCTACTAAAAATACAAAAATTAGCGGCTGGGCACAGTGGCTCACAAGGTCAGGAGATCGAGATCATCCTAGGTAACGCAGTGAAACCCCGTCTCTACTTAAAAGAAAAAAAAATTAGCCGGGAATGGTGGCAGGTGCCTGTAGTCTCCACTACTTGGGAGGCTGAGGCAGAAGAATGGCGTGAACCTGGGAGGCGGAGCTTGCAGTGAGCTGAGTTCATGCCATTGCACTCCAGCCCAGGCAACAGAGTGAGATTCCATCTCAAAAAATAAATAAAAGAAATAAACCAACCAGCCACTTTCTTTCTCTTTTTTTTTTTTTTTGTGACAAGAGTTTTGCTCTTGTCACCCAGGCTGGAGTGCAGTGGCGCGATTTCGGCTCACTACAACCTCCGCCTCCCAGATTCAAAGCAATTCTTGTGCCTCAGCCTCCAGAATAGCTGGGATTACAGGCACCCGCCACCACACCTGGCTAATTTTTGTATTTTTAGTAAAGACGGGGTTTCTTCATGTTGGCCAGCCTGGTCTCAAACTCCTGACCTCAAGTGATTCACTCACTTCGGCCTCCCAAAGTGCTGGGATTACAGGCATGAGCCACCGCACCCAACATCAATTTCTAAATATACTTATTTGCACTTCTAAAAAGTCTCAGGGTTAAATTAAATCTAGGCCAAGCAGAGTGGCTTATACCTGTAATCCCAACACTGTGAGAGGCCGAGGCAAGAGGACTGCTTGAGGCCAGGAGTTTGAGACCAGCTTGGGCAACATAGCGAGAACTCATATCTACATTAAAAAAAAAAAAAAATTAGCTGGGTATGGTGGTGCACGCACGTAATCCCAGCTACTCAATAGAGGCTGAGGTGAGAGGGCTGCTTGAGTCTGCAAGATGGAGACTGCAGCTATGATCATGCCACGGGACTCCAACCCTGGGTAATCAAGATACTATCTTGGAAAAAATCCAAAAATGTTTGTAAGAAAAAAAGTTACAGAAGCTAAGCTTCTTATTAAGAAAAATATTTTGGCCGGGCGCGGTGGCTCAAGCCTGTAATTCCAGCACTTTGGGAGGCCGAGACGGGCGGATCACGAGGTCAGGAGATCGAGACTATCCTGGCTAACACGGTGAAACCCTGTCTCTACTAAAAATACAAAAAACTAGCTGGGCGAGGTGGTGGGCGCCTGTAGTCCCAGCTACTCCGGAGGCTGAAGCAGGAGAATGGCGTAAACCCGGGAGGCGGAGCTTGCAGGGAGCTGAGATCCGGCCACTGCACTCCAGCCCAGGTGACAGAGCAAGACTCCGCCTCAAAAAAAAAAAAAAAGAAAAATGTTTTATAAACTTAATGTAGCCTAAGTGTATGGTGTCTATAAAGTTCATAGTAGTGTAATGTCCTAGGCCTTCACATTCATTCACCACTCACTGACTCACCCAGACTAACTTCCAGTCCTCCAAGCTTCATTCATGGTAACTGCCCTATGCAGGTACACCATTTTTTCTTTTGTGTCATATTTTCACTGTACCCTATGTTTAGGTATGTCAAGATACACAAATACAGTCACCTATAGTATCCAGGTACAGTAACATGCTGTACAGATTTACAGTACAGGAGGAACAGGCTGTATCATATGGCCTAGGTGTGTGGTAGGTCATACCATCTTGGTTTGCGTAAGAGCACTCTATGGTGTTTGTACACAATGAAATCACCTAACGATGCATTCAGCAGAACCTATCCCTGTCATTAAATGGCGCATGACTGTATTTATTAAAAACCCATCAGAGGCCAGGTGCAGTGGCTCACACCTGTAGTCCTAGCACTTTGGGAGGCCGAGTGAGAAGATCGTTTGAGCCCAGGAGTTTGAGACACGCCTGCGCAACATAGTGAGCTCCCATCTCAAAAAAACAAAAACAAAAACCAAACTCATCAGGGTCTCAAACAAGGTGAAGGTTTAACAAATATTATTTCTCTTCCCCCTCATTTTCTTCCTTGTGAAAATGTTTCCATTTCAGGCCAGGACACAAAGTTCAATTTCTAATGAAACAAAGTGTCCTGGATTTGGGTTCAACTGAATAAACCATTTCTAGAAAGTCATTATTATCTGTCATCTTATTCTCTCACATTCTCAGACTCAAGGCTTTAATTTTAAGTAATGTTAAGTGTTTAATGTGTTTGCAAGATAGAGAGCCAAAGAACCCACAAAAACAGAACATGTTCGGTTTCACAACTTTATTACAAATAAATTTGTAAGTAAACAAATCATAACTTTATAGGTTAAAGTTGATCGGGATTAAGGAGAACCTGAGTATAAGATCTGATACAGCGAGGTCTCAGGATCTTTTCCTGAGTGGGAGTACACACGAGGTAGGGAAGAAAAAACAACAAACCAGAACAGGGCTGCTGCTCCTAGGTCCTCTTTCTTCCATCTTCCCGCACAGCATTCTGACAGTCCCTGAGCTCTCCTCAACTGCACTACAAAAGAGCAGGCCACCCCCAGCACAGCCAAGTCCTGGGCTCCCTTTGCTAGCAGCCAGGCACCATGTTAGTGATTTCCACCTTAGGGCTTTCCTTTTAAAGTCCACACCCCACATGCCTTTTCAGTCAGCTCTCTCACCTCTCCATATTAATTTCACTCTTCCCCAACTCCCCCAGCCCACCTTCTGCCAGCTCCTTCACTCACTGTATTTTCCACTTCTACTATACAGAACATTATTGATAAAGAGCCATGCCATGCAGAAACGCCATCTGGTATACTACGTAAACCACGTTGTTTCACCCGTTTTCCCCATGGTGGATACATTCCAGATTTGCTCTTCTCACCTTTAACTCAAAGCTATCTTTTTTTTTTTTTGAGACGGAGTCTCGCTCTGTCACCCAGGCTGGAGTGCAGTGGCCGGATCTCAGCTCACTGCAAGCTCTGCCTCCCGGGTTTACGCCATTCTCCTGCCTCAGCCTCCCCAGTAGCTGGGACTACAGGCGCCCGCCACCTCGCCTGGCTAGTTTTTTGTATTGTTAGTAAAGATGGGGTTTCACCGTGTTAGCCAGGATGGTCTCGATCTCCTGACCTCGTGATCCGCCCGTCTGGGCCTCCCAAAGTGCTGGGATTACAGGCTTGAGCCACCGCGCCCGGCCCCAAAACTATCTTTCTCAGTGAAGAATGTAGACAGCTACTTTGAATTCCATCATCTACTCCATTCTTATTTTCTCTAATCTCACTTTGCGGTTATTGTTTAGCCTATTTGGGGAGCAAAGAAAACTCATGAAAAAGGGAATGACAGCAGATTCAAAGAGGAAAGAATGGGGAAAAGAAGGTGGGGGGGGTGCTACATACTTCCATTTGACATTGTTTAAATAAAAAATGATTTTCTTGGCAGGATGCTGTGGCTCATGCCTGTAATCCCAGCACTTTGGGAGGGCAAAGTGGGAAGATTGCTTGAGCCCAGGAGTTTGAGGCCAGCCTGGGTAACAAAGAGAGACCCCCTGTCTCTCTGAAAAAAAAAAAAAAATTTTTTTTTTCTTTAATTATCTGGGCATGGTGTTGCGTTCCTATAGTCCCAGCTACCTGGGAAGCTGAGGTGGGGGGATCCCTTGAGTCCAGGAGGTTCAGGCTGCAGTGAGCTACGATCGTACCACTGCACTCCAGCCTGGGTAACAGAGTGAGAGACCGTCTCAAAAACAAACAAAAAACGGAACTCAATGCTTATTTCTCTCCTTTCCTGTTCTGTAATCACATTTTTTTCTCATCACTTGCACAGATCAGAACGTCAAATGCTATAACCCACCACACATTCAATGGTCTTGATTCTTTTTCTCACAGATCCCTCTAATACTATAAGGTATTGCTGATCTCTACAGAATACTGCTTTCCTTTTGATTCCCATCATTCTACTCTACCTAGGTTCTGCAAGTACTGAGTCAGCAAATGTTTACTGAGCGCTCAACTTGTTTTGAATGCTGTGATAAAGGCTTAGAACAAAACAGTAAACATGGGAGCAAATAATGTAATATTCTCAGGTCCTATTCTAGAATCTCTATGTCTATAGGTGCACCCTCAAGTTTGGTACCATGATAAGAAGACATACTTTCTCTTTGGTTTCATTAATCTTTCATTTCCAAAGCAATTTTCTTCCATATGCAAATAACACCTCTATCTGCCACAAATATTTAAGTGTTTTTTTTTTTTTTTTTTTTTTTTGAGACAGTCTAGCTCTGTCACCCAGGCTGAAGTGCAGTGGGGAGATCTCAGCTCACTGCAATGTCTGCCTTCCAGGTTCAAGTGATTCTCATGCCTCAGCCTCCTGAGTAGCTGGGATTACAGGTGTGTGCCACCATGCCTGGGTATTTTTTCGTATTTTTAGTAGATACGGGTTTTGCCATGTTGGCCAGGATGGTTTCGAACTCTTGGCCCCAAGGGATTTGCCTGCCTCGGCCTCCCAAAGTGCAATTTTAACCATTTTTTTTTTCCAGGATTGGGAAAACCCTTTATTTCTCTATAGAATTACTGAATTTTAACTATTTAAAAGTGGTTGAGTGGCAATACATACATTCACATTGTTGTGATATCAAGAGCCCTATCCAGCCTTAGGAATTTTTCATCTTCCCAAAATGAAACTCTGTACCCATTAACTCACTTTAAGCCAGTAATGATTTTCATGGCACCCACCCCGATTCTTCTCCTGCTTTCCTACTTGGCTAACATTTCAAGGTTCATCATCAAAATCACCCCCTTGCAACTACTCTCAAGCCTCTGGCACTGCTTCTCCTCTGTCAAACCTGCAGGGCAAAACACGAATTTTGGGTGAACTGATCACCTGCCTGCTCTTTGCTGCAGTCGTAACAGCTGAATGTTGCTAGGAGAAAAATCACACAACTAGCTCAGCTGACTGGTTTCACTTTAAATTCATGGCCCCAAGCCATGGTGAGGGATTCAACAATACCCAGCATTGAAACTACCTTGTTTCCCAGTTACTCAGTTCCTTGTCCTGTTGCTCAAGGTGAAGTGTCCATCTCTCCTGAAATCATCCACTACCCCTTCTTCGTTTAAGTCGCTGGCCTTGCGAAGAGACCAAGACTACCAACACACTGTGTGGAACCCTGTCTACTAAAAATACAGAATTAGCCAGGTGTGGTGGTGCATACTTGTAATCCTAGCTACTTGGGAGGCTGAGACAGGAGAACTGTTTGAACCCGACCTGAAGGTTGCAGTGAGCCGAGATTGAACCACTGCACTCCAGCCTGGGCAACAAAAGCAAAACTCCGTCTCCAAAAAAAAAAAAAAACAAGGATGCTGCTCCATTGGTAGTCTTGGTCTCTCTTCTGGATTAGTCTCACTTTCTCTATTAAATATTCTCATTAGCCTATCTAGGTTCCCATTGTTTAAAAGAAAGGCCCTCTTCTTTACACAGGCAGACTCTGTCTCTACAAAAAAAAAATTTTTTTTTAATTAGTTGGGTTATGGTGGTGCACACCTGTGGTCCCAGCTACTCAGAAGAGGCTGAGGTAGGAGGATCACTTGATCCCAGGAGGTTGAGGCTGTGGTGAGCCATACTTTGCACCATTGCACTCCAACCTGGATGACTGACACCTTGTCTAAAAAAAAAAAGCCCTCTTCTTTGACCCCATCTCCCTCTGAAGCCACTAAGCTGTTTCTCTCCACTTTACAGCAGCAAAATTTCCCTAACGAGCTGTCAATATTCACCTCCCTTCCTACTCTCTCTTCAAAGCATTCCAATGTGGCTTGAACCACTTGTCAAAACAGTCACCATCATGTTGTCAAATCCAAATAAACATTTCTCTATTCTCATTGTGTAATTTACCAGCAGCATTTGACAGAGGTGACCATTCCCTCTTTCTTGAAAATAAAACACTCTCCCACTTTAATAGCTGAAACTTCTCAGTCTCCTTTGCCCAAGCTTTAGCCATTGTTAGTGTTTTAGGGTTTTTTTCCCCCACAGAGCTGGCTGTGTGGGAGACCAGAGTTTTACTAGTCAAATCAGTCTCCTATGGCTTGATCTTAAGGCCACAAACAATCTCAATCAGTTCCATGACATGCCATCTGTACACTAGTGACTCCCAAAATTTATGTGCAGTCTAGATCACTCCCCTCAGCTCGACTTAAATATTCATTGCCTACTTAACTCTCCACTTGGATGTCTCCCAAGTATTTCAAACATACAACACATTCCACATGGAATTCTTGCTACCCACCCCTCCCCACCTGTTCCTTCTCCAGTCTTCTCCAACCAGCAAATGGTACCATCAGCAGCCCAAGGATGGGGCGTGCAACCTGAAGGCACCCTTGGTTCCTCCCTCTCCCTCCACAGCCAACCTATTAAGCAAATCCTTCTGATTCCATCTCCAAAATATATATGTGAAAGCTGCTGTCTACTCTGCTGTATCTCACTGCCACTTTACTTGCCCGAGATACTATTATCTTGGGCTGACTACTACAATACCCTCCTAACTTCCCTGTTTCCTCTCTTCCTCTAAATAGTTATTTTTTAAAAAACATTATCACTGCCCAAATTAAAACCCCTCATTGCCATTAGAATAAAATCCAAAAATCCCCCTATGATGTAACACAAGAAGACCTATAGGGTCTCTCCATCTCCATCTCATGCCTACCCTATTCTTAATTTCTCCCCTTGCTCAGAGGAGCCTTCTCTCCAGT
Organism: Piliocolobus tephrosceles; assembly: GCF_002776525.5. Taxonomy (NCBI): domain Eukaryota; kingdom Metazoa; phylum Chordata; class Mammalia; order Primates; family Cercopithecidae; genus Piliocolobus; species Piliocolobus tephrosceles. The sequence continues at coordinate 126,049,756 of NC_045438.1, forward strand.
CTAACACCCAGCCTTCCAGTTCTTTGAACTTCTTCCCATGTCTGGAATGTCTCCCCAGCTTTTCACATGGTTAGCACAAGTTCATGTTTCAAGTCTCAGCTCAAATATCACCTCTACAAAGAGACTTTCCTTGACCCTTCCTAGACAAAATGGTCATTGATTTTTTAACTATTGTCTGTCCTTCCCCACTATACTATAAATTCCGTGAGTGCAGAGATCTTGACGGTCTTAAATTCCAATAAAGGTTAAAGAAGCTACTGTTTCCCTCTAAGCAGGTTTATTTTAGATTTCCCTCTCATTTCAAGCTTTATTGGATTTTAGTCTAGTCAAAGATTATAATTACTTTGGCATTTACCATAAAAAACAAGGGGAGAAAACCAGAAGTGACTTCCCTTCAAAAACTGTAAGTCACTCCACCCACCTAGTGGTCTAGACTGGACAGACTGCACAGAGGTATTCAACAGATGCTCCTTACAAAAATTTTCCAATGTGGACATATGCAAAGATGGTATAATTCTGACATCTGCATCAAAAATCTAAGTTTTAAACTACTCTCCCTAGCAATTACTAAACACAATGATCTGAGAAGAATCAACAAGGGAAAGCATAAAATAAGTAAAATACATGATCCTTAATCCAGAGAAGTTAATGATTTCATCACTGACTTAGTTCTTTTTCTCATTTTAGTAAGGTCATCTATTCATCACCTGCTCTAGATGCTTCTTCCTGACCCGTGTTTTTTGTCACCAGGCTGGAGTGCAGTGGTGCCATCTCAGCTCACTGCAACCTCCCAGGTTCAAACCATTCTCCTGTCTCAACCTCCTGAGTAGCTGGGATTACAGGCACGTGCCACTACGCTGGGCTGATTTTTGTATTTTTAGTAGAGACAGGGTTTCACCATGTTGGTAAGGCTGGTCTCAAACTCCTGACCTCATGACCCGCCCACCTCAGCCTCCCAAAGTGCTGGGATTACAGGTGTGAGCCACCGTGCTTAGCCCTGACCTGTTTTTATCCATATTCTGCTATTAGGTTCCACATAACTTGACCATCCTACTTCCCAAAACCCAGAAGATACGTCAATTCAAAATTCAGGAAACAATCTTTTCTTTTAAGGATTTATCTTCAGGTCTTTGTATCAGGGTCTTTTCTACCCTATTCTTAATTTCTGGATCAATCCTAGATTCTTTTTTTTTTGAGACTGGAGTTTCATTCTTGTTTCCCAGACTGGGAGTGCAATGGCCCGGTCTCAGGCCACTGCAACCTCTGCCTCCTCAGTTCAAGTGATTCTCTTGCCTCAGCCTCCCAAGTAGCTGTGATTACAGGCACCTGCCACCACACCCGGCTAACTTCTTTGTATTTTTAGAAGAGATGGGGTTTCACCATGTTGGACAGGCTGGTCTCTAACTCCTGACCTCAGGTAATCCGCCCCCCTCGGCCTCCCAAAGTGCTGGGATTACAGGCATGAGCCACCGTGCCCTGCCTCAATGCTATGTGTGTTACACAGCTGTCTTGACTAAACTAGATGGCCTGGCTAGACCTAGAAGTCTGTATGTTATATAACTTCCCAAGAGAATGAGACAATATACTTTAAAAAATGTACCGAGATTTTAAGGTCTTAGGATACCTGAAACTTTTTCTCTGAGGAAATAATTTCGATTATTTGATAAATGGCAGCTAGAATGGGGAAAATAAAACTGAGACTAATGTGAGCAAAAAACTGCTGAAACTCAAAATTATATGGACCTCCATTCTCACGTTCCAATTCAAAAGAGCCAGCAGAACAGTGCATAGCACAGTACGAGACAGTCCAAATGTGTATCTGTGTCACACTGGAATCACCTGGAAAACTTTGGAATGAATACTAGATCTTTGGGTACAGCGGGTGCAAGGTGGGCCAGAATGTCAACATTGAACATCAAGAAGTTGGAGCGACTGACACATAATTAAAGGACCCCACTGGCCCTAGCAAATGATGGTGGAAGAGGTGATGTTACAAATCTCTATTTAAAAACATCCCCCAAGTTAATTCTGATGCTCAGATTTGGAAACCACAGGTGTAGGGGGAAAAACACAGCTTTCGTGATCCAATGGCAACTTTACTAAAAACTGCAAGACCTCGAACAATTACTATACTTCTGTGAACGTTAGTTCATTCCCCGGTAGACAGACATAAAATCACTATTTCAGGGCTGATATAATAGAAATGATACAAAGCATCAAGCACAGTTTCTGGCATACAAATGTTCAATATATGATAGGTCTTATTAAATGGTCTAAAACATCCACTATGTATATTTATAAACACAAGGACACACCTACTGGCACCACTGTGTTATTTTTCTATACTAGAAATTAACTATTTACTTTCCATGTCTGCGGACTTCTACAGAAATCAGAGCTTTACAAATCTTTCCCCTCCTTTCAGTAACAATGTAAACGTTAAACCCCTCCCCCATCTCTAACATAGATACTTACTACCAACAGATACTTACGTGGATGCTTTTAAGAAAATAATGCAGTTTTGCTTTTTAAAAGTTTCAGAGTGTTTTAAAGCATTATTTAACTTTTCAGATCAGCGTTCTAAGAAACTGTTTTAATTCACTGCCATTTGAAGTAATATGAAAGCCAACAAGTTTCAGAAAACTGGAAGCCAACAAGAAGTTTCAGAAAACTGTGAGAAAAAATTCTCACAATCTGACTAGTAAATGTCTCCTCAGGGTTGTTTTAGAGTAAAACTAAGAAACGAAGCGTAGGGTACCCACAAGAGAACCACATTACGGGAAGGCAGACAGACAATATCCTGGACTCTTTTTTTAGTTTTGTAACCTGGTTGGACTCTACTTCCAATAACTGGAGAATGAAGGAAAAGCCTCAATGCCCTGCCCCCACGCCGGGCCAGAGAAGACAAAGGCGTCCACTCTCAGACCGCATTGCAGGAGCGCCTCACCTCCAATTTTGACTGGGAGGAGTGGGGGTGCGGGGTCAGGGAGGGAACCCATCAGCCGCGAGGCTCGACGCCCAGTCCCCTTCTTCCATCACAAGTGGGAAGGAGGAAGAAGCTGACCCCAGTCCTTCCCGCTCCGAGCCGGCAGCCTCGTCTTTTGGGTCTGGGGCCGTGGGGAAGGAGAAGGCCGCGCCACCCCGGTCCCATCTCCAGAATTCAGCACCCTGCTCTCGGCTCCCGCTGGCCCCGGGCCTCGTGGCGCCCTGGTCAGCGAGATGTCCTCGGAGGGCGCCGCCCGCGCCGCGAGAAAGATGGCGCCTGCTGAGCAACTGCGCCACCAGCCCTGGCGACAGGCCAGGCCCAGCGCCATCTTAGCGCCTTCCAACCGCACCCCCCACCCGAGATCCCGCATTTGGGGCGACTCGGGGGGCGCGAATAGCATCAGGCCCGCGCGCACTCGGCCAAAAAAGCGCCGTCCCAGCCACACAGCTCTTCCGGCCGGCGCGGCGGACAGCACGGGCCTCGTAGGAGACGCCCAGCTGGGCCGCGACTCCTCCGCGCTGCTGGGGACTCAGCCGGACCCGGCCGCGGACCCTTCGCGCGGCTGGGGGCTCGGCCGGATCCGGCCGCAGATCCTCTGCGGTGCTTCGGGAAGGCAGCGAGGCGGCTGGGAAGGGGCCGTCCCGCGGCAGGTGCGCGCCGCCGCCGCCGCGGGTCCGGAGTGGGAGCGGGGCCGGGGCGACTCGGCCGCCCCGAGCTCTCCCCGCTGCAGCCCGGACCTGCTCTCCTCGCCGCGGCCGCCCGCAGATGCGGCGGGAAGGACGAAGCCAGGATGAAAAATAAACCCCGTCTCCGCCGCCTCCCTCCCCACCCTCTCCCCTCCCCCTCCCCAGACGCGGGGTCCATTTTGCCGAGAAGAAAGAAAATGTGATTCACACCCTAGAGCTTCCGAGAGAGAAAAGAAACGAGGGGGGGAAAACAGAGGGGAGGAGATTGGAAAAGCTTATTTTTCTTCCTCGCCCGCCGTCACTCCAGGCCCTCCCTGCCCCCTGCTCGCGGCCCCGCCGCGCCGTCTTCCCCTCTCCGAGCCCTGCTCCCTCCTTCCCGGCTCCCGGCGGCTCCGGGGGGCGGAAAACACACTCACACTCGCGCACACAACTAATTTTAAACCGGCTCAATCAATGAGTCATTAAAAGGCTTCCCTCCCCTCCCCTCCCCACCACCAACCGCCACGCCACCCCCTTCCCGGGCTCTCCCTCTCCCCGCTCCAGAAATTTGCATCCGCGGAAAAGAGAAAAAAAAAAGGAAAAAGAAAGGCGCCGGGCCCCCACCTCGTCGAGGCGCCCCGGGCCCGGCCTCGCCGCCCCCTGCCCGCCTGCGCCCCCGCCCGAGACACTGAACTTGGTCTTCCCGGGGCCCCGGCAGCGCTGGGAAAGGCATAAACACTCGATTCCCCTTTTCTCCGTGTCCATTAAACATCCACCCACCACCACCATCACCCACCCACAAACCCCCCCCCCCCCCCAAAAAAAAAAAAAAAACACAGCCTTAGCCAATAGCTCTCTGGGCTGAAACCTAATATCCTGGTTTTGGCAACTCGGTGTTTAATTTGCTCCTCTTTCTTTTCTGTCTGGAGACAGATCTCCAGCCCCCCCTCCCTCGCTTTTCCCCTCCCCGAAGGAAAGAGGCAGAGGAAGGAGGTTGTGTGTTTTTTTTTTCTCCTTGAAATTTTTATCACAAAATTATAATACACTCAAAGGGAAACTCACCGTCATGAAAAAGCAGTGCCTTGTCAACGGGGTTTCTGCGCCATCGCAACAGGGGCGGCGGCGGCGGCGGCGGGCGCGGGGCGCGGGGCGCGAGCGCGGGAGCTCCCGGCCGAGCGGCGCCGGCCGCACGCGCTCCGCTCTCTCTCTCGCTCACCCCCGCGCCGGGCGGCGGGCGCCCGCTCCCCGCGCCCGCCCGGCCTTCATGCTCTGCGCCCGGGCAAACCGCTCGCCTGCTCGTCTACCTCCAAACTTCGGTTCTCGCCTGGCAAAAAATGTGGAGATTAGGATTTTTTTAATTAAAAATTTTTTTTTTTTTTTTTTTTTTGGGTAAATCAAGCTCCAAGGATGTTCATTCCTGTTTCCTTTAGGATTCTTTTTAACTTCAGAAATGTACTGGTTTATTCAAGAAACAGTTTTATTTGGCTTTAAAAAAAATTATTAAGATCCACGAGGTGCGTGCTAATTCTCTTGCAGGCTCTCTCTACACACACACACACACACACACACACACACACACACACCCAGTTTTAGCTTGACACGGGAACGGGGAAGATTAAAGACAAAAAAAAAACTACAAGATTTGTTTAGAACTCTAATTAGAGCAAGCCTCAGTAAATACGTTTTGCATATGCTTTTTAAAAACCAAAACCACTTTTAACTTAGTTATTAGGCAAATAACTGGTTCGTCCTAACTTTTAAATGTACTAAGCTTTCTTTGCAACACTCTTTGTCCATTCCAAAATTCGTGAAACCTTACCTGTGAAGCCCATATGTGAACATTAAAAAGGAAAACAAAAAACTTTAGTGACCAAAAGGAAGGTGAGGCAGAGTAAATCACTCTCACAACATTCTACTGCCTTCTCTTTAGGTAGATACCTTTTATCTCCATATTTACGGAATTTTCATTACATAACCCCGTCATTCTTAAAAGAGAGCTAGTCAATCTTTTAACATTCTTTGGTCCAAGTATAACTACCACCCATTTTTTAATCTCAAATTGTTGAAACTTAACTGTAAACCATCTAGTATCCAAAGCATTTAAATTATGTGGCCCAGGGCGGGCACGGTGGCTCACACTTGTAATTCCAACACTTTGGGAGGCCGAGGCGGGTGGATCACCTGAGGTCAGCAGTTCGAGACCAGTCTGGACAACATAGTGAAACCCTGTCTCTATTAAAAATACAAAAATTAGCTGGGCGTGGTGGTGGGCTCCTGTAATCCCAGCTACTTGGGAGGCTGAGGCAGGAGAATCGCTTGAATCTGGGAGACAAAGGTTGCAGTGAGCCGAGCTCGGGCATCGCACTCTAGTCTGGGCAACGGAGCAAGACTCAAAACAAGCAAACAAAACAAAACAACACAACAATATTATGTGGCCTGGAGTGGGAGCAGGTGCCTTTGTAGTCTAGGTTAACTACAAATGCCCACAAAATATACCGGGGATTTTGTTGTTGTCTTTTATTTTAAATAAACATCAAGGATAGGTAAAAGGTGAATTGTACAGAATGTAATTCAGGTTTTAAAAAATACATATTAAGCCTCAGAAATGTTATAAATTGTTGTAAAATCATTTGTAATACATACAGCAATAGGATCCTGCTGATAAACAGAATGCTCAGCTGCTCTGCCTATGGAGTAGCTGTTCTCAAACGGCTGAAACTCATCTCTCCCAGATATTTGGTGACTTCTCAATAAAACTCTCCCTAGATTAAAATTATTTAAGTGAAATTATTGTATTGTTTCTATATCCCCTCAGCATTAATAAAAACATAATGGTAGTACACCTTTCTTGCATATATAAGGATACTGTAACTAGACTATGTTGCATAAATTAAATCTGTTGAGGCTGGCATACAATGTTGTCATAGTCAATACAGAAGATCTTTTTAGTTAGGGTACAGTGGTTCAAGCCTGTAATCCTAGCACTTTGGGAGGCTGAGGGAGGAGGATTGTTTGAGGTTAGAAGTTTGAGACCAGTTTGGACAACACGGCATGAGATCCCATCTCTAAAAAAAAAATTCAAAATTAGCCAGGTATGTGTGGCACATGCCTGTAGTTCCAGCTACTGGGGAGGCTGAGGCAGGAGGGCTGCTTGAGCCCACAAGTTGGAGGTTGCAGCGAGCTATGGGCAGTTTGACAGAGTGAGACCCTGTCTCTAAAAAATAATAAAAAAGATCTGGCTGGGTGCAGTGGCTCACACCTGTAATCCCTTTGGAAGGCCGAGATGGGAGGATCGCTTAAGGCCAGGAGTTCAAGAGCAGCCTGGCCAACATGACAAAACCCTGTCTCTACCAAAAATACAAAAATTAGCCGGGCGTAGTGGCATGCGCCTGTAGTCCCAGCTACTAGAGAGAGGCTGAGGCACGAGAATCACTTGAGATTGCGCAACAGAGTAAGCCTCTGTCTCAAAAAACAAAGAAAAACACCATATCTTGTTCTGGTACTGCCATTCTATCGTTCATAATGTATGCTTTATATTTAAATGTGCCTTAAAAATACATTCAGTGATTTAGTATCACACAGCATCATCGAGGTGTTTTCTCAGATATTTTGCTTCAAATGCATCCAAGGGCTTCTTGGAATAGTAATCTTTGCATAAATTAGCATATTTCTCTACACTTGATGGTTGGACCAACCAGTTTTCTAATTGGCTTGGAAAATTTTTTAAACATGTTTTAAGGTGCCTTTGGATTGGCTGGGATGTAATTATAATACCCATTCTAAGAATTACATTTCAAGAGTCCATATATTATGCATTGCAATTAGGACCCACCAAGCAAGTTGTACAGCTGTTGCTCCACAGCTCCAATGATATATGTGTGTGTGTGTGTGTGTGTGTGTTTTTCTTGAGACAGATCTCCCTCTGTCACCCAGGCTGAAGTGGAGAGGCATAATCATATCTCACTACAGCCTGGAACTCCTGGGCTCCAGGAATTCTCTAGCCTCAGCCTTCCTAGTAGCTGGGAATATAGGTGCACACCAGCACACTCAGCCAATTTTTTGGTATTTTAGAGACAGGGGTCCAGCCTGACCAACATGGTGAAACCCCATCTCTATCAAAAATACAAAAAAAAAAAAAAAATTAGCCAGGTGTGGTGACAGGCGCATGTAATCCCAACTACTCAGGAGGCTGAGGCAGGAGAATTGCTTGAACCCAGGAGATGGAGGTTGCAGTGAGTCAAGATTGCGCCATTGCACTCCAGCCTGGGCGACAGAGCGAGACTCCGTCCCCACCTCACCCCGCAAAAAAACAAGAGACAGGGTCTTGCTTTGTTGCCCCGGTGGGTTTTGAACTCCTGGGTCAAGTGATCCTTCCGCCTCAGCCTCTCAAACTGCTGGCATTACAGGTGTAAGCCACGGTGCTGGGCCCTCCAATGAAATAGTAATGGATTTCAGAAAGCTATCCTCTCAAGTCAGCCACAATTGCAAGGAAACTGAAATCTGACTTTAAAAATGACCTAACAAAGCTGAATTTATATACTCATAAAGAGCTTAGGGCATTGCAGGCTTTTTAAAGATAATGTCCAAATACAAGAACATCGACATTTATTGAAGGTCTTCTAAGTGCCACCAGGCATTATGCTAGATGCTTATACACATTATCATATGAACTTTCACTCAAACCCAAAGAATAAGGTTTAATTATCTAGATTTTGTAAATGAGGTTCCCAATAGGATAGTTTCAGCAATTTGCCTGGGGACATCAGTCTAATAAGGGCAGACAGGAGAACCAAGTCTGGCTGACCCCAAAACTCACCCTCTGTCAGGCCTGAAAAGGATCTTGGGAACAAGCAGTCTTTGCTGTTTCAATGTTAACATTAGAGTTCAGTGGTGTGGTACAGAGGGGACAGCTGTCTAATTAGTAAAGACCTACTTTGAGAATGCCAGTTGTCCAACCTAATTTTAAATCTGGAGGAGGAATTTAGAAAATACTGGGACACAGTAGGAGAATTTCAGATTCTCCAGGTACAACCAAAATTGTAATTATTTAATAATATGGCAAAACAAAAACAACTTTTTCCCCAGATTATTATAAAACTTCATTTAAATGAGGGATATGCTTTGTATATTAAAATTTAGAATTATAGTTTATATAGACAGGATTTTGGTAGCTGAATATAAGATTAGAAAACTTTTTAAGAGGAAAGTTCTTCAAATGGCTTTACTATATGCAAATAGCTTTAATTGTATTCGCTACAGTTTAATTATGTACAATAAACTGGCCATTCCTATGATTCCCATCTGTGTATGTGACTTAGAAAGAAAGGCAACTGGACAGAAAAAAAAGGAGGATGTAAATATAATTGAAATGTTCTAACACATGCTTGGACCTCCAAATAAACAGGCCCAGTGTCTACATAACAATGAAAAGTGAAAGTGTTCTTTTTTTCCCTCCAAATGTTTCCCTTGGTTGGTTAAACATTCTCAGAAGTGGAGAATGAAAATGCTGGAGATTGAGCAGTGATACACATGACCAGATGTATCCAGATCACAGAAATACCAACACATACCAGAAGAATAAGTGTCCTATAGAGTGTATGTGAAACAAAATTTTTTAAATTATCAGTGTGCATACATAAGGTATATATCTTTACTTGTACCTATAGAAGTACTTATATTCTGAGGTTTAAGTGTACTGGCTCTGTATTCAGACTGACCTGGGTTCAAATTCTAATTTTGTCACTTACCAGGTGTGTGGCTTTGGGCAAGTCATTTCACCACTCAAGGCTTCAACTTCCTCATTTATAAAATGGGGATGATTATAGTACCCACCTCTAAGAGTTATTTTAAGGGTTCAGGAACTAGTGTAAAATGTTTAGCATGGTGCCTGAAACATAATGAGAGTTCAATACATTCAGCTGTACTGCCTTATTTTAGTTATGTGTCAGGTTAAGCCCTGTGAGATCTTCCCATGTGAATATTCAATGGCAATCTCCTATGATTCAACCTGGTATGTTTCTCTTATGTTCCCTCCTGGATAGGGAGCTCTTCAAGGATGCCAGATCATCATCTCCATCCTTAAATTCTCTAAGAGTCTAGCAGAGTTATTTTGTATATAGTTTGGTCACAATCAACATTTTTGCAATAAAGGCAAAACAGCCCAGTCCACAAGATCTACAAGAAATTAGCATATCTCTATCTAGCGACCCATATATTAAGGGGGTAAAATAACTCTCCTTAAACCATGTAAAACCATTGCCCAGTTGATTACAGGCAGTACTATATAGACTAATGGTTTAGAGTTCTCTCCAGTTTTATCACTGCCATTTTTTAGCCATGTGATTTAGGCCTAGTTTAAAAATTTCTCTCACCTAAGTTTCCTCATCTGTAAAATGGAGATAGTAATAACTATATCTCAGGTTGGTTGGAGGACAGTTCAATAATATTAAGTATATAAAACCTTTGCTTTGGGCAGCTATGGTGGCTCATGCCTGTAATCCCAACACTTTGGGAGGCAGGAGGGTCACTTGAGCCCAGGAGTTTGAGACCAGCCTGTGCAACATGGTCAGATCTCATTTCTACAAAAAATACAAAAATTAGCTGGGCATGGTGGCATGCGCCTGTGGTCCCAGCTACTTGGGAGGCTGAGGTCGGATGATCACTTGAGTCTGGGAGGTTGAGTCTGTAGTGAGCCATGATCAAGCCACTGCACTCCAGCCTGGGCGACAGAGCAAGACCCTGTCTCAAAAATTAAAAAAATAAAAATAAGGGCTGGGCTCAGTGGTTCATGCCTGTAATCCCAGCACTTTGGGAGGCCAAGGCGGGCGGATCACAAGGTCAGGAGTTCGAGACCAACCTGGCCAAGAGACCAGCCTGGCCAATATGGTGAAACCCCGTCTCTACTAAAAATACAAAAATTAGCCAGGCGTGGTGGTGGATGCCTGTAATCCCAGCTACTTGGGAGGCTGAGGCAGAAGAATTGCTTGAACCCAGGAAGCGGGGCTTGCAGTAAGCTGAGATTGCACCATTGCACTCCAGCGTGGGTGACAGAGCAAGACTCTGATTCAAGATAAATAAAAAAATAAATAATAAAATACAATAAAAAACCTTTGCTTCAGTGTCCCATATATAGTATTGAATAATAGTTGCCATTATTGTTGTGGTTGTTGTTATTTATTAAAAGTACCATGGAATTATTATTATTATTATTATTATTATTTTTTTTTTTTGAGATGGAGGAGTCTCGCTCTGTCGCCCAGACTGGAGTGCAGTGGCGCGATCTCGGCTCACTGCAAGCTCCGCCTCCCGGGTTTACGCCATTCTCCTGCCTCAACCTCCTGAGTAGCTGGGACTACAGGCGCCCGCCATCTCGCCCGGCTAGTTTTTTGTATTTTTTAGTAGAGACGGGTTTCACCGTGTTAGCCAGGATGGTCTCGATCTCCTGACCTCGTGATCCGCCCGTCTCGGCCTCCCAAAGTGCTGGGATTACAGGCTTGAGCCACCGCGCCCGGCCTACAAATGTTTTCAGTACCTTGCCTACATTATTTTATTCAACATATGAATTTAAACACTTCACATCATCCTTGTAGAAGACTAAAGCTATTTGTCTCTATATTAAATGACATGCTTCAAGCTGGTTATTTTCCTTGACAGACTTAAAAAACAAATCTGAACTACAAGCTTTCAGTACAAGGATAAGGAATTAATACAATATAGCAGAGCTGTTTAAAAAAAAAAAAAGCATTCAGCACTCCCACTGGCCTTCCTGTCTTACCCATGTAGACTATTTCCCCACACAGTATGTTGGGGGAAGGACAGCCATCAGGTTAGGGGGGCACCACATGCTGCTGGCAGGCATGCCGCAGGATGTGCCATTCACTGGTTCCCATGTCCCCCTGGTATTTTATCAGAACTCTTTAACTCTCCTAAATAGAGCATTCTTCTATTCCACCATGCCCAGGAGGATGGGGGAATGGAAAGGAAGTGGAATGGAGGTCACATAATCAGGCTTTAAGGTGCTACTACAAAGCACACTTGGAGCTTGGTGAGAAAGCCAGTCTCTAAGATAGAACACCCATGTAAAGGGACTTGCCCAATAAATGTCAGTGTGCTTTCTGAAAATGAAACTACTAAGAGGTAAAACATCTGAAGGAGCCACTCTGGCCAGGCGGTGGCTCACGCCTGTAATCCCAGCACTTCGGGAGGGTGAGGCCACCTGAGGTCAGGAGTTCAAGACCAACCTGGCCAACATGGTGAAACCCTGTCTCTACCAAAAATACAAAAATTAGCTGGGCGTGGTGGCAAGTGCCTGTAATCCCAGCTACTCGGGAGGCTGAGGCAGGAAAATCGCCTGAACCCAGGAGGCGGAGGTTGCAGTTAGCAGAGATTGTGCCACTGCACTCCAGCCTGGGCAACAAGAGCGAAACTCTGTCTAAAAAAAAAAAGAAAAAATTAAAAAAAAACACCACTCTAAAAAAGATGACTCGTAAATATGAGTGGAAGACAAGGAAGTAAGTATGTACTAACCAGGCACCAAGAAATATCCTTGACAATAAAGAAAAAAAAAAAAAAAAAAAACTATGGGAGTGGAGACAATGGGAGTGGAGACACTGTGTGACCCCAACAAGTATTCTTACCACTAAAGAGCCACATTCTTACTTGAGCACTTTTAGAGCCTGATGAAATACCCTTAGACCATATAATTCTTTCTTTCCTAAATCTTCCAATTACTAGTTCCATTTCCCAGGGTCCCTAATATTGTAAAAGTGACACCCTGAGCAAAGGTACAAGTATTCTTATACTCCAAATGTTTATATATCTCTCTCACTATAAATCATACCAATCAACTACTAGTTAGGTGTCTTTATCAATCCTTGTGAGTCAGGTTGAGTCAGGTCTAAGACAATAAGGAAGATGTTCAGAGATTGGGCGGTCAGAGCAAAGGGCACCGATGCTCTGAAGGGATATTTTGCACACAGCCTGGTGAAAATGTGAGGCATTACTCCTGTCCCACCACATGCAAGCACCAAAACTAATCATCTTCCCTTCTGAATTTGCTCTTCCTCTCTAGTCTCTATGCATGCTTGCAACACCCACCTTTCACTTAGACCAAACCCTAGATATTTTTCAATTATCTATGATTCCTCCTCATTCTCCCTCAAACCATGGAGCTGTTGGAGCTCAGAAAAATGATAGCCTGAAAGATGGCACTCTGACATGCTGAACTAAAGAAGTGGCCTGAAGGCCTCTCTGACCTCTCCTCCTCCAAACCCCCATCTTTCAGTCTTCCCTCTCTCTCTCTCAAAGCACAGGACGTTCTCTGAAGTTCCCTTAACTACTGGACCCCAAAAGAGAAACATAATTGCCTTAGGTCTCCTCCCTGAAATCTCATTATTTGTCACAGAAAAGAAGACTGAGAAATGCAATCACATCTGGACGGGTTTTTTCACAAGATAACGTCTGCCTCTCACTCAAATTACAAAACAATCATTTACAAAATAATTTCTGTCCCCTGGACCATTTATTCTTCTTAAAAATCATTTGGTACACTTCAAAATTGCTCTGATCGCTTAAGCCCAGGAGGTCAAAGGTGCAGTATGCCATGATCCCCAAAAAAGGGCTGGCCAGCTGGGTGCGGTGGCTCACGCCTGTAATCCCAGCACTTTTGGGAAGCCAAGGCGAGCGGATCACCTGAGGTCAGGAGTTCGAGACCAGCCTGGCCAACATGGCGAACTCTTGTCTCTACTAAAAATACAAAAATTAGCTGGGCGTGGCAGTGGGCGCCTGTAATCCCAGCTATTCGGGAGGCTGAGGCAGGAGAATCACTTGAACCTGGAAGGCAGAAGTTGCAGTGAGCCGAGATCATGCCAGTGCACTCCAGCCTGGGCGACAGAGCGAGACTCTGTCTCACAAAAAAAAAAAAAGGCTGGCCAAGGTGGGTCTTGCTTATAATCCTGGCACTTTAGGAGGCCTAGGCTAGAGAATTGCTTGAGCCCACGAGTTTGAGACCAGTCTGGGCAACATGGCAATGCTTTGTATCTTTTTAATTTTTTTTTAAATTGCGTCCAGGTGCAGTGGCTCGTGACTGTAATCCCAGCACTTTGGGAGGCTGAGGTGGGTGGATCACCTGAGGTCAGGAGTTCAAGACCAGCCTGGCCAACATGGTGAAACCCCATCTCTACAAAAATACAAAAATTAGCTGGGCATGATGGCGGAGAATGCCTGTAATCTCAGCTACTCAGGAGGCTGAGGCAGAAGAATCGCTTGAACCCAGGAGGCAGAGGTTGCAGTGAGCTGAGATCGTGTCATTGCACTCTAGCCTGGGTGACAGAATAAGACTCCGTCTCAAAAAAAAAAAATTGCTCCACTCCCCATCTCCCCTTCCCTTATGAAGAAGGGTACTTAGGCACCTGGACCTCACTGGGTTATTGGGTAATCATTCTCTTGCTATTCCCCCATGCTATATGCATGTTAAATATTAAATAAATTTTTATGTCTTTTCTCCTCTTAATCTGTCTACTGCCAGTTCATTTTCAACAAACTTTCACAGGGTGGAGGGGAAGCTTTCCCTTGGTCCCTACAAAACGCGCCTCCAAAATCTCCCTCGAATACCATCCTCCCTTGATGGTAATTCTTTGTCAATTACCATCACCTGAATTCAGGTCCTCCTATTGCTTCCCATTGATCTCCTATCCAAATTGCTACAAAGACCATCTTTCTAGATTCTAGAGCTGGTTGTGTCACATCTCCATCAGCACCTCACTGTCCAGGGATGCTTATTGCAAGTACAGATTCCCAAACCCAAATCCATAACCAGAGAATGGGAATTTCTGAGGCAAGCTGAGAAGTGGAATATATACTTTCAAGTGGCTCGGTAATTGGCTCCACCTGCCTCCCCAGGCATATCTTGAGTCAGTCCTCTCCTAGTAACCTATGGTCCCTTTACAGAGAATACCCTGCCCCTGAACAAACATATCCAGATTTGGACATATCCTTTCCCCTCTGCCTGGAATTCCCTTTTCCTGTGGCACAAGTCCACCATTCTTCAAGGCCCAGCTCCAATGCCACCTCCTTTGGGAAGCCTTCTTCTGTCACCTACCTCAGTGGCTTTCAAACATCTTTGCTTGAGACTCAATCCCAAGAAATATATTTCACGTTGTAATTCAGTAGATAGATAATTGAAACAAAGGTTTTGGAAAAAAATATCTAAACTTACTATGGAGGATGCATCTTGATGTATTTCATTCTATATTGTATTTTTTCAAATGCTGTTAGGCACTTGGTAAAAGGATTTCATGATCCACTAATGGAGGTGACCCCATTTGAACAACATTGCTTAAAATGAGTGAGTCCCTTCTCTATGCACTCGATACACACCTCTATTACCCACTGACCACTTTACAACAATGATCTGTTTACAGTCTACCTTCACCCTCCTCCTCTCCTCCCCAGATAGGCACATACCACAACTAAATCGGCATATCTTGTGACAGTTTCACAGCTGTTGACACACGCAGAAATGCGAATATTGGAGAAGAAATACTTTTATTTTTGTTTTTGTTTTTGTTTTTTTGAGATGGAGTCTCGCTCTGTTGCCCAGGCTGGAGTGCAGTGGCCGTATCTCGACTCACTGCAAGCTCCGCCTCCCGGGTTCACGCCATTCTCCTGCCTCAGCCTCCCGAGTAGCTGGGACTACAGGCGCCTGCCACCTCGCCCGGCTAGTTTTTTTGTATTTTTTAGTAGAGACGGGGTTTCACCGTGTTATCCAGGATGGTCTCGATCTCCTGACCTCGTGATCCGCCCCTCTTGGCCTCCCAAAGTGCTGGGATTACAGGCTTGAGCCACCGCGCCCGGCCAAAATACTTTTATTTTTATTTCTATTTTTTTTGAGATGGAGTCTTGCTCTGTCACCCAGGCTGGAGTGCAGTGGCAAGATCCTGGCTCACTGCAAACTCCACCTTCCGGGTTCACGCCATTCTCCTGCCTCAGCCTCCCGAGTCACCGGGACTACAGGCACCCCCCACCACGCCCAGCTAATTTTTTTTTGGTATTTTTAGTAAAGACGGAGTTTCATTTGTATTTTTAGTAGAGAGGGGGTTTCACCGTGGTCTCGATCTCCTGACCTCGTGATCTGCCTGCCTCGGCCTCCCAAAGTGCTGGGATTACAGGCGTGAGCCACCGTGCCTGGCTGAAGAAATATTTTAATTGCTTTTGCTCGTGTCTAATTTTTTTTTCTTTTCTGTTACAATTCATAGCATAGTCTGTTGGAGACTATGCTATTGAAGACTCAGCCTCCCAAGAGGCTGAGCCTGGGAATTATATTAGCTTCAACCCTTCAGTTAACAGCAATTTTTAAAAACAGCCATTGTATCTCAGTACAATTTAACCACTGTGTAAATTATTCTCTCCCTCAAAAATAAAAACCACATACACGCAAAACCATCAGAAAATATTTTGTCAGGTTGCTAGCCAAGAGAGTGCAGATGTGGGCAAACAAATCTCTTACTTAGATACTTGCAAGCAAATAGTCAAAAACCTCAAAACCCTCCTTCCCTACCACTTCAGACAGGAACCCTCCCCCGCCACCCCGCCACCCCCGCCACCCCCGCAGGGGTGGGGATGCAGATATGGAGGCCTTTCTATCTGTGCAGCCTGAAGCTCAATTTCTCACTAGGCTGTCCCTAACAACACAAACAAGTGAGAAAAGTAAAAAAACAAAAAGAAACCAGAGCAGCTAAAATGCACCATGTAATGAAGCCGGGCCGCAAGTTCCGGTGCGAATTGTACCTGTGACGGACGCGCGGGCGCAGCGGCGGCCCGCAGGGGGAGGAGTCCTCTTTCTGCAGCACGTGGCGCTAACGACAGGAAACCTGCCTGCAACACCCGCCAACCCTGTACACCGCTCATTTGCAGCAAAGTAATTTGTGTGATGCTAATTTGCTCCATGTCCTTGTAAACGTTCTTACAGAGATAAATGAAAATCTATTACAGGCTTGGGGTGGCCCTGGGCAGGCTAGGAGATGAGGGACCCAGCAGTCCCCAGGTGTCAGTGAAAAGCTCTGGGGAGTCCGAGGACAGAGTAAGCAATCCTGTTCAGAGAGGGGAGGGCCTGGCGTGGTGGCTCACGCCTGTAATCCCAGCACTTTGTAAGGCTGAGGCAGGCGGATCACTTGAGGTCAGGAGTTCGTGGCCAACGTGGTGAAACGCTGTCTCTACTAAAAATACAAAAATTAGCCGGGCGTGGGGGCGGGCCCCTGTAATCCCAGCTACTGGGCAAGGCTGTGGCAGGAGAATCACTTGAACTCGGGAGGTGGAGGCTACAGTGAGTGGAGATCACGCCACTGCACTCCAGACTGAAAAAAACAAAAACACTGACTGGGTGGGGTGGCTCATGCCTGTAACCCCAACACTTTGGGAGGCTGAGGTGGGTGGATCACCTGAGGTGAGGAGTTCGAGACCAGCCTGGCCAACATGGTGAAACCCCATCTCTACTAAACATATAAAAAATTAGCTGGGTGTGGTGGTGGGTGCCTGTAATCCCAGCTACTCTGGAGGCTGAGGGAGGAGAATCGCTTGAACCTGGGAGGCAGAGGTTGCAGTGAGCTGAGACTGTGCTACTGCACTCCAGTCTGGGCAATATGAGCAAGACTCCATCTCAAAAATAATAATAATACAATAATAAAATAATAATACAAAAATTAGCCAGGTGTGGTGGCGCACGCCTGTAATCCCAGCTACTCAGGAGGCTGAGGCGTGAGAATCGCTTCAACCCGGGAGGCGAAGGTTGTAATGAGCCAAGATCACGCCTCTGCACTCCAGCCTGGGTGTCAGAGCGAGACCCTGTCTTAAAAAACAGAACAAAACAAAAAACTAAGAGAGGGAAGAACAGGAGATACTTTAAAGCTGGGTTTTAAAGGATGAGTAAGAGTTCTCCAAATCACATAGGGAAAGGCAGAAGAGAGCTCCTGGTAGAGGAACCTAAGAGAGTGTATGTGGTGAAGTCCTTAAATATAAATGAGGGAGAAGGGCAGATGATGAGGGGCTTTGCAGATCATGGAAGGGAGTGTGGATGATCCGTAGGCCACTGCTTTCCACACTGTAGGTCACAATGCAGTAGGCTGTGCAATTCATGAGACTGTGACCAGCTTTTATAAAAAATGAAACAGCCTAGATCAGAAGATACTAGAATACATACAAGCAGTAAGGGTGTAAACTTGGGAAATCTGTTTCAGTTATAAATGTGTCTGTGTATGTATGCACTGGTTTGTAATATAAGTGTATTTCTTACTGTGGTGGTGGTCTTTAAATTTTTGAACAAAGAAAATTCTAGACAAAGAGGACACAGTAAGAGAATGCTATGAACAGATTTGAATTCCATGAGGATAAATGTGGTAGCAGTATGGAAGGTTGGTGGGCAGAGGTGAGGGCTCCGAGCACACATGGTATTGTGTTTGTGTGAGGCTTCTCCAGCCCAGACAGTGAGCTTGATGCTGTAGGGCAGGAACTCGGTGTCATGTAGCTCCCAGTCCCAGCACTTGGCACGCAATAGGCACTAAAGAAATGTTTCTTGACCAGATATGGTAACTAACTTCCAAGATGGCCCCAGCAAGCCTCACCTCCTGGTATTCTCACCCTTGTGCATCCTCCCTCCCACTGTGTACCAGGGTTGGTCTGTGTGACTAATAGGATAGGGCAGAAGCTTCCCATCCTGGGTGCTCTCTGGATCACTCACTCTGGGAGAAGCTGGCTGCCATGTCATGAGGACACTCAGACAGCCTATGGAGAGACCCACATGGTGAGGAACTGAGGACTCCAGTCAATAGCTAATAGCTTAGGCACCTTGCTGACCACGAGACAGCCTCACCAGTAAACTTGGAAACATCATCCCCAGCCTACCCTTCCCAGGACTGCAGCCCCAGGGGCAAGCTTAACTATAAACTCATGAGAGACCCTGAGACAAAAACACTCAACTAAGCTATTCTTGCATTCCTGACCCACAGAACTGTGATGTATTATAAATGCTTGCTGTTTTAAGCTGCTACATTTTAGGGTGCCTTGTTATATAGCAATAGACAACCAATACACGGTTAACATGAAGTCTAGAAACATTTAAAATATATTAGAGTTACCCATTCTTTACTACCATTTTGCTTTTTCTCAAAGCATCTGTCACATCACATCTTTAGCCTGCTTAGAGAAAGATATCTGACCCAACCTGGACCATTGGGATCCTCTCTTCTGGGTATTAGCACTTGGGACACAGAGACTGGGTCAGCTGTGAGGAGCAGACTACAAGGCTAGAAAGCCTAGGGGGCGAGGCCAGCATTTTGGGGAAGTGGTAATGGGGCCCATGTAAGTGCATGGACTCAGAAGGACTACTGATTGGGGTAGAGGGGAAGAAAGCAGATTCTCACTGGGCATGGAGGGGAGAAGGGAGGAGAAAGTGCCTGATGATATCTGAGCCCCTGAGGCCTGGCTGGCTTTCTAGCTTTGGAGTTGGACTATTTCCTTTCCTTACAATTATTCCTCATTCTACCTGCTCATCTGAGCAAGCTCACTTTCTTGCAAACCAAAGATCCTGGAATATGCTGGCCAGCTTCTGTCCAGTGCTGGCCAGAAGAGCAGCTCCTCCTCTTGTAGCAGGCCAAGTATCTCTCCAGAGAGAACAACAACCCACCAAAGACTAAGCTTTAGTGTTACTGCTATGTAAAAACTGCTATCGAGGCCGGGCGCGGTGGCTCAAGCCTGTAATCCCAGCACTTTGGGAGGCCGAGATGGGCGGATCACGAGGTCAGGAGATCGAGACCATCCTGGCTAACACGGTGAAACCCCGTCTCTACTAACAACACTAAAAACTAGCCGGGCGAGGTGGCTGGCGCCTGTAGTCCCAGCTACTCGGGAGGCTGAGGCAGGAGAATGGTGGGAACCCGGGAGGCGGAGCTTGCAGTGAGCTGAGATCCGGCCACTGCATTCCAGCCTGGGCGACAGAGCGAGACTCCGCCTCAAAAAAAACAAAAAAAAAAAAAACAAAAAAAAACTGCTATCGCTGGGGTAAAAGGTCCTCTCAGACCATCCAACTCCTTTTGCCTTAACTTCACTTTCAGCCAGTAATCTTTTGATTATTAATGGACTTCACTTTTAAAAGCAGTGTTCCGGCCAGCTGACCTAATCTTTCCAGTGGTTGGTAAGTTCATGCCCATTATAAATTCACAGATTGGCTTTTGAGGACAAATCATTCTTGAGCATTTCCACTGCTCTCAGTCAAGCCCTGTCATTTATCCAATGAACCATTATAATAGCCTCCCAATGGCACTTCCCCTACTCCAATCCATTCTCTTCACCTTCTTCTAAACCACAAATCTGATGCCTTACTCCCTGCTCTAAACTATCTGACAGGTCCCCAAGCACCCTCAGAATGACTGGCATCTCCAGCCCCATCTTCCACCATGCCTCCTCCATGCTGCTCCAGACCACTATCCACTGTTGCCATGTGGTGTTACTCCCAAGTTTCTCAATTGGTGTCCACCCAGCCCTGCCTGTATTCTTCCTGTTTCCTGGTGTTCCTTTCCTATGGACACCTCCCCTGCCTCCCCACTTTTCCTACCCTCGTCTTTCCTCCTTGATAACACATAGTATGGTCAGCTTGACTAACAATTACTTGCCCTCATGTCTGTCCCTGGATTGCAAGCCTCAAGGAGATGAGGACTACACTTTGTTCATTTTTATACTTCCCCTCACCCCAGGGCCAACTACAGTAGCTTGCATCAATATGTTAAGCTAACATTTCTTGAGTCTTTACCGTATCAAGCCACCTGGCTGGTGTTGCAGGTAGCAGACACTTAACAAACACCCACTGAATTGATTAAAGTCAGTCAGGGTGGCATGGACAATTGTTTCCTGGACCTAATGATGTTCAGATGAGATGCTCACCTGCAAAACATATCTGTTTGCAGAGCTGAGAGAGCAGAGTTAGACTCATGGTGGCATCCATGGTGAGGTGATAAAATGAATCTCAGCCTAACCTTTTACAAAGAAAACTTTTACATGAGGCATAATTTCTCATTTAAAATTACATGACATTAATTAATAATTAAATGACATAAATAGAAAACAAAAAGCATTGGAATTAATAAGCAAACAGACAAATCCACATACATACAATATAGTTTTTCCTCTTTTTAAACAATTAATTAAATAGACATTCCTCTCTCTTTTATTTCCCTTTCTTTCTTTGAGACAGTCTTAACTCTGTTGCCCAGGCTAGAGTGCAGTGGCACAATCTTGGCTCACTACAACCTCTGCCTCCCAGGTTCAATCAATTCTTCTGTTTCAGACTCTTGAGTAGCTCAGATTACTGGTGCTCTCAGATTACTGGTGCTCACCATCACACCCAGCTCATTTTTGTATTTTTAGTAGAGATGGGGTTTCAGCATGTTGGCCAGGCTGGTCTCGAACTGCTAACCTCAAGTAATCCACCTGCCTCAGCCTCCCAAAGTGCTGAGATTACAGGCGTGACCCGCCGTGCCGGGCCTCTTTCTCTGTCTTTCTACAATTCCAATTATGACTCACAAGCACATCACAGGATGCTATGTTCAGGTGAACAAATATTAGAGAATGGGATGGGAGTGGATTCCCCAGTTAGCCAGTTTGCATGTTTCAGAGCTAAGGCATGTGGGTCAATCCGCAGGTGACTTTATTGTAGTTCTTTCAAAACAGTCAGCATCTACATATGAAGGTAGAAGCAGAATCTGGTCCTGATTTGCCCACTGACAATCCTTGTCCTGCCTCCAAGTCTTCATCTTTCTCTCTTATCCCAAAGATTTGTGGAAAAGCCCCAGCTCTGGGCAAACTTGAGACCGATGACACAATCCTAAAGAGCTTGACTACTCAGATAATTTCAGAGAACTTTACAAAGTCATTCCTAAAGCAATTGATGAAAAAGTACTGGAAGGCTGGGCACGGTAGCTCACATCTGTATTCCCAGCACTTTGGGAAGCCGAGGTGGGTGGATAGCTTGAGCCCAGGAGTTCGAGACCAGCCTGGGTGAAAGAAATCCTGTCTCTACCAGAAATACAAAAATTAGCCAGTCTCATAACCTGGTCTCAAAAGAAATAAATAGAAAACAAAAACAAAAAGCACTGGAATTAGTAAGCAAACAAACAAATCCCCACACATATAATATAGTTTCTCCTTTTTTTAAACAAATGATTTCTACACACTAAGTTTCTATCTTCCACAGGCTATATAATAAATCATTATATATTGCCTCAAATCAATGCTCACATCTACAGGTTCTTAAAAAAGGCAGCAAAGAATACTGCCTTGATCCCTGACAGCCTGTAGAGCTACCAACAAGAGAGCACCAGGAATCGCCCACTTGTATGATACAGGAAGTCCCGTACTGGCTCTGGCTTTCTGGGGAAATCACACCTTTATCAAGAGCCTATCTTCTTTGGCTTATGTTTGCATCACACGTTTCACTCAAGCTTCACCTTTCACTTCATCACCATTCTTCAGATGAAAAGAGTTTTTATTACCTGAAGGGAATTTCGCTGTGAAGACAAAGAACAGAAAAAAATAGCATGCCATGTTTAAACACAGACATGGAGCAGGGGGCGTGGCTTACTCACTAGCTCAGTGACTGTCTCCCTCCCTACAAGCCTCCTAGGATGTACTTGAATTTGCGCCTCATCAAATTTCAAATTACTACATGTCATGGACCACTGGGATCTCTCCCAGAGAGATCTCCCAATTGTCAGAACTACAAATCCCTTGTAACACAGCCCTGTTACACATTCACATTCCTAAATGTTTCCTGCCATTGTTCCCTCCTCCAAATCGGCATCTTTCACTGTTTAGCAATAATAATGCAACTTTGTAATAATTACTTTGTAAAAGCAAACTTTATTATTACCAACTACAGAAGGGAAATGTCTCCGCAGCACAAATAGGTGCTCACTTGACAAGACATTTTACAGGAGTTGGCTCAGCATGCATAGTTCCTTATTGCTACAGCATTGTAATGACAGAAAGACAGCTCTTCTTCCAATTCAGCAAACGCTTTTGAGCCCCATAAAGTGCAAGGCATCATTTATTCACAAAACTGTTTTTATAACCTTTTTAAAATACAACCTAGGCCAGGCGCGGTGGCTCACACCTGTAATCCCAGCACTTTGGGAGGCCATGGCAGGTGGATCACGAGGTCAGGAGATCAAGGCCATCCTGGCTAACACAGTAAAATCCCATCTCTACTAAAAATACAAAAAATTAGCCGGGCGTGGTGGCACACTCCTGTATTCCCAGCTACTCGGGAGGCTGAGGCAGAAGAATGGTGTGAACCCAGGAGGTGGAACTTGCAGTGAGCTGAGATTGCACCACTGCATTCCAGCCTGAGTGACAGAGCGAGACTCCATCTCAAAAAAAAAAAAAAAACCTATAAAAAGAAATATATCCTATCTCTCAACTCTTGTGTGTGTATATATAGAATATGTTTACATAATATAAATCTATATATGCAACACAAACCTTTTTTCCTTTTAAGACAGAGTCTCACTCTGCTGCCCAAGTGCAATCATGGCTCACTGCAGCCTCGACTTCCCAGGCTCAGGTGATCCTCCAACCTCAGCCTCTGGAACAGCTGGGACTACAGGTATGTGCCACCACACCTGGCTAATTTTTTTTATTTTTGTGGAGATGAGGTTACGCTATGTTGCCTAGGCTGGTCTTGAACTCCTAGGCTCAAGCAATCCTCCCACCCACCTCCGCCTCCCAAAGTGCTAGGATTACAAGTGTGGGTCACTGTACCTGGCAGACTTTTTTTCTGAGACAAAGTCTTGCTCTGTCGCCCAAGCTGGAGTGCAGTGGCGTGATCTTGGCTCACTGCAACCTCTGCCTCCCCGTTTCAAGCGATTCTCCTGCCTCAATCTCCTGAGTAGCTGGAACTACAGGCATGTGCCGCCATACCTGGCTAATTTTTGTATTTTTTTTTTTTTTTTTTTGAGATGGAGTCTGGCTCTGTCGCCCAGGCTGGAGTGCAGTGGCCGGATCTCAGCTCACTGCAAGCTCCGCCTCCCGGGTTTGTTACGCTCCTGCCTCAGCCTTCCGGGTAGCTGGGACTACAGGCACCCGCCACCTCGCCCGGCTAGTTTCTTGTATATTTTAGTAGAGACGGGGTTTCACCATGTTAGCCAGGATGGTCTCGATCTCCTGACCTCGTGATCCGCCCGTCTCGGCCTCCCAGAGTGCTGGGATTACAGGCTTGAGCCACTGCGCCCGGCCAATTTTCGTATTTTTAGTAGAGATGGGGTTTTCACCATGTTGGCCAGACTGGTCTTGAACTCCTGACCTCAGGTGATCCACCTGACCTCAGGTGATCCACCTGCCTCAGCCTCCCAAAGTGCTGGGATTACAGGTATGAGCCACTGCCCAGCCTCGGCAGACATTTAATATGCTATTTTCTTTTGTCTTTTTTTTTTTTAAATGCACTAAATAGATTTCATGACCTCACTGGCTTGGTACCTGCATTTTGTAAACACTTGTTTTTCTGTTTTTTTGTTTTTTGAGACAAAGTCTCATTCTGTTGCTCAGGCTGGAGTACAGTAGTATGATCTTGGCTCACTGTAACCTCCACCTCCTGGGTTTGAGTGATTCTCTTGCCTTAGCCTCCCAAGTACCTGGGATTACAGGCATGTGCCACCATACCCAGCTAATTTTTGTATTTTTAGTAGAGATGGGGGTTTCACCATGTCAATCAGGCTGGTCTTGAACTCCTGACTTCAAGTGATCTGCTTGCCTTAGCCTCCCGAAGTGCTGGGATTACAGGTGTGAGCCACCACACCCAGCTGAAAACACTGGTTTGTAGTATTTCAAAGAAAAGCGGCACATTGTAGTAAACAATAAAATCCTACTTCTAAAGAAGATAACCTTAAAAATTCTAGGCAGAAGAATACTTTTTTGCTTCTTATTTAACTTTCAACTGCCAGGACATTTTAAAAGTATTTGAACTCAATGAATGAGCATTTATATAAAAACTTTTAAACTATCTCAAAATCTTTATCCTTTATCCTGAAGAAGAACCTGAGACAGAAAAACTAATCCTCTTCCCAATCTGTATTAAAGACTTACATCTGTGTCTTTTAAGAAATCTTAAACCTGTTCTTGCTTCAAATGATTACCCTCCTGGCAAGATTACCATGAAGATTAAATGAGATTATATAAGTGAAGTACCTCGTGGTTCCTGCTATGATTCAGGTTATTGGATTATCTTTTCTTGAAAATGCTTGATCTGTTTGACCTTTGGGATCATTCACCCAGAGAATCTATTCTACTGGGCAATAAAGGGCAGAGGCTCCCTCGAGGAGTTTACTAGCTCTATCAATAAGAATAAATATCATTACAATCTAAGGTTCTAGAGTGCTGGGCTATTTTATTTATTCATTCAATAGATTTTTTTTTTTTTTTTTTTGAGACAGAGTCTCACTCTGTTACCCAAGCTGGAGTGCATGGGGTATGATCACGGCTCACAGCAGCCTCGACCTCCCAGGCTCAAGCAATCCTCTGCCTCAGCCACCTGGGTAGCTGGGACTACAGGCGTGTACCACCACACCCAGCTTAAGTTATTTTACTGTTAGTAGAGACAAGGTATCATTCTTGCCCAGGCTGGTCTTGAACTCCTAGGCTCAAGGAATCCTCCCGTCTTGGCCTCCCAAAGTGCAGGGATCATAGGTGTGTCTACCACGCCCATCTAGATAATTATTGAGTGCCTCACATGCCATGCATGCTGCCATAAACTACGATTATGGGGTGTAAAAAATGGGAGACACAACCACATCCCTCCAGGAACTTACAGTTAAATACTTAGCTTTTGTGAAGACACCTCATATGCCACTAATATTACATAACACACAAGTGTTTTACATGCCCTTATCTGTAAAGTGAGATAAGATTAGATTAGTGGTTCCCAAAACTGAAGATTTCACAGATAGCGAAGCTTTCATAAAAGAAATACTTTAAAAATAATTTTTAAAACTTATTCAAAAATCACAATGTATCTTTATCTTTTCCTTTCATTACAAGCCAGTTAAATTTTGTCCTGGCATTAAAGGAACCCTCACGGTTTGCCCAGCTCTGTCTTTCTAGGATTCTTTGTGGCTGTTTTTTTGTTTTGTTTTTTTTCCCAGCATTATTTACATGTAAATTCTGCCCAACTATTCCTCAGCATTGCAGAAAAGCCAGAGACCTATTCATAAGGGAATCAATAAAGGGCCCCTTTCCAAGAAAGTCATAGAGTACAAAGCAAATTTGGCTCCACCACTGACCCTGAGGACTGAGAACTGCAAAAGAACAAAAGTATAAAAGGTTGTGGTGACTGGAAGGCAGAAGGACCTGGCATTTTTGAGGAGCTACTGTAGGCATGGCCCAATACTTG
Organism: Piliocolobus tephrosceles; assembly: GCF_002776525.5. Taxonomy (NCBI): domain Eukaryota; kingdom Metazoa; phylum Chordata; class Mammalia; order Primates; family Cercopithecidae; genus Piliocolobus; species Piliocolobus tephrosceles. Next base: position 126,075,833 of record NC_045438.1, read on the forward strand.
GTACTTTTTCATACCGTAAGCACTTTATTTAACACCACAATAATCCTGAAATAAGTACGTATTTCTTTTTTCTTTTCTTTTCTTTCTTTTTTTTTTTTTTTTTTTTGAGACAAGGTCACCCAGGATGGAGTGCAGTGGTGCCATTATGGCTCGCTGAAGCCTCAACCTCCTGGGCTCAAGTAATCCATCTTAGCCTTCTGTGTAGGTAGGACTACAGGTCTGTGCCACCATGTCTCACTATTTTTTTGGTATTTTTTTATAGAGATGACAGGGTCTCACCATATTGTCCAGGCTGGTCTTGAACTCTTGGGCTCAAGTGATCCCCCTGCCTCAGCCTCCCAAAGTTCTGGGACTACAAGTATGAGCCACTGTGCCCAGCCAAGAAGTAAATATTTCTTTCTTTTTAAAAATTATCTCATGCAACGGATGAAAGAAGTATGTATTTCTTTATCTGCACTTTGTAGTTGAAAGAAACTAAGCTCAGAGAGGTTAAATATCATGTCCAATGTCACACAGCTAGTATTGCACAACTAATCAGAATTTATTTATTTATTTATTGCACTCCAGCTTTGTTGCCTAGGCTGGAGTGCAGTGGTATGACCTCGGCTCACTGCAACCTCCACCTCCTCCACCTCCCAAGTTCAAGAGATCCTCTCGCCTCCAACTCCCAAGTAGCTGGGCTTACAGGTACGTGCCACCACGCCCAGATGATTTTTCTATTTTTAGTAGAAATGGGGTTTCACCATGTTGGCCAGGCTGGTCTTGAACCCCTGGCCTCAGGTGATCTGCCAGCCTCAGCCTCCCAAAGTACTGGGATTACAGGCCTGAGCCACCGTGCCCTATCAACTAATCAGAATTTAAACTCAGATCTGTTCACTTATTAGCACCACTGCATCTCACTGATAAGAAAAGACATGAGAGAACAGGTGCAGAAAAGTTTTAAGAGATTTAAGTGCCTTTTTTTTTTTATTTGAGACAGAGTCTCTCTCTATCACCCAGGCTGAAATGCAGTGGCGTGATCAGGGCTCACTGCAACCTCCACCTCCCAGGTTCAAGCAATTCTCGTGCCTCAGCCTTCCAAGTAGCTGGGATTACAGGCACCAGCCACCATGCCCAGCTAATTTTTGTACTTTTAGTAGAGATTGGGTTTCGCTATGTTGGCCAGGCTGGTTTCCAACTCCTGGCATCAAGTGATCCACTTGCCTCTACCTCCCAAATTGCTGGGATTACAGATGGGAGCCCCAAGCCTGGTCTTATGTACCTTTTGATAAGAAAGTAATTTAAAATCAGTCAGACACAGTGGCTCATGCCTGTAATCCCAGTTTTTCAGGAGGCTGAGATGAGCAGGTCGCTTAAGCCCAGGAGTTCAAGACCAGCCTGGGCAACATAGCAAGACCTTGCCTCTAATAATAATAATAATAATAATAATGTTGAAACCACATTCAAAAGGCAATTTATATAGCTGACAATATATTACTCTATTTTTTTTTTTTTTTTTGAGACGGAGTCTGCTCTGTTGTCCAGGCTGGAGTGCAGTGGCGTGATCTCGGCTCAATGCAAGCTCCGCCTCCCCAGTTCACACCATTCTCCTACCTCAGCCTCCTGAGTAGCTGGGACTACAGGCGCCCGCCACCACGTCCAGCTAATTTTTTCTAATTTTAGTAGAGACGGGGTTTCACCATGTTAGCCAGGATGGTCTCGATCTCCTGACCTCGTGATCCACCCGCCTCGGCCTCCCAAAGTGCTGGGATTACAGGCATAAGCCACTGCGCCTGGCCAGTACTTTATCTTAGAGTCAACAGCTAAGGCACCTACCTCTTTAGGACTCTTTCCTCATCAGCTCAGCAAATATCCCCTGACCCTGGACTCTTTCTGTTCCTTACCCTAGAAATGAGAACAGGTCCCTGACCCACTTTTTTTTTTTTTTTTTTTTAAATGGAGAGGGGGGTTTGCCCCATTTGGCTCGGGGGGTTTTAACCCCCTGACCCCAGGGGATCTGCCTGCCTCGACCTCCCATTTTTTTTTTTTTTTTTGAGATGGAGTTTTGTTCTTGTTGCCCAGACTGGAGTGCAATAGTGCAATCTCAGCTAACTGCAAACTCCACCTCCCAGGTTCAAGTGATTCTCCGGCCTCAGCCTCCCAAGTAGCTGGGATTACAGGAATGCACCACCACGCCCGGCTAATTTTGTATTTTATTTTTTTTTTTTTTGAGACGGAGTCTCGCTCTGTCAGCAGGCTGGAGTGCAGTGGCACGATCTCAGCTCACTGCAACTTCCACTTCCTGGGTTCAAGCGATTCTCCTCCCTCAGCCTCTTGAGTAGCTGGGACTACAGGCGTGCACCACCACGCCCAGGTAATTTTTGTATTTTTAGTAGAGACAGGGTTTCACCATGTTGGCCAGAATGGTCTCGATCTCCTGATGTCGTGATCCGCCCACCTTGGCCTCCCAAAGTGCTGGGATTACAGGCTTGAGCTACCGTGCCTAGCCTTAATTTTGTATTTTTAGGCTGGTCTCGAACTCCCAACCCCAGATGATCCATCTGCCTCGGCCTCCCAAATTGCTGGGATTACAGGCATGAGCCACTGTGCCCAGCCCCCCGACCCACTTCTAATCTAATCATACTTCTAATCACTCAACCTAGGAGAAGGTTGAGCTCTTCATCCATAAATCATCTATTTTTTTTTTTTTTTAGGACAGAGTTTCATTCCTATTGTCCAGGCTGGAGTGTAATGGCGCAATCTCGGCTCACCACAACCTCCGCCTCCCGGGTTCAAGCGATTTTCCTGCCTCAGCCTCCTGAGTGGCTGGGATTACAGGTGTGCAGCATCATGCCCGGCTAATTTTTGCATTTTTAGTACAGACAGGGTTTCACCATGTTGGCCAGGCTGGTCTCTAACTCCTGACCTCAGGTGATCCACCCGCCCCGGTCTCCCAAAGTGCTGGGATTACAGGGGTGAGCCACCACACCTGGCCATAAATCATCTCTTTAACAAGCACTTACTGTGTACCTCTTGTGTCCCACGTGCTGTGTGAGGGACACGCATGGAATAAAACACATCCCTGCTTGGAGAAGCTCAAGCTGCAGAAGATATACCTGTAAACAGACACTGACTTCACACACTGATAGTCATCTAACCAGAACCAACAGAGGGCAAAACCTAGATAGGCTTCTCAGAAGAGGAGGAATTTATAAAACAGATCTTGTAGGAGGCAAGTGCCTTGTTATGCAGAGAAGATGAGGCATAGGATCACAGAGGAACCAGGGAGCAAGCAGCATGTATAAAGGGACCTACCAGCCCTCTCCAAACCTTTTCCTCCAGGTTCACTCTGTCAGGCACCAGGATCATCACAGACCCAGCTCCACAAACTGGAACCTTCTACAACTCTTGCTTCCAGTTAATCACTGAGTCTGTCTAGTCTCCTTCCAAATCTCTCAGATACTCCCCCCTCTTTCCCCTATCCTTACTCCCATCACCGCATCCCAATGCCATTTCTCTCTGGCTCCTGCAACGGCCTCCAAACCAACATCTGTTTATTTTTGTTCCATGTAAATCCACTTCACACAGAGCATCCAGACTGATCCTTTGTTAAAGGGGAAGAAAAGGAAAAACAATGTGATGCTCTCATCATCCTGCTTAAGCCCTTTGGCAGCTCCAGTGCCTTCAAGATTAAGCTGAAACTTCCTAACAGGATTTACAAAGCCCTTGGTGGGCTGGCCCCTGCTCACCTCTCTAACCTCATCTCTGATCTCCACTTCCAGCTTTGATGTGCTTCAGTTCCTGACACAGTGGCTTATAACCCTGGTTGCCCATAAGAACCACCTGGGGAGCTTTAAGAAATACTGATACCAAGGCCCCACTCCCAGAGATTCAGATTTACTCAAAGGGCATTAGGATGCTGTAAAGCCTCCATGAGATATCAATTTGCAGCCAGGGTTGAGAACATTACTTTAGCCTGACATGTCTCTGTCTCATGTCCAGGTTTGTTGCACATGACCTGTCTGTTCCTAGAAGCACTGGAGCTCTCCTAGTTTCTGGGCCATAAAGGCAGAGACTTTTTGGTCTCTCTTGTTCACTGCTGTAGTCCCAACACCTAGAAAAGTGCCTAGAACATAGTGGGTACTCCATAAATATCTGCAGAAAGAAAGAATGAACATATGACTCTGCCTTCACCCTTCACCTGGATAGACGCCACTCAATTCTTTTTTTTTTTGGACCCCACTCAGTCATGAGGACCCAGCTTAGATTTCCCAAAAGATACTCCTGATTCTCCTTGTCTGAGATAGGTTACTCTGCATAATTTCAGCACTCAAGATTTCCATTCTAGTGTAAATCATACCACATTGTAATTATCTGTATCTCTTAGCTTCTGAGCTCTGAGGGAGTCCCGTCTGTGTGTTCACCAATATACCTGCACCATCTGGCAAAGTGCCTTAAAAAGTGCAGCACGAATACATGGAAGTGAACAGACACAGTGTGCTGGGTGACAGCCGACCTTGGTGTGGCTGGAGTAGGGCACTGGTGGGACATGAGGCTGGTGAGGTACACTATGGACCAGATGGAAGAGGCCCAGCATTCACTAAGGAGTCTGAACCGTATGAGACAATATAGAGCCAGCAGAGGTTTTAAGTGACACAATCGGCTTGCATTTTAGGGCAATAACTGGCTGCCGTATAGAGAACTGGAGAATTCAGGGAAGCCCAAGGGTAACGAGACCAGATGGGAAACTAAAACAACAGCCCCGGGAGGAGAAGACGAGGAAGGAGTCAAACCTGAAGAGAGGGAGCCAGACCAGAGAGACAGATCCCAGAGCATTAACAGTATTTGTTGACTGGATAGACCAGTGAGAGAGAAGGAGGTGCTGTGGTTGACTCTGATCCCCCGTTTGGAAGACTATGGATGTGGTGTCATGAGCATGGTTAGATGCGGTCTCATGATTACACAGGCAGTGTCAGAAGCTTGAACTCAGGAGCCAGACTGCCTCCATTCAAATCTTAGCTCTAGTTGCTTCTTGGCCTTTTGGCTAAGATCAAGTACAAATCTTAGCTCTACAACTTAGCTAGCTCTCAGGCCTGGGGAAGTCGGCCTCGCTTCAGGTCTTCATCTGTTAAATTAGAATAATAATAGTATCTACATCACAGGGATGTTGTGAAGATTCAATGAGGTAAAGCACGTAAATAGCCATTTCCTGGCATATAGCAAATGGCACATAAGAGTTAACAGGCTGAGGCGAGTGGATCACAAGGTCAGGAGATGGAGACCATCCTGGCTAACACGGTGAAACCCCGTCTCTACTAAAAATACAAAAAATTAGCCGGGTGTGGTGGTGGACGCCTGTAGTCCCAGCTACCCGGGAGGCTGAGGCAGAAGAATGGCATGAACCCGGGAGGCGGAGCTTGCAGTGAGCCGATGTCACGCCACTGCACTCCAGCCTGGGCCACAGGGCGAGACTCTGTTTCAAAAAAAAAAAAAAATACTAAATAAGAAGAGCTCAGAGAGGGAGAGAGGGAGAGAGGGGGAGGGAGGGGGAGAGAGAGAGAGTGCGCGCTGAGAGCGCAAGCATATGCACATGGGGAGAAAAAGCCAGGTGCCCCAGCCCACAACTAGCACCAAGGCCCCCGATGTGTGAATGAAGCCATCTTGGAGGGTCCAGTCCCAGCTGAACCCACAGAATTATGAGAAATTATTGCTGTGTTAAGCCAGTAAGCAGTTAAGTTTTGGGGTGATTTGTTACCCAACAATCGGTAACTGAGACTTAACGTATAGAAAAAAAAAGATCACTGGGGCAATAAGAACTTCATTTTGGGCCATCCTAAACATGAGGTGTTTGGGATAGTGGACAGTTACATGGAAACATCTAGAAAGCAGTTGGAAGATCAGGTCTGGGCCCAAGAGAGAGGCAGAGGGAGGAGCTGGGGATTTGAGAGTCAATCAGCACATGAACAGGACTTGGCACCCTGGGAGAAGGTAAGCTTGCCAAAGGAGGTGAGAGGAACAAGAAAAGAAATAGAATTCTGGCCTCAGTTATATTGAAGGGATGGACAGAGAGAAGTTTATCAGGAATGAAGAAAGAACCAAGAAAGAACCAGGGAGATAAACTCCTGCTGTGAGAAGAAGGGGTAATCAAATACTTAGGGCTACAAAGAGTAATGCATTTGAAAATTAGGAAGCAATGAGAATAGGGCAATTTCCGTTTCAAATACAATGGCGGGGCAGAAGTGGCTAAGGAGGGAATGAGATTGAGAAACTGGACACAGCAAATGTAGACTATTGTTTTAAAAGTCTATTGTTAGGGGAAGAAAGTTAGAGCATCACTTGGGTGGATGATAAGACAAAAGGTAAATTGTTTCAAGTTGAGGACACTTGCTTGCTGAGAGGAGATGCCAAGAAGAGAGAGATTAAAAATCCTGAAGAAAAAGGTGACTGGGCTGGGTGCGGTGTCTCAGGCTTGTAATCCTAACACTTTGGGAGGCCGAGACGGGTGGATTGCCTGAGCTCAGGAGTTCGAGACCAGCCTGGGCAACACGGTGAAACCGCATCTCTACTAAAACACAAAAACAAAATTAGCCAAGCGTGGCGGCGTGCACCTGTAATCCCAGCTACTTGGGATGCTGAGGCAGAAGAATCACTTGAACCCAGGAGGCGGAGGTTGCAGTGAGCTGAGATTGTGCCATTGCACTCCAGCCTAGGTGACAGAGTAAGACTCCGTCTCGGGCCGGGCGCGGTGGCTCAAGCCTGTAATCCCAGCACTTTGGGAGGCCGAGACGGGCGGATCACGAGGTCAGGAGATCGAGACCATCCTGGCTAACACGGTGAAACCCCGTCTCTACTAAAAAAATACAAAAACTAGCCGGGCGAGGTGGCGGGCGCCTGTAGTCCCAGCTACTCGGGAGGCTGAGGCAGGAGAATGGCGTGAACCCGGGAGGCGGAGCTTGCAGTGAGCTGAGATCCGGCCACAGTACTCCATCCCGGTCGACAGAGTGAGACTCTGCCTCAAAAAAAAAAAAAAAAAAAAAAAAAGACCCCCGTCCAAAAAAAGAAAAAAAAAAAAAAAAATAAGGAAGAGGTGAGTGGTGGCTCAAGGTCCCAGGCAATGGAAGGGAGAGGACACAGAACCCTGGTGGGAGCTTTCCCCTGACTGAGAAGGAGAGAGACAAAGAGGTGTGTCTTCACAGATAAGTTAAAAGTGAGAGGGGAGGGCATGTGGAGGTACTATCTGGCCGCCTCTTTTCTGTGAAGAGTATGGAAGGTCATCTGCTGACAGGCAGTGAGGGTCTTGGGGAGAATGGTGTTCATTCCTGAAGAGTTTTATAGGAAATGCATGTGGGGCTGCAGGAGTCAAGACCAGCCTCTTCAGAGACAGAGACACCACCTTCCAGGGATACCCCACCTCCTGAGGAGTAGGCTCTTCACATCAGCTTTTCTCCTCTGACCTCACCCAAATCCCATTGTCTTCTCTTGAGCTTGTCTCCTGCTCAGATTGCCCCACCTGGGAAGCTCTCATTCATTCCCAACTTCATTCTCCAAGTATCTGCTCAACATCCACACCATACCCAGCCCCATTTCTCTGGGCAACATACTCTCTGTATTCCCCCAGGGGTCTCAAACCTTCTGCACACTTTTCAGACCCCCTACCTCCACCCTTTTCTCCTCATACTCAGCATGAGACCTCACTGTCTGAGAACGCAGAAACCATCAGAGTCATCTACCAACTACCACACATTTTCCTGCAGCTGTACTCCCCTTTTCCCTTTCTATAAAGAAATGCTGTTGCGGCATTTTAAAATTGCAGTTTAACTTAGGGAGGTCTTGATCAGCTGTGGTTTTGCTTTTGTTGAGAGACAGGGTCTCATTCCGTTGCCCAGGCTGAAGTGCAGTGGCACGATCATGGCTCACTGCAGCCTCAACTCCTGGGCTCAAGTGAGCTTCTTACCTCAGCCTCCTGAGTAGCTGCAACTATAGATGCATGCCACCATGCCCAACCATTTTTAAAAACATTTTCTCGGCCGGGCGCGGTGGCTCACGCCTGTAATCCCAGCACTTTGGGAGGCCGAGGCAGGCGGATCACAAGGTCAGGAGATCGAGACCACGGTGAAACCCCGTCTCTACTAAAAATACAAAAAATTAGCCAGGCGCGGTGGTGGGTGCCTGTAGTCCCAGCTACTCAGGAGGCTGAGGCAGGAGAATGGCATGAACCCAGGAGGCGGAGCTTGCAGTGAGCCGAGATCGCGCCACTGCACTCCAGCCAGGGGGACAGAGCGAGACGCCGTCTCAAAAAAAAAAAAAAAAAAAAAAAAAAAACACCTTTTCTGTAGAGACAGGGTCTTACTATGTTGCCCAGGCTGGTCTCAAACTCTTAGCCTCAAGCAATGCTCCTGCCCCAGCCTTCCAAAGTGCTGGGATTACAGGCATGAGCTGCCATGCCCAGTCTTGATCAGCACATTTTAAATGCAATAAATAGAATAGAAAATAGGGTCCACTGCACATAGTAAGAGTATTTATTGTTTCTTAAAACGTCTGTTTCAATTTTGACACGTGTTACTAAGAGTTGATGTCAAAAAGTTTGTGTATGGCCGGGCGCAGTGGCTCACGCCTGTAATCCCAGCACTTTGGGAGGCCGAGACGGGTGGATCACAAGGTCAGGAGGCCCAGATCATCCTGGCTAACACGGTGAAACCCCGTCTCTATTAAAAATTTAAAAAAATTAGCCAGGCGTGGTGGCGGGTGCCTGTAGTCCCAGCTACTCGCGAGGCTAAGGCAGTAGAATGGCGTGAACTCGGGAGGCAGAGATTGCAGTGATCACAGATTGTGCCACTGCACTCCAGCCTGGGTGACAGAGCAAGACTCCATCTCAAAAAAAAGAAAAAAAAAAATTCAAGCAGGGCCAGGTGTAGCAGCTTATGCCTGTAATCCCAGCACTTTGGGAAGCTGAGGCGGGCAGATCACCTAAGATCAGGAGTTCAAGACCAGCATGGCCAACATGGTGAAACCCCATCTCTACTAAAAATACAAAAATTAGCTGGGTGTGGTGGCACACACCTGTAATCCCAGCTACTCAGGAGACTGAGGAAGGAGCATCACTTGAACCCGGGAGGCAGGGGTTGCACTGAGCCACCAAGGTCACGGCACTGCATTCCAGCCTCGGTGACAGAGTGAGACCCCGTCTCAAAAAAAAAACAAAAAAGTTCAAACAACAGTGCAAAAGAGAGGATGTCCCTCCTCCTATCTGTAGCTACTCCATGAATTTGTGTTTTAGGTGCCATTTCCTCTAGCTTTTCCAGGACCCTTATGTGCTTTATGTCTTCTCTCTTGTTAATTCCTACTCATGCTTTCCTGGTCAGTTTAACCCCCTCCGAAGCTTTCCATGACCATCCCAACGAGGCCAACCCCCACCACTAGTGGGCTCCTTGTACCTCTTTCTTTTATAGCAACGACTGGCCAAGTGTAGCAGCTCATACCTGTAATCCCAGCACTTTGGGAGGCTAAGGCAGGAGGATCCCTTGAAGCCAAGAGTTCAAGACCAGACTGGGCAACACAGCAAGACCCTGTCTCTACAAAAAAATTTAAAAATTAGGCCAGGCATGGTGGCTCATGCCTGTAATCCCAGTACCTTGGGAGGCTGAGGTGGGTGGATCCCCTGAGGTCAGGAGTTGGAGACCAGCCTGGCCAACATGGTGAAACCAGTCTCTACTAAAAATACAAAAAGTTAGCCAGGCATGGTAGCAAGCGCCTGTAGTCCCAGCTACTCGGGAGGCTGAGGTAGGAGAATCGCTTGAACTTGGGAGGCGGGGTTGCAGTGAGCCAAGATCGTGCCACTGCACTCCAACCTGGGCAACAAGGGCAAAACTCCGTCTCAAAAAAAAAAAAAAGAAAGAAAGAAAAGAAAAAGAAAAAAAAGGGTCCTTTCATTTGCCTGGGTGTGGCTGGCATCTTCCACCAATGCAGGGTCTCTGATAAACTCCAGAGAACACCAAAGGGCCTATTCCTTTATTGTTTAACCATACCTAAAGACTATTTTACTTTGCTTAAACGCTTTTACTACTTACTTCTTGAGGCACATAACTACATTCATGAGATTCCCTTTGTAACATTAAATAATCAAATAAATAAAGATCAAATAAATACAACAGACATTTAAAATTTAACAAATACTGTGTAGGGATGCAACCAGCAAAATCCAGACTGTGGGAAACTCTACTGAACAAATGACCAAGCTGCTTCAACAAAACAATTCAGAGAAAAAGGAACCCACACAGTGAAAGTGATTTAAGGCTCTCTACCCAGCACAGGGATCCTCCCACACCTGAGGCTAATGCTGCCAGGACCTTAGGGTGTGGCAGGGATGGGGAACTTGGCTGACCATGTCTTTCAAATAAAGCTGTCTAACTTGGAAAAAAAGTGATTTAAGGGACACAATAACTAAATGCAGTGTATGGAACTTGTTTGGATCCTTATTCAAATAAAATAATTTTAAAAAACGGAAATTGGGCCCGGCGCGGTGGCTCAAGCCTGTAATCCCAGCACTTTGGGAGGCCGAGACGGGCAGATCATGAGGTCAGATCGAGACCATCCTGGCTAACATGGTGAAACCCCGTCTCTACTAAAAAAAAGAATACAAAAAACTAGCCAGGCGAGGTGGCGGGCGCCTGTAGTCCCAGCTACTCGGGAGGCTGAGGCAGGAGAATGGCATGAACCCGGGGGGCAGAGCTTGCAGTGAGCTGAGATCTGGCCACTGCACTCCAGCCTGGGCTACAGAGCGAGACTCTGTCTCAAAAAAAAAAAAAAAAAAAAAAGGAAATTCGGCAAGGGGAGGGAGAGCATTAGGACAAATACCTAACGCATATGGGGCTTAAAACCTAGATGACAGGTTGATAGGTACAGCAAACCACCATGGCACATGTATACTTATGTAACAAACCTGCACATTCTGCACATGTATCCCAGAACTTAAAGTATAAAAAAAAAAAAAAAAAAAAGGCTGGGCGCGGTGGCTCACGCCTGTAATCCCAGCACTTTGGGAGGCCGACACAGGTGGACCACAAGGTCAGGAGTTCAAGACCAGCCTGGCCAACATGGTGAAACCCCATCTGTACTAAAAATACAAAAAATTAGCCAGGCGTGGTGGCAGGTACTTTAATCCCAGCTACTCAGGAGACTGAGGCACGAGAATCGCTTGAACCCAGGAGGCGGAGGTTGCGGTAAGCAGAGATCACGCCATTGCACTCCGGCCTGGGCGACAGAGCAAGACTTTGTCTTGAGAAGGAAAAAAAAAAAAAA